>NC_060145.1:139744257-140344257 GCF_021461385.2 Schistocerca piceifrons | reverse complement strand
TCCTAAACATAATAAATTACCATCTAAGTATGGGATGAAACTTTCTATCTTGCATTTGCTAGGAAGTGGAATACCTTGGCTTAGAATGATAATTTCCAAGGCGAAAAGAAGTTGATTTAAAATCTCCAATCTAGAAGCTTAAGAGACCAACCACTTTATATAAATGTAAACCGCACACCACAAACACTTTTTCAGCTAAAACTAGGCAGCTTCCCAATTAAATTAACTGCTGCCTTCTGGTCAATATATGAAGCGCACTCAATGGAAATGTTACCTGCTGAAATTAGTTCACTCCTGTTACCATAGACAGGTTGGTCCTTCCACACAAATAAAACCAAGGGTGAGGGGAAGTATCATCTTTATGATTGACTGAATTCATCTTGTTTCTGCGGCTAGCCTTCCCGCTCGGGAAGCAGTGCGTTAGATCGCACGGCTAGCCGGGCGGGCTAAAGTCTGTGTACTCAAAGTTATTTAACGCTGTGCTGTGACGATTAGGTTGAAAATGGTTCAAATGGCTCTGAGCACTATGGGACTCAACTGCTGAGGTCATTAGTCCCCTAGAACTTAGAACTAGTTAAACCTGACTAACCTAAGGACATCACAAACATCCATGCCCGAGGCAGGATTCGAACCTGCGACCGTAGCGGTCTTGCGGTTCCAGACTGCAGCGCCTTTAACCGCACGGCCACTTCGGCCGGCGTGTGACGATTAGGCTAACCTTAATAAAAGCATAATGCAGGTTGTATAAAAAAGAATCATCTGATTTGGCACGTCTACATTTTTCTGAAACTAATAAACATATACAATGAATTTTGTATTTTGATGAACAGATAACTAAAAAGTTTCTTGGCATACCTTTTGGAAAATTTTGGAAATTTGTGGTAAGGACTATGGGACCAGACAGCTGAGGTCATCGGCCCCTAGGCTTACGCACTAATTAATCTACACTACTGGCCATTAAAATTGCTGCACCACAAAGATGACGTGCTACAGACGTGAAATTTAACCGACAGGAAGAAGGTGCTGTTATATACAAATGAGTAGCTTACAGAGCATTCACACAAGGTTGGCGCCGGTGGCGACACCTACAACGTACTGACATGAGGAAAGTTTCCAACCGATTTCTTATACACAAACAGCAGTTGACCAGCGTTGCCTGGTGAAACGTTGTTGTGATGCCTCGTGCAAGAAGGAGAAATGCGTATCATCATGTTTCCGATTTTCATAAATATCGGATTGTAGCCCATCGCGACTGCGGTTTATAGTATCGCGACATTGCTGCTCGCGTTGATCGAGATTCAATTACTGTTAGCTGAATATGGAATCGGTGGGTTCAGGAAGGTAATACGGAACGCCGTGCTGGATCCCAACGGCCTCGTATCACTAGCTGTCGAGATGACAGGCATCTTATCCGCATGGCTCCAACGGATCGTGCAGCCACGTCTCGATCCCTGAGTCAACAGATTTGCAAGACAGCAACCAGCTGCACGAACAGTTCGACGACGTTCTAATTTCTAGGGGACTGATGACCTCAGAAGTTAAGTCCCATAGTGCTCAGAGCCGTTTGAACCGTTTTTCGGTCACCTCTTGTTCGCATTGACGGCACTTTGAACGGTGAACGTTACATTTCAGATGTGTTACGACCCGTGGCTCTACCCTTCATTCGATTCCTGCGGAACCCTACATTTCAGCAGGATAATTCATGACTGCATGTTGCAGGTCCTGCACGGGCCTTTCTGGATACAGAAGATGTTCGACTGCTGCCCTGGCCAGCACTTTCTCCAGATCTCTCACCAACTGAAAACGTCTGGTCAATGCTCGTTACAATACGCCAGTCACTACTATTGATGAAGTGTGGTATCGTGTTGAAGCTGCATGGGCAGCTGTACCTGTACACGCCATCCAAGCTCTGTTTGACTCAATGCCCAGGAGTATCAAGGCCGTTATTACGGCCAGAGGTAGTTGTTCTGGGTACTGATTTCTCAGGATCTATGCACCCAAATTGCGTGAAAATGTAATCTCATGTCACTTCTAGCATAATATATTTGTCCAATGAATACCCGTTTATCATCTGCATTTCTTCTTGGTGTAGCAATTTGAATGGCCAGTAGTGTAAATTAAACTTACACGAAGGGACACACACACACACACATCCATGCCCGAGGGAGGACTCGAACCTCCCACGAGGCGAGCCGCGCGAACCGTGTCAAGACGCCCGAGACCGCACGGCTACCCCGTGCGGCTTCATATCTTTTCATAGGTATTCAATATGCCCCCTTTGAGATGCACGGCATATGTAAACGCGATTTTCAAATTGTTCCCATACTGCAGCCGTAAACCTTAAGTCAAGCAACATAATACACTCCTGGAAATGGAAAAAAGAACACATTGACACCGGTGTGTCAGACCCACCATACTTGCTCCGGACACTGCGAGAGGGCTGTACAAGCAATGATCACACGCACGGCACAGCGGACACACCAGGAACCGCGGTGTTGGCCGTCGAATGGCGCTAGCTGCGCAGCATTTGTGCACCGCCGCCGTCAGTATCAGCCAGTTTGCCGTGGCATACGGAGCTCCATCGCAGTCTTTAACACTGGTAGCATGCCGCGACAGCGTGGATGTGAACCGTATGTGCAGTTGACGGACTTTGAGCGAGGGCGTATAGTGGGCATGCGGGAGGCCGGGTGGACGTACCGCCGAATTGCTCAACACGTGGGGCGTGAGGTCTCCACAGTACATCGATGTTGTCGCCAGTGGTCGGCGGAAGGTGCACGTGCCCGTCGACCTGGGACCGGACCGCAGCGACGCACGGATGCACGCCAAGACCGTAGGATCCTACGCAGTGCCGTAGGGGACCGCACCGCCACTTCCCAGCAAATTAGGGACACTGTTGCTCCTGGGGTATCGGCGAGGACCATTCGCAACCGTCTCCATGAAGCTGGGCTACGGTCCCGCACACCGTTAGGCCGTCTTCCGCTCACGCCCCAACATCGTGCAGCCCGCCTCCAGTGGTGTCGCGACAGGCGTGAATGGAGGGACGAATGGAGACGTGTCGTCTTCAGCGATGAGAGTCGCTTCTGCCTTGGTGCCAATGATGGTCGTATGCGTGTTTGGCGCCGTGCAGGTGAGCGCCACAATCAGGACTGCATACGACCGAGGCACACAGGGCCAACACCCCGCATCATGGTGTGGGGAGCGATCTCCTACACTGGCCGTACACCACTGGTGATCGTCGAGGGGACACTGAATAGTGCACGGTACATCCAAACCGTCATCGAACCCATCGTTCTACCATTCCTAGACCGGCAAGGGAACTTGCTGTTCCAACAGGACAATGCACGTCCGCATGTATCCCGTGCCGCCCAACGTGCTCTAGAAGGTGTAAGTCAACTACCCTGGCCAGCAAGATCTCCGGATCTGTCCCCCATTGAGCATGTTTGGGACTGGATGAAGCGTCGTCTCACGCGGTCTGCACGTCCAGCACGAACGCTGGTCCAACTGAGGCACCAGGTGGAAATGGCATGGCTAGCCGTTCCACAGGACTACATCCAGCATCTCTACGATCGTCTCCATGGGAGAATAGCAGCCTGCATTGCTGCGAAAGGTGGATATACACTGTACTAGTGCCGACATTGTGCATGCTCTGTTGCCTGTGTCTATGTGCCTGTAGTTCTGTCAGTGTGATCATGTGATGTATCTGACCCCAGGAATGTGTCAATAAAGTTTCCCCTTCCTGGGACAATGAATTCACGGTGTTCTTATTTCAATTTCCAGGAGTGTAGTTATGATTTTTTAAATCGGATGATTCCTTTTGATACACCCTATATATGCCAGCCATGTATCGGCCTCGATTTACTCGGCGTCTCCTTTGAAAACTTAATTTTTATATGTTAAAATGTAGATATCCAACCCTTCGTATTTTTATAACATCTTAAATGCCAGGTGATCATCTGCTTTCGAATTATACCAATTTTTAATGCTTGGGTGATGCTACACGTGTGAAGTTGGGATAAAATGTACTGTGTGTCCTGGTTGACCTCCTTGTCCTGCGAATGTCACTGTCTGTCAGTGTTTCACCGTCCAAAACGCGACTGTTAGCAAAACAGTGATAGTGACTTTCACAAAGAGGTCGACCTGCAAAGATGAGCACACCAAACAAATAGCTTCTAACCCTGTTTTACACGTTTCACTCTCGACTAATGTGGCTGTCTGTGAAACGGCGATAGTGACGCTCACAAGAGCAGAAGGCAGCTAGCAGACAACAAGCACATACATTGTAACCATGCTTTACCCGAGTTACGTCATCCGAACATTAGAAACTGACATTACTTCAAAAAGTGAACTTGGACTGTGGGAAAAGCAGAAAAGAGAAAACTGCATTTGAGCTGTGGTGTTAGACAAGGATAATGAAAATTAAGTGGACTGATAAGGTAAAAATGAGGGGGTTTCCGCACAGTCGACGAGGAAAGAAATATGTGGAAAACACTGACCAGAAGAAGGTACTGGGTGATAGAAAATGTGTCAAAACATGACCGCCGTGGTGCGTCAGAGAGCTGTAGAGGGCAAAAACTTTAAGATTAGACAGAGTCAGGAATATGTACGATACTGTAAAAGTAAAGTGATTAGTAAATCCTATAATTAAGTGGTGAAACATAAGACTTGCCATCACGGTTGGTAAAAGTTCGAAATTTCTTATTATATGCATAGATTTAGAACTTTTACCAAGAGACGTTGCCAAATCTTAGAATGTACCCATACCAACTGTTAAAACAGTATTCATTAAAAAAAAGTCAGCTTAGAAATTTATTGAAATAGTTTGTATTTATTGTAAATTTATGTATTTTAAACATTTTTGCATTCCAATGTGATTGTAATGAGCAATATTCCATATTAGTGAAAATCGTGAAAATGGTTACCTTGTGAATGTTAATTTTTGTTACAACAAGGCTGACTATTGTGGCATTTCGAATTACAAAATATGGAAGACGATTTACACAAGCATTTTTAGTTGAACACTTTTTTAAGCAATTGAACTTTCTGAACCCTTGTCCTCCAACACAAAATTGTTTGGCAACCACTTCCCGTAGACTAATTTCTTCTCTTGCTATTTCTTCGACGCTGATATATTTTTCCTTGCCCAATGTAAATTGGTTCCTAATGTACAATGACTTCAGTTTATCAGCTTTGGTACCAAGTTGATAAAATTAGTCAACCTGAATATTTATCACTACTGCTATTATAAATTCTGCATCAATTTTTGTCCTTTCTACGTCTGGTACATTAATTCTCTCATTCTGTCCAACTGAAAGTTTTGGAATTTTGTTAAATGAGGCTGCTTTCATTTTCTTTGCCTGCAGTTGAAGACCTTCTTTGGCAGCTTCTGGGATCCGCACTTTCTGCCTCCATTCCATCTGTTCCAGTACTTGATTCCCTGGCATAATTCCTTGGCCGTCATTTTCAATTTCCTGTGAGTCAGTGGAAGTGGTGTTTAAGTCTTCTTCAGGATTTACTAACGTCTCATGGTAAAAGTTCGAAAACTATGCATTTAATGAGAAATTTCGGACTTTTAGCACACCGCGATGGTATATCTTCGGTTTCGCCGGTTAATTCTAGGATTTACCAATTATCTAACTTTTGCAGAAACATATACAAAAAATAAGTCAGAAATATTCGGAAAGGTACACTCCGATATAGTACAGAAGAGGAAGTCGTAGCGGGCTACATCAAAGCTATTGGAAGACCAATGATTTTTCCCCCTCCCCCCCCCCCCCCAAAAAAAAACCTGTACAAATGTGCATTATGCCACAAAATGAGTAGCTATTCAAGATACAATGGACAGGATACGTATAGGACCTGTAAACTCGATTAAAGCAAAAGTGGTGTGACGGATATAACATCTACACTACTCGCCATTAAAATTGTTGCACCAAGAAGAAATGCAGGTGATAAACGGGTATTGATTGGACAAATGTATTATACTAGAACTGACATTACACTTTCACGCAATTTGGGTGCATAGATCCTCAGAAATCAGTACCCAGAACAACCACCTCTGACAGTAATAAAGGCCTTGATAGGCCTCGGCATTGAGTCAGAGCTTGGATGGCGAGTAGAGGTACAGCTGCCCATGCAGCTTCAACACGATTCCACAGTTCATCAAGAGTAGTGACTGGCGTATTGTGACGAGCCAGTTGCTCGGCACCATTGACCAGACGTTTTCAATTGGTGAAAGATCTGGAGAATGTGCTGGCCAGGGCAGCAGTCGAACATTTTCTGTATCCAGAAACGCCCGTACAGGACCTGCAACATGCGGTCGTGCATTATGCTGCTGAAATGTACGGTTTCGCAGGGATGGAATGAAGGGTAGAGCCACGTGTCGTAACACATCTTAAATGTAACGTCCACTGTTCAAAGTGCCGTCAACGCGAACAAGAGGTGACCGAAACGTGTAACCAACGGCACCCCATACCATGACGCCAGGTGATACGCCAGTATGGCGATGACGAATACACGCTTCCAATGTGCGTTCACCGCGATGTCGCGAAACACGGATGCGACCATCATGATGCTATAAACAGAACCTGAATTCATCCGAAAAAATGACGTTTTGCCATTCGTGCAATCAGGTTCGTCGTTGAGTACACCATCGCAGGCGCTCCTGTCTGTGATGCAGCGTCAAGGGTAACCGCAGCCATGGTCTCTGAGCTGATAGTCCATGCTGCTGCAAACGTCGTCGAACTGTTCGTGCAGATGGTTGCTGTCTTGCAAACGTCCCTGTCTGTTGGCTCAGGGATCGAGACGTGGCTGCACGATCCGTTACAGCCATGCGGATAAGATGCCTGTCATCTCGACTGCTAGTGATACGAGGCCGTTGGGATATAGCACGGCGTTCCCTATTACCCTCTTGAACCCACCGATTCCATATTCTGCTAAAAGTCATTGGATCTCGACCAATGCGAGCAACAATGTCGCGATACGATAAACCGCAATCCCGATAGGCTACAATCCGACCTTTATCAAAGTCGGAAATGTGATGGTACGTATTTCTCCTCCTTCACGAGGCATCACAACAATGTTTCAGCAGGCAACGCCGGTCAACTGCTGTTTGAGAAATCGTTTGGAAACGTTCCTCATGTGAGCACGTTGTAGGTGTCGCCACCGGCGCCAACCTTGTGTGAATGCTCTGAAAAGCCAATCATTTGCATATCTCAGCATCTTCTTCCTGTCGGTTAAATTTCGCGTCTGTAGCAAGTCATATTTGTGGTGTAGCAATCTTAATGGCCAGTAGTGTATTTGGTATCAAGGTTCGAACCACCTCCCCTCGAGTCTAACGCAACACCAGTTTCAGGTTTGAGCGAGTAGCTGTTTAGAACGGAGTGCTCACCTCTTTTGGGAAGGTGATCTGCCGGATGAAGGTGTCGGTGTTGAGGTCGAAGACGAGCAGCGCGGGCGGCCGCAGCACCCTGGTGGCGGCGCCGCCCAGGATGTCTGCGATGCCGGTGTCCAGCACCCACAGCCGGCCGCACTCGTCAGCGCGCACGCGGAACGGCGACACGATGACCGGCGCCTCGACGGACGCGTTGGCGCCCTCCAGCAGCGACAGGTCGTGCCACGACCAGTCAGGGTACGGCCGCAGCTTCGGGTTGTCCGTCGGGTCTGCAACACCACAGTCGGCGTCACCTGCTAGCTCTTCGGGCCTCACGGGAAATACGCTACCCACTCCCTCCCCACCCTTTCCACACAACGAACTTGTGACGTCACACTAATTGCCTTGCCCGATATACATCGCTTGGCTATGTTAAAAGGTAAGTGGGGAATCACTATGTCAGTGAAAAGATAACTACTAAAGCTCTTAACTTTGACATACACTATGTGATCAAATGTACCCAGACACCTGGCTAAAAATGACTTACAAGTTCGTGGCGCCTCCCGTAGGTAACGCTGTAATTCAGTGTGGTGTTGGTCCACTCTTAACGTTTTGATAGCTTCCACTCTCACAGGCATACGTTCAGTCAGGTGCTGCAAGGTTTTTTGGAGATTTTCTTCACGGAGTGCTGTACTGAGCAGAGGTATCAATGTCGGTCGGTGAGGTCTGGCACGAAGTCGGCGTTCCAAAACATCCCAAAGTTGTTCTACAGGATTCAGGTCAGGACTCTGTGCAGGCCAGTCCATTACAGGGATGCTATTGTCGAGTAACCACTCCGTCACAGGCAGTGCACAATGAACAGGTGCTCGATCGTGTTGAAATATACAATCGTAATCCTCGAATTGATCTTCAACAATGGGAAGCAAGCAAGTGTTTAAAACATCAATGTAGGCCTGTGCTGTGATAGTGCCACACAAAACAAATAAGGGGTGCAACCCCCTCCATGAAAAACACAACCACACCTTAACATCACCGACTCCGAATTTTACTGTTGGCACTACAAACTCTGGAAGATGACGTTTCACCGGGAATGCGCCATACCCAAACCCTGCCATCGGATCGCCACATTGTGTACCGTGATTGGTCACTCCACACAATGTTTTTCGTCTGTTCAATCGTCCAATGTTTACGTTCCTTACACCAAGCAAGGCGTCGTTTGGCATTTACCGGCGTGATGTGTGGCTTATGAGCAGTCACTCGACCATGAACTCCAAGTTTTCTCACCTCACGACTAACTGTCATAGTACATGCAATGGATGCTGATGCAGTTTGGAATTCCTGTGTGATGGTCTGGATAGATGTCTGCCTAGTACACATTACGACCCTCTTCAACAGTCGGTGGTATCTCTCAGTCAACGGACAAGGTCGGCCTGTACGCTATTGTGCTGTATGTGTCCCTTCACATTTTCACTTCACTGTCACATCGGACCTAGGGATGTTTAGGAGTTTGGAAACTCGCGTACAGACGTATAACACAAGTGACACCAAATCACCTGATCACGTTTGAAGTCCGTGGGTTCCGCGAAGCGCCCCATTCTGCTCTCTCGCGATGTCTAATGACTGCTGAGGTCGCTGATATGGAGTACCTGGCAGTAGGTGGCAGCAAAATGCACCTAATATGAAAAACGTTTGTTTTGTGGGGTGTCCGGATACTTCTGATCACATAGTGTATGTTATCGAGAACGTGAGCATATTTGAACACGCAGATATGAAGTATTAAACAGGCCTGAAATATTAGGTTAATTGATACATTCATAGTATTTCTGTTTTGCATGTTGGTATTCTGGTTGCTATAGGTTTATTTATCAATTGTCATATTTTATTTGTAGTTCATCGTTGAACTTTGAGTTTACATATCGGCGTTTGTCGTTTGGAGATAGTGAATGGAGCTATAGACGCTATAAAGTGAAGTGCCAATTGGAGAAATCGGAACATTTCCGACTTATCCTTCTGTTTGAATTCAGTAGAGGGATAACAGCAGTGGAGGCTGCCACAGTTATTTTCTCCGTGTATGGGAATAGTGCCAATGGACAGAGCACGGCAATAAAATGGTTTTCTCGTTAAAAGGAGGATCGTTTTAATCTGACTCTCCACTCTCAGGGGTTTGTTGATGATAGTTTAAACGCATTAACCCACAATGATCCACGTCATTGTACTCGAGAACTAGCAGGTGTGATAAACTGTGATCATTCCACCATCGTGTGACATTTACATGCAATGGAGAAGGTTAAAAAATCATGTTTATGGGTACCGCATGCTCTAAGCCAAAATCATAAAAAACCAGCAGGTGGCTATATGAGCGTCTCTGCGTGCTTGTCATCAACTGGCTAGTGAACAACACCGAACATTCCTGTCTTGTCTCGTTACTGGTGAGGAGAAATGTTGACTTTACGTTAACATAAAGAAAAGAAAGGAATGGCCGAGCACAAACAAAGCAGCAGCTCTATATACCTGCTTGCATCCACAAAAGATAATGTTACGTATGCATCTGGTGGAAGAGCGATGATGTGTTTTACTACGCGCTGCTTCCCCGAGATGTAACCATCACTGCTGACATTTATTGCCAACAAGTGAGACGTCTTGCAGACGCAATCCAAGAACAGTTACCACGATGGCTCCGTGAATTGAGGCTACGCCACGATAAAGGCCGCCCACATTTTGATAAACTGACAACGAACACCATACAGGAGTTGGGTGTCAATCCGCATCCACGTTATTCACCAGATCTGGCGACCTCATATTTCCACCGTTTCCGTTCTCTGTCGAAGGCTCTTCAATTAACTTCTTTCCCGGCTGAAAATCCGCTCCGAACACGGCTCTACAAGTTCTTCGCCTCAAAAACACGTGATTTCTACAATCGCGAAATCGAAAAGTTATCCCAGCATTGGCAGATCGTTGTAAGTAGTGAAGGAGAATTTATTATTGACGACTACAGTCTCTGTTATATGTATCTGTTCTTTTTATTACTGAAGTGTCCGCCCCATTCGCTGAATGGTTAGCGCGTTGGAATGCCACGCACGGGGGCCCAGGTTCGATTCCCGGCTGGAGTGGGAGATTTTCTCCCCTCAGGGATTGGGCGTTGTGCTGTCCTCATCATCGTTTCATCCCCATAGTCGACGCGCAAGTCGCCCAATGTGGCGTCGCACTCAATAAGACTTGCACTTGGCGGCTGAGCCGGCCTTGGTGCCCATGCGGTTCTAGGCGCTGTAGTCCGGAACCGCGCGACTGCTACGGTCGCAGGTTCGAATCCTGCCTTGGGCATGGATGTGTGTGATGTCCTTAGGTTAGTTAGGTTTAAGTAGTTCTAAGTTCTAGGGGACTGATGATCTCGCATGATAAGTCCCATAGTGCTCAGAGCCATTTGAACCATTTTGAACTTGGCGGTTGAACTTCCCGCCTGGGAACCCCCTGCCACTGACGCCATACGCTCATTTCCATTGCCATTACTAAAATTATGGAAAAATGTTACGAACCCATGCACCATCCCACTAGTAACTAGCTCCCCACAGGAGACGCTCGGTGAAACTGTAAGACCTGTAATATCACGTGCTGGTACGTACGCCACAGGGCACTGTAAAGCTTGTTGGTCCCGCTCTCTCTACAAAAACTGGCAGCAACTGTTACACTCACTCTGACGGGTTATAACCTGTTCCGCTCTGAACTATCTGCTGGATAGGAGTTTTCACATTCGCGCAATGATGGAGGCGTTGACATAGGGTGTGCGAAAGAAAACTGGCCTAGAACTGTTTGTATGACCGACGCGGAACTGACACTTGTTAATCAATGTGTGTCATCTTCTTAGGTTAGTTAGGTTTAAGTAGTTCTAAGTCTAGGGGCTGATAACCTCAGATGTTAAGTTCCATAGTGCTTAGAGCCATTTGAACCATTTTTTGAGTAGTTCTTTTAAAAAGTACGAGTATATACTGAATTGGGACAGATATTATGCTTAAGTGGTATTGTATTTCTTGTCGGCGCAGGTTTCTGGTGAAATTTGAACCCAATTCTACTTAATTGAAAAGTTCAAATTTCAAACATTTGTGCTAGCCAGGATAATAAGTCATACCTAATAAAGTGGTGGCCAGTGACCACACATTCGAAGTTGTCTCACAAACGGCTCGATTGCGGACCCATGTTTGCTGGAGAACTTTAGCTTCTACCATCGTATAGTTTCAGCCGTGTCGGTTTTCGCTAGTAATTATGATACAACCTGTATTTAAATTTTACGCCTGAGTGTCCCTGGCATCCCTCCCAGCTAGGGCCATAAGCGACGTCTAATGCCGTTTGCGCCTTAATCCGGCCTTGGATGTTTATACAGTGAGGTAACAAAACTCATGAGATAGCGATATGCACATATACAGATGGCGGTCGTATAGCGTACACAAGATATGAAAGGGCAGTGCATTGGCGGAGCTGTCACTTTTACTCAGGAGGTTTGTGTGAAAAGGTTTACAACGTGATTATGGCCGCACGACAGCAATTAGCAGACTATGAACGCGGAATGGTAGCTGGGGCTAGTAGCATGGGACATACTATTTCCGAAATCGTTAGGGAATTCAGTATTCTGCGATCCACAGAGTTAAGAGTGTGCCGAAAACATCAGATTTCAAACACTACCTCTCACCATGGTCAACGCAGTGACCGACGGCCTTCATTTAACGACGGAGAGCAGTAGGCGCATCTATGGTGTGCCAGTCAACTCGTCTGGTTCCCAATGTACCAGTTTCTCGCAGCCGTTATTGCTGTTCTACGAAAATGGTGTGTGATGTACAAGACGGACTGGTAACGGTGCCCTCTTCTTTGTCTGTATGCTTACCGTGAAGCGGGAGATTTGAAAGTGATCCGATTTTAGAAATTGTTTTGCATCTCAACAGTACATTTCCGGTCGTGGGTTCCTTGTCATTATATTCACTTGTAGGAACGCCTCTTGAAATTAAATTTGTGTGCTTGAAAATGGAAAACAAAGTAGTAAAAATATAGGAAAGACACACACCAATCACTAATCCAGATCAGCAGCATAGTTGTTGCCCTTCTCTGACACTAATTAAAATTTCGGTAGATGATATTACCAGAAGGTAAAATTCTCGCACAGGACAGGCCATTCAGTCATAAATACGTCAATAATAATCAAATATCAATAATAATGATCAAATTAATATTGTTTGTTCAATATTTTTCTGTAGTGGAACATGAACATGAACAGTGTGCGAAACGTTGTGCAACTTTATCGTAAGAGGGACATTCAATAAGTTATCTTATAAAAAAATTTCTGAAAGCTTGTTGGTTTTATTCAGCTTTCCAATACACCATTTTACACAGAGTACGCGAAGGAACTTGCCCCCATTCTTGCAGCGGTGTACCGTAGGTCTCTAGAAGAGAGTAGCGTTCCAAAAGATTGGAAAAGGGCACAGGTCATCCTCGTTTTCAAGAAGGGACGTCGAACAGATGTGCAGAACTATAGACCTACATCTCTAACGTCGATCAGTTGTAGAATTTTGGAACACGTTTTATGTTCGAGTATAATGATTTTTCTGGAGACTAGAAATCTACTCCGTAGGAATCAGCATGGGTTTCGAAAAAGACGATCGTGTGAAACCCAGAAGGCGCTATTCGTCCACGAGACTCAGAGGGCCATAGACACGGGTTCCCAGGTAGATGCCGTGTTTCTTGACTTCCACAAGGCGTTAGATACAGTTCCCCCCAGACGTTTAATGAACAAAGTAAGAGAATATGGACTATCAGACTAACTGTGTGATTGGATTGAAGAGTTCCGAGATAGCAGAAAGCAGCATGTCATTCTCAATGGAGAGAAGTCTTCCGAAGTAAGAGTGATTTCAGGTGTGCCGCAGGGGAGTGTCATAGGACCGTTGCTATTCACAATATACATAAATGACCTGGTGGATGACATCGGAAGTTCACTGAGGCTTTTTGCAGATGATGCTGTGGTGTATCGAGAGGTTGTAACAATGGAAAATTGTACTGAAATGCAGGAGGATCTGCAGCGAATTGACGCATGGTGCAGGGAATGGCAATTGAATCTCAATCTAGACAAGTGTAATGTGCTGCGAATACACAGAAAGATAGATCCTTTATCATTTAGCTACAAAATATCAGATCAGCAACTGGAAGCAGTTAATTCCATAAATTATCTGGGAGTACGCATTAGGAGTGATTTAAAATGGAATGATCATATAAAGTTGATCGCCGGTAAAGCAGATGCCAGACTGAGATTCATTGGAAGAATCCTAAGGAAATGCAATCCGAAAACAAAGGAAGTAGGTTACAGTACGCTTGTTCGGCCACTGCTTGAATACTGCTCACCGGTGTGGGATCCGTATCAGATAGGGTTAATAGAAGAGATAGAGAAGATCCAACGGAGAGCAGCGCGCTTCGTTACAGGATTATTTAGTAATCGAGAAAGCGTTACGGAGATGATAGATAAACTCCAGTGGAAGACTCCGCAGGAGAGACGCTCAGTAGCTCGGTATGGGCTTTTGTTGAAGTTTCGAGAACATACCTTCACCGAGAAGTCAAGCAGTATATTACTCCCTCCTACGTATATCCCGCGAAGAGACCATGAGGATAAAATCAGAGAGATTAGAGCCCACACAGAGGCATACCGACAATCTTTCTTTTCACGAATAATACGAGACTGGAATAGAAGGGAGAACCGATAGAGGTACTCAAGATACCTTCCGCCACACACCGTTAGATGGTTTGCGGAGTACGGATATAGATGTAGATGTAGATAATTCCCCATCTTTCGGCTTCAAAACCCTATTTTTCAACATTATCTCCGTTCAACGCAACGACCTTACGCTACCTTACTGGTAGGGCCTGTACTTCCGCATGGTACCACTCTACTGGTCGACATCGGAGCCAACGTCAGGCTGCATCAATAACTTCCGCATTACCCACGTACTACATCCCGCAGAGTACATCCTTCAAGCAGATGGACGTCGGAAGTTGAGAGTTCCGGGCTGTAGCGTGGATGGGGAAGATCAGTCCACTTAAGTTTTCTGAGTTCCTCTCCGGTGCACAGAGTTGCGCGGGATCTTTCACTGTTACGGGAAAGAGAAGTTGGTTTGCATTTTTGTGGCGACGAACACGCTGAAATCGTTTCTTCAGTATCGTGATGTAAGCACAATACACTTCAGAACTGATCGTTGCACTTTGAGAAAGGACTTCAAACAGAGTAACACCTTCAGAGTTCCAGAAGACCAGAAGATCGTCGCCACGACTTTACTGGGTGAGGGTAAACTTTCTTTTATGGGGGAAAGGTGTGGCGCCATTGCACGGACTGCCGTTTTGTTTCCGGTTCGAAGTGATGAACCCATATTTCATCGCTTGTGACGATGTTCCGCAAAAACATCGGCCTCGTAACGCGCAAGTATTTCCTCACAGATGATCCTCCGTTGCCCTTTAGGGTCTTCTGTTAATCGGCGAGGAACCCAAAGTTCACACACCTTTGAGTACCCCAACTGGTCGACCAGTATGTCAGCGCTACCAACAGAGAGCTCTAGCTGTGCAACGAGGTGTTTGTTTGTGATCCATCAATCACCTCAAATGAGAGAGTGCCCGCACTTTTCAACATTGCACCGGTCACAGCTGTGTACTGTCAGCCGGCACGTGGTAGATCGGAGAGGTTTGCAGTATCTTTTTGATACGTCTCGCCCAACAGCTCACCGTGCTTTTGTTCACTGCCAGATCTCCGTAGACGTTCTGCAAGCGCCTATGAGTGTCTACGATGCTGTGGTTTCCCGCTAAAGAAACTCAGTGACAGCTCTCTGCCTGGAACGCAACTCCTGTGGGAACTACACGAAATTATAAGGGCTATAGAGGGTATATTTCACGATGTCCCACAACAAATGCCGCATTTTTTGAACAGAAACTGTCAGAGAAAAAAACGTGTTGCATTACTTACTGAGCGTCCCTCCTATTTTAACAGATACATTGTTCGACAAGAAGCTCTATTTGCGGTTTGTCGTTTGGTAGTGAAATTTCAAGTAACTTTTCTACAAACGGAGACGTTAAAAAATCAAAATAGGCAGAGTTCGGTGTGATAATATCTACAGGAGATACTTCTACATTAATCGTACTCTTGTATCTAGAGCAGACAAATTCCTTTCAGGTTCTTATCATATTTACGTTTTTGTTTGACGACAGATTTGGTAAAATCAGTTTTGAAGAGACTCACAGAACACGTTCTGCAGGTTTTGCGTAGTCTTTAGCGTCCTCGAATGGAGCTTTGTGAGTATGATTATATTGCTGTGGGAGCGTGACAGGTAGGATTTTCTGTTGTACTGCTGCAGAGAAAAGTTATTTCTATTTGTCATATTGGAATGTTTAATTTAAATTATCTAATGTGTTTCATCCAGCAGGGGGCAACAGTTGTCAGCAATTTTTACACGGACATCATTATGAACAAATACTGAATATTCTACAGTATATAGATAATAATCAAAAAAGAAATTTAGTCGCATTTTTTCTAGTTAAACAATACCAAACCGCGCTGTCATGAAGATTAGAAATAGCCGTTCCCGATGGCTGCACTCGTAATACTGCTTACGCCGTGCAATCAGAGGCTCTTCTTCACAACATCATAGCAGCCAGTTCAGCTGTCTACAGTCCTTGAGCCCATTCGCGCAAACATCTCAGTTAGTACGGTCACACTCAGCGCAAAAACGCACACTTGTGCTAACAAAAGTGAAGCGAGCTCGTTAGGGAGCCTGCTTGTGTCGTGTGCAGGACTCCTAAGTGGGGTTTCCCAGATGTTGCGCCATTTGTACACGTGCGTCTATAGCCGCCAAGCCATCGTGAAGTGCATAGCGCCACTGGTCTTTCTGCGTTGAATTCATCGGTTCTCGTCAGATCACCGAAGTTAAGCAATATGAGACGTGATCAGTACTTGGATGGATAACTCCTAGTTGCACCACGTGCCATGGCACCTTTCAATTTGCCTTGACCGCAAGCTGAAGGGGGGTGGTGGCATATAGTTCCTCATCACTGGACTTTGAGCCAGTGTCTTCTGCTTTTCCTTGTGCCTTTATCTTGCATTATTTCGCAGGGTCGGCATGGTTAAGATCGGATTTGGCATGGTTAATTTTAAGGGGTGGCCAGATGCCCTTCCTGACGCCACCCCAACCCCCCGGGACGGAATTAGTGTACCCTATCTGTCTGCAACTCGTGTAAACCATGAAATAGTGCGAACGTTTTAAAATGCCTGCGAGTCGTGTAACTAAGGCGGGATGTGGGGACCAGCCCAGTATTCAACTAGTGGGATGTGGAAAACCGCCTAAAAACCACATCCAGGCTGGCCAGCACACCGGCCCTCGTCGTTAATCCGCCAGGCGGATTCGATCCGGGGCCGGCGCGCCTACCCGACTCCAGGAAGCAGCACACTAGCGCCCTTAGGTCTTTGAGCCAGTGTATTGGATTAAATCCCGAAACTCTTTGCGGTGCCTGATGAAGCGATGGTACGTGATGCAGCTGATGGTGCTCCGAACGCTAGATGCAAGATGCGGAGTTAAACACGGCGACACCTTGATGCTCATCAGGAGGAGGAGCAGACTACGTGCCGGCACCGGGTTTCACCCTCTCCCTTCTCTCATCACTATCATCCAACACAAACACAACAAGACACTACACACAACTATTACAGTTGCCACCACTCATTAGACACACTCAAACGCATAACTCTGAATTAAAGGTGCCATTGTGTGCGAAGGACAGGAAAACCTTTCCAATCAGGCGACTGATCCTGCCCTTCCGTGTCTCCCAACCAACAATGCCACAAGGCTTTACTTTTTTTTAGTGTATAACCCAAATTCGACTTTCTGCCCTTTTCCGCATGCTCCCTAATATCTCTCACCTTATTTTTTCGCTCTTACTTCCAATATTTTGCTGGACTTCCTTTTTCCCAGCTTAGCGCAGCGTCTCAACGTGGCATGCTCTCAACGAAATGGTTCAAATGGCTCTGAGCACTATGGGACTTAACATCTGAGGTCATAAGTCCCCTAGAACTTAGAACTACTTAAACTAACCTAAGGACATCACACACATCCATGCCCAAGGCAGGATTCGAATCTGCGACCGTAGCAGTCGCGCGGTTCCATGCTCTCAACAAGTGGTTGGAAGCCTCCTGCTGAAGTATTAAGCCATGCTGCCTCTACATCCGTCCACGAATGCGAAAGTGTTTCTGAAGCAGGATTTTGTGCACGAATGGACCTCTCGATCATGTCTCATAAATGTTCGACGGGATTCACATTGTGCGATCTGGGTGGCCAAATCATTCGACCGAATTGTCCAGAAAATTCTTCAAACCGATGACAATGCACTTTGTCATTCATAAACATTCCATCATTTTTTGCGAACACGAAGTAGAAAGAATGGATACAAATGGTCTCCAAGAAGTCGAACGTAACCATTTCCAGTCAATGATCAGTTCAGTTTGAGCAGAGGACCCATTCCATTCCATGTAAACAAAGCCCACACCGTTATGGAGCCACCAAGAGCTTGCACACTGGCTTGTTGGCAACTTGGGTCCATGACTCCTTTGGGACTACGCCACAATCGAACCCTACCATCAGCTCTTACCAACCGAAATCGGAACTCAGCTGACCAGGCCACGGACTTACAGTCGTTTAGGGTCCAACCGACATGATCACGAGCCAAGGAGAGGCGATGTCGTGATGGTAACAAAGGCAATCACGCCGGTCGTCTGCTGCCATAGCCCATTGAAGACAAGTTTGGCCTAATTGTCCTAACGGATACGTTCGCCGTACATTCCACTTTGATTTCTGTGGTTATTTCGCTTAGTGTTGCTTGTCTGTTAGCACTGACAACTATACGCAAACTCCGCTGCTCTCGGTGGTTAAGTGAGAGCCGTCGGCCACTGCGTTGTCCATGGTGAACGGTAATACCTGAAATTTGGTATTCTCGGAACACACTTGACACTATGGATCACGAAATATTGAATTCTCTAACGATTTCCGAAATGGTATGTGTCTTGCTCCAACTACCATACCGCGTTCAAAGTCTGTTAATTGCTGTCGTGCGGCCATATTCACATCACATGTATCACCTGAGTACGAATGACATCTCCGTTAATGCATTCCCGTTTTATACATTGTGTACACGATACTACCGCCATCTGTACATGTACATATATGCGTTCATACCGCTATCCCACGACTTTTGTCACTTCAGTGTATTACGATTTTAGCCCCCATTAAGGTCATTCGATATCTGCTGTCAGACTTAACTTCATAACGTTTGGGAAGTTGTAGAATTGGATGTACTGTTTTTATATTGAAACCTATGTGTCACTTGTACCCATGGCTATGTGGATAAATTACAATGAAATCAAATAAATATATTACAGCTTTTTACGGATTTTAGATAATACCTACACACTAGTGAAGGCAAATATTTCATATTCACTAAAACATGTGCAGAGTCCGTATACATTGCATTTCTTGGATAATAACGAGTTTACTGATGTTCACAGCGCACAGTGGAATTTTAGATCTTCTAACGCAGTATTTGGATCTCAAAAAGAAATGTTTACTTTTTACCACATGTTTACATCGGTGTGAGGAAACCGATGCAGATGCAGATGTTCTTGAATCAGCTGAGACTGAATGTCAGGTGCTTCTTAAGCGCTTTGAACATCTGTATGTGCTTTAGCAATGACGCACTGTTAGTGAAGGACACATTTGCACGTAGACACTTAGACTACTTTTAGAGGACTCCAGACATTCGTTTTTTTTTTTACTAGAGGAATATCATCGGACTTTCGGGAGAGTATCATCCGCACTATTTCGAAGACAGCAAGAGCTGATAAGTGCCATAAAAATCCCACAATGAACTTAACACATGATACATTAAAGTCGGTGACCAGAATGCAAAGCACAAGAGTCTTTCTGCTTAGCTAGAAGGTGACGTGCTCGCCTCCAATGCAAGCGGGCCTGGGTTCGATTCCCGGGCGGGTCGGAGATTTTCTTCGCTCGTGGACTGGGTATTGTGTTATCCTCATCAACATTTCATCCTCGTCGCCTGTGTGCAAGTCGTCCAATGTGGTGTCGACTGAAATAAGACTGGCACTAAGCGGCCGAACTTCCCCGGTTGGGGACTCCCGACCAACGATCTCATACACTCAATTCCATTTTTCTTATGCAGAAGAATGGAAGAATCGTAGAGGCTCTGTTGATGATGATCAGTTTGGCTTTTGGAAACGGAAAGCCACCAGAGGGGCTGTTCCGATGTTACAGTTGGTAATAAAATGACCCCTTCAGATACAATCAAAACTTTCCATTGGATTTGTCGACCTAGTAGAAACGTTCGGCAATTTAAAGTGGCGAAATATGTTTTAAATACTCAGAAAAATAGATACACGCTACAGGGGAAGACGGTTAATATTCATTATGTCTAAGAACCGAGAGGGAACAATGAGAATGGAAGACCAAAAGCTAAATACTCAGATTAGAAAAAAAAAGTCTAAGGCAGTAATTCAGTCTTTATAGTTTACTGTACAAAGTGAACTTGGAAGAAGCAATGATGGAAATGCACGAGAGGTTCAGAAGTGAGATTAAAATTCAAGATGGGAGAATATCAATGATAACATTCGATGAAGGAATTGCTATCATCGGTGAAACTGTAGTAGAAATACTGTACTATTAAACGAAACCTCAGGTGTGGAGCCACTGCTGCACGATGTTCACTGTGCATTCACCACTAGGGTGTAATGAAATGGACAGTATTGAGCAGTAGGCGGACAGGTGATCACTATATGTGGATTGTTTGAGTTCTATGTGAATTATAAAGAAACTTGCAGAACTAGATGCTATCTTGCATGGGTGTTCTTCTTCCCTTCCCCGAGAGTTCACAGCGAGTCCACCATTCCTGTAGGAACTGTCCTTCATATTCACAATTTAAACTGTAAATTTGTATTTCTTAGTGCAGTTTGCAGTGATGCTAAATCGCACTCTTTCCAGGAGAACGGTCTTTCAGAAATGAAAGAGAATATTGTTGACTTGCTGTGTTAACAGGAACTGACAGAGATATAGTCTGATAACCCTGGAGAGACAGAAAGTACAATGAAGAACTTCTATCAAAAAAGTGGAAGACGAGCTTTTAGAAATAACTGATACAACAAATTGGTTATCTGTATTCGAGTCCCCGCCCTCCTGTACATTTTTTTGCCTTCTACAGTTCCCGCTAGTACCATGGATATCATTACCTCATGTCTTAACTCATTTATTATCATCCAGATCCCATTTCTAGTTAATTTTGATCAAATTTTTCTGCCCTCACCGGTTCTCTAGATAATTGTCTCATTTCTTACGAGTCCACTTAATTGTCTGCGCGTTATTGTAAGATCACGTCATACCGATGATGTTACCTACTTTCTCAGACATTTTTTTCTCTCAACTTAAGATCTATGTAGGATACTAGTAAAGTTATTTTATCTATGAATGAGCTCTTTGTCTACGATAGTCTCTTTTTACATCCTCCTTGCTTCCAGAGCAGCAGAATTCTACAATTGCGGCTACTAAGCGGTCCCCAACTTCGATTTTAAGTTAGTAGCAACTGTCATTTTTGCTACTGCCCGTTAGATCCATATTTCTTTGATCTTTTCTGAATCTCCACCGTACGTTGATATGTTTACTATGCATACACCTCTAGTGTCTTACGAAGTAGGGATTTGCCGATACAAGGAAGTATTCGGTACTTTTGTTTCGATATCGATTCGAATAAATCGTTTCAATACTTATTAGTATCGAAAGAAAAGTAATTTCATCAAATCGGTTTTACGCGCTTATCCCAGTAGTGAGAGAGTGATTGGATGAGTGAGTGAATGTTTGCTTGGCCTTCGTCGGCAGGGCTATTCATCGGCCATATTGTTTGTTGTGTTTCGGAAGTGCGTGCTTCTTATCAAAAGTTTATTAACTTTTATTGCGTCAAAACGCTGCCGACGTCTGAAGTATGGACACATTTTATTACAATGAATGACAGCACGGCATAGTGCAAGGAATGTTATAAAGCCGAGGTTTTTGTGGCAGTATGCCCAATATTTAAACAAACCAGTACCCACGGAACTGCTGTAGACAGAAATTAAAGTCAGCTGTGCCTCTGAGACTGATAAAGCGAGTGAAAGGTGTCTGTAAACCTAATAATAATTCTCTATTGGTATCCTCTGATACAGAATTGTCATATCTGTGCAGACGTATTTTTTAGATTGTGGGTTGTTCTTTTAAAGTTTGTCAGAAATTTATTTTCATTCCAAATGTAGCTATGAGTAACTATCATTTTGAATTTTGAAGTTACGAGAGAAAAACGCTGAGACAATAACATCTCGAAAATACAATTAAAACCTGCAGTGATGGGAAGTGTCGTCTTTCGACAAATATGTCGAGTCTTAATTTTATTGTCTTGAATTATTCTAATTGGTAGTTTTAATATGTTTGATTTTATAAACTAGTGACGCTTCAACAATGTGTTGTCGTCGCTGCAACATCTACATCTTACTCTGCAAACCACCGTGATGTGCACGACAGAGGATACGCCCCATTGCACTAGGCATGAGGGTACCTTCCCTTACGAAGAATGAAAAATGATTGGTTAGATGCCTCTGTCCTTGCTGCAGTTAATATAATCTTATCCTCACAATCTCTATGTGAGTTATATGTAGGGGGTTGAGTATATTCCTAGAGTCATAAATTAAAGCCGGTTTTCGAAACTTTGTAGTTAGGCTTTCTCAGAGTAGTTTACGTACATCTTCAACAGTCTGCCAGTTCAGTTTCTTCAGCATCTGCGTGACACTCTCCCACGAATCAAACAAACCTGTGACAATTCATGCTGCCCTTGTCTGTACACGCTCAGTATCCCTGTTAGTCCTGTTTGGTACCGGTCTCACACACTTGAGAAACATTCTAGAACCGGTCACATGACTGATTTGTAAGAATGATTGCACTTCCCCAGTATTCCACAAATAAACTGAAGTCTACTACCTGCTTTATCTACACTGTGCCTGTGCGATCATTCCGTTTTGACTGAACATTTATGAAGCTTCTTTAAGACTGCACTTCATTACAGACAACTACATCATTTTCAAAAAGTCTCCGGTTACTATTGTCACCAAGGTCACTGTTGTACAACATATGTGCCGAGTGAATGTTTATTTTAAAAACTGGTGCAAATACGATTCAGAATATAAATAGGCTGTTTCCTAAGTATTTATAGTACCAGTCCCCTAAATTCATCCTTCCGATCATCTCTTAATAACTGGACACGTGCCTAAAGCCATAGGCGATAGCAATATTCTGCATACCGAAAAGAAGGGGCGTAGGTTAGATGTTTTAGAGGAATTGGAGATTTTCAAACATCTCTCTCGTCACGATGGCCTCATTCTCAACGAACAGCTACAACTGCGAAATAAAAACTTTTTAGAGTGTATAAAGCCATTGCTTGATGTTTGATTCAGATTTCCTCATGCAGTTTACCGAAATGTTGTTTTCCTGTTACATCTTTGCTGTTTTCTTGTATGTCATAACTAACGTTTTCTTACGTTACAAAATGTATCTCTGTTTAAAGCAGATAAATATGTAACTTCATCCTATTATTTATTAGTGCTTAGTTATGCCTGAATCAGCTGCATCACAATTTCATGTGTCTAAATTTGAATGTACAGTAGCCTAGTTGTTTCTGCGGCTACTAGATGGCGCTCGTAGCAACACCATGTTTACTTGCCCTCACTTTCTAACGTGGGCACCTCACTCTTGTTGCAACCCTTGTTCACTAAAGTACGAGCAGCCCTTAGCGGCTCGCCATCTTACTTACAACTATTCATGACGTCGCCTTTCCGGCTTAGATCTTTTTTAATATGTGACTTGTAAATACTGCATCTTTTTCCAGTCAGTACAAACTTTAATTTTATTAATGTATTATATACCTAATATGTTTTAGAACAGTTAGTCTAATTCTGAAGACGACGCTCATAGTAGTGTACAAACCTGGTCAATTTTGACTTAATTTGTGACCGAGGCCTTATTTGTTCTAATATTTACAGTAATTGTTTTTTTTTTGGAAACTTTCCAAAAAGTCACTTTTCTATTTAAGGTTTACTGTTAATAAAAAATTAAATTATTAAATGTGTTTTATTGGACAAAACTCTACCATCTGGTGAGCAAGATGTATGTGACAGGCGAAATACCCTCAGACTTCAAGAAGAATATAATAATTGCAATCCCAAAGAAAGCAGGTGTTGACAGATGTGAAAATTACCAAACTATCAGTTTAATAAATCACAGCTGCAAAATACTAACGCGAATTCTTTACAGACGAATGGAAAAATTGGTAGAAGCCGACCTCGGGGAAGATCAGTTTGGATTCCGTAGAAATGTTGGAACACGTGAGGCAATACTGACCCAACGACTTATCTTAGGAAATAGATTAAGGAAAGGCAAACCTACTTTTCTAGCATTTGTAGACTTAGAGAAAGATTTTGACAATGTTGACTGGAATACTCTCTTTCAAATTCTAAAGGTGGCAGGGGTAAAATACAGGGAGCGAAAGGCTATTTATAATTTGTACAGAAACCAGATGGCAGTTATAAGAGTCGAGGGGCATGGAAGGGAAGCAGCGGTTGGGAAGGGAGTGAGACAGGGTTGTAGCCTTTCCCCGATGTTATTCAATCTGTATATTGAGCAAGCAGTAAAGGAAGCAAAAGAAAAATTCGGAGTAGGTATTAAAATCCATGGAGAAGAAATAAAACCTTTGAGGTTCGCCGATGACATTGTAATTCTGTCAGAGACAGTAAAGGACTTGGAAGAGCAGTTGAACGGAATGGACAGTGTCTTGAAAGGAGGATATAAGGTGAACACCAAGAAAAGCAAAACGAGGATAATGGAGTGTAGTCGAATTGAGTTGGGTGATGCTGAGGGAATTAGATTAGGAAATGAGACACTTAAATTAGTAAAGGAGTTTTGCTATTTGGGTACAAAATAACTGATGATGGCCAAAGTAGAGAGAATATAAAATGCAGACTGGCAATGGCAAGGAAAGCGTTTCTGAAGAATAGAAATTTGTTAACATCGAGTATAGATTTAAGTGTCAGGAAGTCGTTTCTGAAAGTATTTGTATGGAGGGAGGAGGAGGATATTAGTGTTTAACGTCCCGTCGACAACGAGGTCATTAGAGACGGAGCGCAAGCTCGTGTTAGGGAAGGATGGGGAAGGAAATCGGCCGTGCCCTTTCAAAGGAACCATCCCGGCATTTGCCTGAAGCGATTTAGGGAAATCACGGAAAACCTAAAGCAGGATGGCCGGAGACGGGATTGAACCGTCGTCCTCCCGAATGCGAGTCCAGTGTGCTAACCACTGCGCTATTTGTATGGAGTGTAGCCATATATGGAAGTGAAACATGGACGATAGATAGTTTGGACAAGAATAGAATAGAAGCTTTCGAAATGTGGTGCTACAGAAGAATGCCGAAGATTAGGTGGGTAGATCACATAACTAATGAGGAGGTATTGAATAGAATTGGGAAGAAGAGGAGTTTGTGGCACAACTTGACAAGAAGAAGGGACCTGTTGGTAGGTCATGTTCTGAGGCATCAAGGAATCACAAATTTAGCATTGGAGGGCAGCGTGGAGGGTAAAAATCGTAGAGGGAGACCAAGAGATGAACACACTAAGCAGATTCAGAAGGATGTAGGTTGCAGTAAGTACTGGGAGATGAAGTAGCTTGCAGAGGATAGAGTAGCATGGAGAGCTGCATCAAACCAGTCTCAGGACTGAAGACAACAACAACATTGGACTACATAAAATAAACAGTCCGGTAAAATATCGTATACTCAGCATTACTTCATTTGCATAAAAAATTAAAAAGAGTATCGATATGTGTAGGTATCGATACTTTTGTAGCACTCATACGAGAAGTAATGCATGACGAATTGAGAACTTCTTTTCAGTAGGTATCGATACTTTGAAGGTATCGAAATATCCCTAGTTATGAAAGGGGCAGTAGTAAGCAGTGAGCGTCCAGGTGGACGCACTGACCGTCTCTGCGGACGTAGGCGAGCGAGGCGGGAACGCCGGCCTTCCAGCGCGGCACCGTGACGAAGACGCGGTCTCCCCACACCTCGACGCCCACAGGTACGTTGTCGGAAGGCCGGAAGCGCTTGGTCGCCATGGCCGCCGAGCGCTCTGCGTCCGACGGGAAGTCGAAGTCCAGCTGCCGCCAACGGAACGTCTCGTTCAGCTTGTCTGCAACACATCATAGACACACTAATCACTGGAAGACAGATACAGAACCAAACACGAACAGATACACGTAGTGATACGGATATTATCGGAGATTACAAACGAAGTGATGGACTCTAAATGCGAACGACATAATGTGTAACTAAAGGCACTCAAAGCACTCCGTCGTCAGGCCACAAGTGGCCTACCGGGACCATCCGACCGCCGTGTCATCCTCGCTGGAGGATGCGGATAGGAGGGGCGTGGGATCAGCACACCGCTCTCCCGGTCGTAAGGCGGTATTCTTGACCGAAGCCGCTACAATTCGGTCGAGTAGCTCCTCAGTTGGCATCACGAGGCTGAGTGCACCCCGAAAAATGGCAGCAGCGCATGGCGGCCTGGATGGTCACCCATCCAAGTGCCAACCACGCCCGACAGCGCTTAACTTCGGTGATCTCACGAGAACCGTTGTATCCACTGCGGCAAGGCCGTTGCCTAAATAAACGCAACAGACACAAAATTATTCACCTCGAAGAGACGTCACGCTAGTGCCCTGAAACACCGTCTCTACCCTGGATAATGGGCTCAAACCGCCGAAGAAGAGAGTACACAAGTTTCTTCAGGTATGCCATAGTCAGCTGCAGACACTCATTAATGATTAGAATCTATATTCAGCAATACAATAATTCCAATTCCAAGGAAAGCAGTTGCTGACAGGTGTGGAAGTTGCCGAACTGTCAGTTTAGTAAGTCGTGGTTGCAAAATACTAACACGAATTACTTACAGAAGACTAGAAAAAGTGGTAGACGATCTCGGGGAAGATCAGTTTGGGTTTCGAAGAAATGCAGTAACACGCGAGGCAATGCTGCCCCTACGACTTCTCATACAAGATAGGTTAAGGAAACGAAAACTAGGTTTATAGCATTTGCAGACTTAGAGAAAGCATTTGAGAATGTTGACTGATGTGCTCTCTTTGACATTCTGAGGACAGCACGGGTAAAATACAGGCAGCAAAAGGCTATTTACAACTTGTACAGAGACCAGATGGGAGTTGTTTGAGCCGAGGGGTATGAAAGGGAAGCAGTGGTTGAGAAGGGAGTGAAAGACGGTTGTAGCCAACCCCAATGGTATTCAATCTGTATACTGAGCAAGCAGTAAAGGAAACGAAAGAAAAATTTGGAATGGGAATTAAAGTCCACGGAGAAGAAATAAAAACTTTGAGGTTTGCCGATGACATTGTAATTCTGTCGGAGACAGCAAAGAACTTGGAACATCAGTTGAACGGAATGGGCAGCGTGTTTGAAAGGAGAATAGAAGATGAACATCAACAGAAGCAAAACGAGGATAGTGGAATGTAGTCGAATGAAATCAGGCGATGCTGAGGGAGTCAGATTAGAAAATGAGACGCTTAAAGTAGTAGACGACTTTTGCTATTTCAGCAGCAAAACAGCTGGTGATGGTCAAGGTAGAGAAGATATAAAATGTAGACGGGCAATGGCAAGGAAAGTGTTTCTGAAGAAGAGAAATTTGTTAACATCGAGTATCTGTGGGACCATCTCGGTCGGACTGTTCGCACCACGGATCCTCAATCGAGAAACCCAGGCACTGGAGTCGGAACTTCCAGAATCTTACCGACTCTCTTCCTGCACCTCCGCGTCGCACAAGATGGCTATTCTGCCTTCCTACGGGTGATCACATTTATGTGACTGGACCGTACAATGGTGCCGCTTGTTTGGTCCTATTCATATTTGTTACTTAAGAGATTGCACATTTTGCTGCAACGGGTGGCTCTCCGAAAATGGACCAACTTAAGACGTATTCGTTATAATTTAGAGATGATCTGCACCTGTTGTCATCGCTTTAGTATCCTATAGTTTAGTGTGGTAATAACCATTGCATCACGCGTAAAGGATCGCTGTGGCTATACTGTTGAACGTTGAGCATAATATGTGAAGTGTATTTATTTTCTCAAGGAAAGGGCAGGTACTTTATTACAGTTTCTATAGTAATGTATCACATCACCAAAAACTTTAATCTTGGCACAATTCAGTGCACCCATACGGACACAGACTCTGATTCACTTACTTTACGACGATTCCTTGTCCTAAGAACCAACGGCGTTGTAGACATATAGTAAGATGAACCACGATCTCTGTTATACACTTCACATATCTGAAATGTACGATAAGCAATAACTTCTCGGCTGTTAAAAGTCTCCAGCCCTGATACAGTCTCCACTTTACCACCACCAACTAGACCCACTGTAACCCAACCATTACCATGTGCACTAGCATCAGCATCAGCAAATGTAAAATTCAGTACGCATCCACAAAACACTGAAGGACCATTTAGAATAACTTGCGCACCTACTCCGCTCTTCGTAGTAAAGGATATATTATCAATAGCTTTATACAATGTATGGCGGGAACGCCTTCTCCTCCTAACATAACGCGGCATAACTAGTATGTGTCGATGCTGCTTTCACGTGCGGCTGCACGACGACTGCTAGATGTCTACGTTATTGCTTATCGTACATTTCAGATATGTGAAATGTATAACAGAGATCGTGGTTCATCTTACTATATGTCTACAATGCCGTTGGTTCTTAGGACAAGGAATAGTCGTAAAGTAAATGAATCACATACGAAAGAAAGGTAGGATTCCAGTAAAATCAAACTCAAAATCCAAAATCATAGTAAATCGCAAAATCATTATAATTAAAATTCGCGAAGTAGAACCAACGTTCCCAAAGAATACTCCGTGTGAGTACTCTTTGAGATTTGTGAGTAATGGCTAAGGATAATTCAATCCATTGTCACTACGTTACGAGAGTTAGCCGAAGCAGGTCATACTTTTGAATGCTCGTAAATGTAGGCGCAATTAGATTCTTTTTTTTTTCAGAATTGATTATTGCGATCTACTATGACGCAGTGAAACGATACTTTGACTTCAAATACTACGTTATTTAGAATTCAGATAGACGACTTGCATATATTAGACAGAAGTGACTTTTAATTAACACTATTTAGGAAGTGAACACAGATGGCGGCCGGTGTGGCCGTGCTGTTCTAGGCGCTTCAGTCTGGAACCGCGTGACCGCTACGGTCGCAGGTTCGAATCCTGCCTCGAGCATGGATGTGTGTGATGTCCTTAGGTTAGTTAGGTTTAAGTAGTTCTAAGTTCTAGGGGACTGATGACCACAGATGTTAAGTCCCATAGTGCTCAGAGCCATTTTAACTATTTAAACACAGATAGACAATTTCATTCGTAATAACTAATGGACTATAGAACTTGACGATAGTTACGAAGCATATAATTTATAATTCCCCCCAACACCTGGGAAAGCTTATTCTTCGCAGTTCTGTTAGGAAGTGACTAATATTGTGTAATAAGCCAGCTTATTGTGTCAATTCACGCATTTATAATTCAAGTTTTACAATATTATTTATAGAGATACGGTAACATGCTGCGATATTATTTGACTGAAGCGCTCGGCCCTTATACAGAAACTCTTTGACGTTAGGAATTAATAACACTGTTACGACTGATTATAGATTTGAGATTACAACCAGTCTATGTGGAATTTGGCGTCGCTGGAACTAATTTGACCTTATCATTAATATTTAAATAGCAACTTATAAACCATCGATTATAAACGATTTAATTACGACATTTGGTGAAGTAAATATCTCGCACAAGTCGCGAGTTCAGTTCATCAATGTTCTGTTTGTAACGTCGATACCGATACATAAGAAATAACAATATCATTGCTCTACTGCTGAGTGTTAGCCGAGACCGAAGATCTGAAAGGACGTTACAGTGTTCCTATGGGTTAAAGGTGCACTGAATTGTGCCAAGATTAAAGTTGGTGGTGATGTGACACATTACTATAGAAACTGAAATAAAGTACCTGTCCTTTCCTCGAGAAATAAAAAAAATATTACACGACAGCAAAAAAAGAAACCTATTGGGTCATGGCAAATGACCCATCTCGACACATCCAGATACTGATTCACCAACAGACACTGACATCTCAGAGGGGGGAACCATGGCAGTGGAGGGAGCTGTGCTCCCATCTTTGATATATATATATATATATATATATATATATATATATATATATATATATATATATATATATTCATTTGCTGCCAGTTGCTACGATATATATCTTCGATATGCTAGTGTACTATGTGCGGCGTTCTAGATACTTTGCATTGTCCACTGGGCGTTCTAGCGCGACGCTACTAGTTTCACTTAGCGTCGCACGCGCTATTTCTACCCGACCGGTAGCTGCTCTGATAACTGGCAGCTATATAAGTGACGTTTCTGGTAAGACGGCGTCAGTCGTCGAGCAGCCGCATGTGCAGCAGCATCGACACAGACCAGTTATGCCGCGTTATTTTAGGAACCAACGGCATTGTAGCAGCTGCAGAGACACGACACGTTTGCGCATGCCTATTTGTTTGTTTCCACTGAGCGCCTCAAGAGACGTCAGCAACAGTTTGAACACGAGTTCGCCACTTCCTTTTTCGTTGCAGCAACCGAGTGTGTGCAACTGTGGCACTGCATAAACTTTTGGGCGATATCGACCAGAATACATCCGAGGCGTTCAGCATGGTTTCGACAACGGATTCTGAAACTTGACGGTTGCGACGAAGTTGCCCCTATTTTGTTGCGAATGAGCAGTGTTCTGCAGGATCGTGTCAGGCCGCATGATTAGAATGTGCGGACACTGATCACTAAACAGGCATTGGCCAGTAATGTTGAGAGTAGTGATAGGCCCGTGGATCATGATTTGGGCGTCTGTTAACTGGCAGGCGACCTGCTTTTATTGGAGCAAACTCTATGTTTAGGACACAGGGTACGTTCTGGTGTGCATCCACAGTGTTACCTAGTATCGAAAGACTGTGTTTGCCGTTGATGGACGAGAGAAATTGACTAAGTGCCACTACTAGGACTCACCCTTTCTCTTTTCACTCTTATTGTTAGCAAAGACGCAAACACGACACTACACCTTCTCTGCCCTCATCACCAACATTTGCAGGGCCGTACAGGAACGTCTGAAACAGAATACTCTTCTGTCGTATCGGAAATATCTTCCCAGTTTAGACGGCTGAACCGCTAGGCTGTTTTTTTCTTATCTTTTGGTTTTTTTCTCGCATCATCAGTCTTCTGACTAGTTTGGTGCGGGCCGCCACGAATCCCTGTCCTGCGGAAGCCTTACATTTCAGAGTCCCATCAGCACTCTACGTCCTCAGTTATTTGTTGGACTTATTCCAATTGTTATCTTCCTTTACAGTTTTTACCACCTACAGCTTCCTCTCTTAATATGGAAATTGTACCCTGGTGTCTTAACACACGTGCTATCATACTGTCCTTTCTTGTCAGTGTTTTCCACGTATTCCTTTCCTCCCCCGTTCTGAGAAGAACTTCCTTATTATTTAGCTTACCGTTCCTCCTAATATTCAACATTCTTCTGTAGCACCACATCTCAAACACTTCTATTCTGTTCCAGTTTTCCTACAGACCACGATCCACTACTGTACAACGCCCGCACCCTAAACGTACATTCGCAGAAATTTCTTCCTCATACTCGTATTAAGGCCAATACCGGTAGATTCTCTTGGCCAGGAAAGCCCTCGCTTCCTGTGAGAGTCTGCCTTTGATGTCCTCCTTGCTCCGTCCGTCACGGGTTATTTTGCTACCTAAGTAGCAGTATTTCTTAACTTCATCTACCTCGTGATAACAGACCTGGTGTTAAGTTTCTCGTCGTCCTTATTTCTATTACTTCTCATTACTTTCGTCTTTCTTCGATTTACTCCCAGTCCATATTCTGTACTCATTATACTGTTCATTCCATTCAACTCAGCCTGTAATTCTTCTTCACTTTCACTGAGGATAGCAATGTGCCGGCCGGTGTGGCCGAGCGGTTCTAGGCGCTTCAGTCTGGAACCGCGCGACCGCTACGATCGCAGGTTCGAATCCTGCTTCGGGCATGGATGTGTGTGATGTCCTTAGGTTAGTTAGGTTTAAGTAGTTCTAAGTTCTAGGGGACTGAAGGCCTCAGTGCTCAGAGCCATTTGAACCATCTGATAGCAATGTCATCAGCGAATCTTATTGTTGATATCCTTTCACCTTGAATCTGAATTCCACTTTTGAGCCGTTCTTTAATTTCCGTAATTGCTTCTTCGACGTATAGACTGAACAGCAGGGGTGGAATGCTGCATCCCTTTCTTACCCCTTTTTTACTCCGAGCACTTTCTTCTTGGTCTTGCGAACTTATCGTTCCCTCTTGTTTCTTGTATATATTGTATATTACCTGCCTTTCACTGTAACTTACTCCTATTTTTCCCAGAATTTCGAACATCTTACACCATTTTACACTGAACACTTTTTCTAGTTCGATTTATCCTATGAACGTGTCTTCATTTTTCTTCATTCTTGCTTCCAATATAAAGCGCAACGCCAGGCCTGCCTCTCTGGTGCCTTTACTTTAACACCAAAGCAAACAATAGCGTAGAACAACATTTATACTAGCATTCCACTAGAAGTTGTGGCGTTCCAAAAGGAATGCATTGGCTTCACGTAGGAAAAATGTCACACTACTTTACGTACAAGAGATACAGTACCTCAATCTTTATGGTTACATATGTAATTATTTATATATATTGTGCATTATCCTGTGAACATGTTATGTCGTAGAACGTTGACGAGGCGGAAGAAACACACACAGCACGAGAGCACACACTAAAGAAACTGCATCGCTGGCCCTGGACAAGAAGCAACGACATCCGGAAAGCTAGCTGTCTAAAAAAGATTTGCCGGAACCAAACATAATAATGACTTGTTCTTACGGACGGAAAAATAGCACCGTACATTTGCTCCTCCAGCATTTTATTCTAATAGGGTGCTGACAGTTGCCGAGTTTTCTCAATGGAGTTCTCTGCAGTGGATGTATTAGGAAAGTACATGCACAGTCCACTTTGTTGTTGTTGTTGTGGTCTTCAGTCCTGAGACTGGTTTGATGCAGCTCTCTATGCTACTCTATCCTGTGCAAGCTACTTCATCTCCCAGTACTTACTGCAACCTACATCCGTCTGAATCTCCTTAGTGTATTCATCTCTTGGTCTCCCTCTAAATTTGTGATCCCTTGATGCCTCAGAACATGTCCTACCAACCGGTCCCTTCTTCTTCCCAATTCTGTTCAATACCTCCTCATTATTTATGTGATCTACCCATCTAATCTTCGGCATTCTTCTGTAGCACCACATTTCGAAAGCTTCTATTCTCTTCTTGTCTAAACTATTTATCATCCATGTTTCACTTCCATACATGGCTACACTCCATACAAATACTTTCAGAAACGACTTCCTGACACTTACATCTATACTCGATGTTAACAAATTTATCTTCTTCAGAAACGCTTTCCTTGCCATTGCCAATCTACATTTTATATCCTCTCTACTTCGACCATCATCAGTTATTTTGCTCCCCAAATAGCAAAACTCCTTTACTACTTTAAGTGTCTCATTTCCTAATCTAATTCCCTCAGCATCACCAGATTTAATTCAACTATATTCCTTTATCCTCGTTTTGCCTCTGTTGAAGTTCATCTTATATCCTCCTTTCAAGACACTGTCCATTCCGTTCAACTGCTCTACCAAGTCCTTTGCTGTCTCTGACAGAATTACAATGTCATCGGCGAACCTCAAAGTTTTTATTTCTTCTCCATGGATTTTAATACCTACTCCGACCTTTCTTCTGTTTCATTCACTGCTTGCTCAATACACAGGTTGAATAACATTGGGAAGAGTCTACAACCCTGTCTCACTCCCTTCCCAACCACTGCTTCCCTTTCGTGTCCCTCGACTCTTATAACTGCCGTCTGGTTTCTGTACAAATTGTAAATAACCTTTCGCTCCCTGTATTTTACCCCTGCCACCTTTAGAATCTGAAAGAGAGTATTCCAGTCAACATTGTCAAAAGCTTTCTCGAAGTCTACAAATGCTAGAAACGTAGGTTTACCTTTCCTTAATCTATTTTCTAAGATAAGTCGTAGGGTCAGTATTGCCTCACGTGTTCCAACATTTCTACGGAATCCAAACTGATCTTCCCCGAGGTCGGCTTCTACCAGTTTTTCCATTCGTCTGTAAAGAATTCGCGTTCGAATTATCCTGTGAACGTGTTATTATGTTGAAGAAGGTTGACGAGGTGGAAGAAATGCCGTGGCAAACTTTATACAAACTTTGCATCGAATACACAGTGCACGAGAGCACACACCAAAGAAAACTGCAACGCTGGCCCTGGACAAGAAGCAAAGACACCCGGAAAGCTAGCTGACTAAAAAAGATTTTCCGGAACTAAACATAATAATGACCTGTTTTTACAAACGGAACAATAACACCGTACATTTGCTCCTCCATCGTATTATTCTGATAGGGTGCTGACAGCTGCCGAGTTTTCTGAGTGAGTTCCCTGCATTGGATGTATTAGTAAAGTAAATGCACAGTACACTTTAACTAATGCGATTTAGCTCAATCCATGATTTCAATAGATTTCACTAGCAAAAAAATTTGCTACAAGTTACTTCTAATCACAGTGTTTCATAGTTAATGACAATGTGCTCTATCACTATAATATCTCGTACCGAATTTTACTGAAGGTTAAGAGTAAATTATTGCAGTTAACAGTAATTGTAGCGGGTGTTGTACTATTGACACTATTGCAGATGTAACTCAATGTATAGTGTAAACGGAAACTGAATTACTTTATTTTAATTTAGAAAATGATTCTGATAGCGAAGAGGCTCGGAATTTGTACGACTGATGAGCGGACAGTATCGTAATGGTATCAGATAGACAGACGCTTTTCTTATTCAAGTTATTAACTAATACTATAAAAGAAAGAAAAAAGATATTTCTGACCCCTTGAACTGTAAGGAGCATTGAACAGCAGTGTTCTACCATTACAGGTAACTGGTTTGAGATTCCATACTTGCACGTACGAAGGTACCCGTGATACTGAGGTAGCTAGGAGTCAGCACCTGAAGTAGTTTAAATGTTTCCATTTTTGACTATATGAAAAGTAGCGATAGCAAATTAGTATACTTTTTGTTTGATTTTTTGTGGACAGGAATTTGCAGATTTATCACGCAGAAGCTCCCATAAGAGAAAAATATTCATTTTCGTAAAGGGACGTAAACCAGAGAAGTTTACTCATACGAAAGAACCTTTTTTCCTAACTTTATTCGGTGTGCCCTCCCTACATTACACTTCCACTGATATCCGTAAAGCCTAAGAACTGATCTACCACTTTGTTTTCCTTATGTCCAGTGTACACTGAACGAGGCCGTAGCCAAGCGAAGTACAACCAGCGTGAACGCACCCTTGTTGGACATTATTATTTAACAGGTCCAAAAAATGAAATGAGATGACGGATTTGTATTCATGTTCAGTTACTGTTAAGCAACCGTTGACTTGCTGTTGAGATGCTGCTGTAATCACATCCTCACTGGACTCGGGAAAACGACCTTCAAATCCCGTCCGGCCACCCAGAGTCAGGTTTTCCGTGATTCCCTTGAATCGCTCCAGGCAATTATCTGGGTGGTTCCTTTGAAAAGGGCACGGCCGATTTTCTTACCCGTCCTTTTGCATTCCGAGCTTTTACTCCATCTCTAATAGACGCGCTGTTGACAGGACGATGAACTCTTATTGTAATGAGATACTGTTCATTTGTACTTTAGATTACAATATAGTGCTTTAGCAACTACAGTTGAAACTTTGTGAAGTGAAATTTATTTATATAGTGAAATTGCATATAGTCGACTTCAGGGAAAAGTATCTGTTTCAGGAGATAGAGTCATGGTAATTTTTCTAAATTATTTTATTTTAATTATGCTACAGAAAGACATCTGCCGAGATAATGAAAAGTTGTTCGCTGTAGTTTACAAAGCTATGGATGAATGATCGTATATCATTATTCGCCAGGGGAGCACATCTGGGATGGACCGGCAGCTGGTACAGAACTTTCTATCTGAACTCACATCGGCACCCAACACCCAATCGCCGAGCGAATAAAATGACCGAGCCGGCCAGGAAACGAACCGAGGACTCTGATCTACAGGCAATGACGCTAATCACTACACCACGAGATGCAAACTGTTACTAGTGGAGGCCGAAATGCACGCGTTTTAGCTCACGCAGGCTGGCGTGAGGAGGGAAGGACTATACTGACGTGAGGTCTGGAACACGACAAGGAATTAGAATTCAGAAAGCGGACGGAATTAGTTTGATACTTAACTTTAATCCATTAATGATGAACGTCGCTCTTGAAGGTACATGATTCACAATATCAATATCAATAGTAACTAAATATGGCGCCTTGCTAGGTCGTAGCAAATGACGTAGCTGAAGGCTATGCTAAACTGTCGTCTCTGCAAATGAGAACGTACGTAGACAGTGACCCATCACTAGCAAAGTCAGCTGTACAACTGGGGCGAGTGCTAGGTCGTAGCAAATGACGTAGCTGAAGGCTATGCTAAACTGTCGTCTCTGCAAATGAGAACGTACGTAGACAGTGACCCATCACTAGCAAAGTCAGCTGTACAACTGGGGCGAGTGCTAGGGAGTCTCTAGACTAGACCTGCCGTGTGGCGGTGCTCGGTCTGCAATCACTGATAGTGGCGACATGCGGGTCCGACGTATACTAACGGACCGCGGCCGATTTAAAGGCTACCACCTAACAAGTGTGGTGTTTGGCGGTGACACCACACAAACTACGCGCAATGTACTCACCTGATGAAAATTGATACCGTTCTCTGTATTGATGGACCAATTCGATTTGGATAAAAATTAATTTGGAATTTTTTGTCTATTTTGGGGTAATTGCTACTAACCGGATAGCTGATGATTAATGACTTCTCGCTACTAACATCATTTCTCTAGTTTATTGAGCACGTTCGAAGAGAAGACCTGCAGTGTAACTTACGTGGAGAAAACAACAATCATAATGCGAATTCTTTTATCCACTATGATGCCAGAACGAACTGAAGAACTGATAGTTTTTAATTAACTAAGTAGTGACATATTGGGGATTATGCTACTGAAGCAGCTCCGTAATATTATTCAGCATTATAAAAGCCGAATAAGGAGACAATAAAGACACTTTACATTGCTTGCTATAAGAACCCAAGTATTACGAAGATGAGTTTGGGCCGATACTTCGACTCGTTACTAAAATTAAATTACTCCAAAACAGTTTTCCGAAGATGAGTGCGTAACACAGCAAGAGCCTAGTTTCGCTTCGTGGTGCTTTTCCTACATACCCTGTAAGAGAACGTCCGGTTATAGTATGTACTCACAAATGAGTGGAGGGGAAACACCACTGATGATGAAAGCTTGAATGGATGATGTAGGCGTTCTCCGCTGGCCTAACTTATTAAGTCGTCCACGGACTCCGAAAGCAGTTGGTGCTGGCGCCAAGGGTTGATAGCATGTCCCTCAACTGCCGGAAGGCCTTCGATACAGTTCTGCACGACCGGCCAAAGAACAAAATACGAGCGTACAGAATATCAGTTCAGGTGTGTGACTGAACTCAACAGTTCCTAGCGAACAGAATGCAGCATCTCATTCTTAATGGAGAGAAATGTTCAGACTTAAAAGTAGTTTCCGGCATATCACAAGGGAATGCTACAGGACCATTACTGCCCATAATATATTATACAAATGAGCTAACCCATAATGACAGAACTTTCATGAGGCTTTTCGTGGATGACACCGTTGTACATAGAGAAGTCACAAGGATAAAAAATTGTAACGAAATGTAGGAAGATCTGTAAAGGACCGACGTTTCGTGCAGGTATTGGCAGATAGGACTCAAGATGTACAAACACAACGTATTGCGCATAAACAGGCAGAAGGGCCCATGGTGCCGGCCGCTGTGGCCGAGCGGTTCTAGGCGCTTAAGTCCGGAACCGCGCTGCTGCTACGGTCGCAGGTTCGAATCCTACCTCGGGCATGAATGTGTGTGGTGTCCTTAGATTAGTTACGTTAAAGTAGTTCTAAGTCTAGGGGACAGATGACATCAGATGTTAAGTCCCATACTGCTTAGCGCCATTTGAAACATTTGGACCGATGGTTGTATGGTTACACAATTGCAGAAGAACCACTGAATGCAGTAAGCGTACTGTAAACCGCCATTCCATATTAATTATTGATTTACACTTGATTATTACTCGCTATAATCTGACTGGCTGAAAAGTTTGCAGTGGGCATTCGTAAGTAGCCACATCCCTGTAATAGACTGGTACTCGCTGCGATAACTAAAATTCTTACCGTGAGCCTAAAACGCATACCCTATATATTCTCCCACATTGTTCTATAACATTCTCTTCGAAAAATTTAATAATGATGAAGAGGTTTTGTGCGAAGCAGTTCATTTACTTCGCTTTAAATTCAAGTATTACATCGCTATTTATTCTGACCGCATTCACACTACAATTACAGTCACTTATCTATCACGAGCTCATATGAGTTTACCGTTGCCGAATTATTAGTGTACGATCTCGTTTTAATTTTACAGTCAGTTCTATAAGAAAGTGTACGTCGTAATGTTAAATGTAACGTCCGCAGCAACATCTCTGATAGTGGTCTCGAATCTGTACTCAATGAGCTTTTACACAGTGTATAGATAAACAGTGTTAGAGTTAAATGCTTTTTGTCTATTGCAGTTTTGACTATTTACACTTTTTAACAACCAATTTAAATGCTGAAAAAAGTGCAATATTTATCAAAAATGCCTTCTGAGGTCCGTTAAGAAGCTATTTAGTGCGAAAGAGGTAAACTGGGTGCCTCAAGAGCATAATAAACGGACACATCGCAGTCGTCTCTGTACAGCGTGGACACAAGACAATGGGGCGTCCATGATGGATTGGCCTGCAATGTCTCCGGATGGAAATCTGATGGAAAATGTTTGGCGGTATATTAATATGAAGCTTAAAGGGAAGCCAATACATACTTTGGAGCAGCTGTCATATAAAATGAGGACGATGTGAAGATCGTTACCAAGAGAATATTCAGAAACGGTCCTGAGAAGCATGCCAAAAAGATGTCAACCTCAAATCAGTAATGGCGGCGATTGGATTAGCTGTTAGGTAATTGAGCAATTAGTAATAACATGTATTTTCATGTAAACATTATTAATAATAGTGTCTTTTATTTCGTACAAATATCGGCGCACACTTTCTTGTGGAAATGACTGTATAACAATTCCCCCGATACGAAATTAATCCAGAGCTTCAAAATTATTACTCTGACAACGATCTTACGTCTCGCACTCATAAGCGTTATATGCTTGATGGCTCTGCTTGACTGACTCACTCCTTCACGCCAAACCATCTCCAGCCGCCAATACACTATGTGATCAAAAGTATCCGGACACCCCCAAAAACATACGTTTTGCATATTAGGTGCATTTGCTGCCACCTACTGCCAAGTACTCCATATCAGGAACCTCAGTGGTCGTAAGATTTCGTGGGAGAGGAAATGGGGCGCTACGCGGAACACACGGACTTGGAACGTGGGCATTTGATTGGGTGTCACTTGTGTCATATGTCTGCACGCAAGATTTCTACACTCCTAAACATCCCTACGTCCACTGTTTTCGATGTGATAAAGAAGTCGAAACGTGAAGGGGCACGTACAGAAAAAAAGCATTTAGGCCGACCTCGTCTGTTGACTGACAAGAGACCGCCGACAGTTGAAGAAGGTCGTAGTGTGTAATAGGCAGACATCTATCCAGACCATCACATTGGAATTCCCAATTGCATCAGGAACCACTGTATGTACTAAGACAGGTAGGCGTGAGACGAGAAAACTTGGATTTCATGGTCGAACGGCTGCTCATAAACCACAAATCACGGCGGTAAATGCCAACGACGCCTCGCTTGGTGTACTGACTGTAAACATTGGATGGTTGAACAGTGGGAAAACGTTATGTGGAGTGATGAATCACGGTACACAATATGGCGATACGATGGCAGGTTATGGGTATGGCGAATGCCCGGCGAACGTCATCTATCAGCGTGTGTAGTGCCAACAGTAAAATTCGGAGGCGGTGGTGCTATGGTGTGGTCGTGTTTTTCATGGAGGGGGCTTGCACCCCTCGTTGTTTTGCGTGGCACTGTCACAGCACAGGCCTACATTGATGTTTTAAGCACCTTCTTGCTTCCCACTGTTGAAGAGCAATTCGGGGATGACGATTGCATCTTTCAACACTATCGAGTACCAGTGGTTACACGACAATAACATCCCTGTATGGACTGGCCTGCACAGAGTCCTCACCTGAATCCTGTAGAATACCTTTGGAATGTTTTGGAACGCTGACTTCGTGCCAGGCCTCATCGAGCGACATCGATGCCTCTCCTCAGTGCATCACTCGGTGAATAATGAGCTGCCATACCCCAAGAAACCTTCCAGCAGCTACTTGAACGTATGCCTGCGAGAGTGGAAGCTGTCATCAAGGATAAGGGTGGGCAAACACCATACTGAGTTCCAGCATTACCGATGGCGGGCGCCACGAATTTGTAAGTCATTTTCAGCCATATGTCCGGATACTTTTGATCATATAGTGTATGTCTCGTATTGAAGTACGGGGCATCCACGACAGTGATGCCGCTGCGCTGTAGCAAAGAAGTGTAAGGACAGATGCGAGCCGTCAAGTACAGGATCGATATCTGTATCTTTACAGCACGGAGCGTCTGGTAGTGAAAAGACCAGATAAAACTATTCATAAGAAAGGCAGATGCCAGATTGAGACTCATTCGAAGAACCCTCAGGGAGTGCAGTCTACCCACAAACGAGGTAGTCGTCACTCTGGGATCTGTACTAGACACTACATACATATAATAAGGCGAGGAGAGCCAATGATCTCTTCAATGAGAATGCACACCAAACTCGAATTCTTATGGTAAACTGCAAAAGGCCACGAATAATGAGGATAATGTGCAAGGGGCTCTGCATTAGTAGTGTGTGGATGTGCTGTGAATTTGTGTCTCACGGGAGGCGTGCTAGGGTAGTCCGTGCACTTTCGATGACCACTGTGTACATATGGCGCAGTCGTCAGAGCATCTCTCTAGTAAGCGTGGGACCTGGGTTCGAATCCCAGTCTGGCACAAATTTTCAACTCCCCCCCCGCCCCCCCCCCCCCCAATTGATTTAAACCAATGCCCGACGGCAGCTAATGCGTGTAATTTCTATGTGTCTTAATTTATAGAGGCTGCTGGATCAAAATAGTATTTGCTCTTTCGAATATGTCCGACAGAACAGAAACCACACACACACACACACACACACACACACACACACACACACACACACACATATATATATATATATATATATATATATATATATATATATATATATATATGGTGTTTCAAAAATGACCGGTATATTTGAAACGGCAATAAAAACTAAACGAGCAGCGATAGAAATACACCGTTTGTTGCAATATGCTTGGGACAACAGTACATTTTCAGGCAGAGAAACTTTCGAAATTACAGTAGTTACAATTTTCAACAACAGATGGCGCTGCGGTCTGGGAAACTCTATAGTACGATATTTTCCACATATCCACCATGCGTAGCAATAATATGGCGTAGTCTCTGAACGACATTACCCGAAACCTTTGACAACGTGTCTGGCGCAATGGCTTCACATGCAGATGAGATGTACTGCTTCAGCTGTTCAATTGTTTCTGGATTCTGGCGGTACACCCGGTCTTTCAAGTGTCCCCACAGAAAGAAGTCACAGGGGTTCATGTCTGGCGAATAGGGAGGCCAATCCACGCCGCCTCCTGTATGTTTCGGATAGCCCAAAGCAATCACACGATCATCGAAATATTCATTCAGGAAATTAAAGACGTCGGCCGTGCGATGTGGCCGGGCACCATCTTGCATAAACCACGAGGTGTTCGCAGTGTCGTCTAAGGCAGTTTGTACCGCCACAAATTCACGAAGAATGTCCAGATAGCGTGATGCAGTAATCGTTTCGGATCTGAAAAATGGGCCAATGATTCCTTTGGAAGAAATGGCGGCCCAGACCAGTACTTTTTGAGGATGCAGGGACGATGGGACTGCAACATGGGGCTTTTCGGTTCCCCATATACGCCAGTTCTGTTTATTGACGAAGCCGTCCAGGTAAAAATAAGCTTCGTCAGTAAACCAAATGCTGACCACATGCATATCGCCGTCATCAATCCTGTGCACTATATCGTTAGCGAATGTCTCTCGTGCAGCAATGGTAGCGGCGCTGAGGGGTTGCCGCGTTTGAATTTTGTAAATTGTGTAAACTCTGGCGCATGAGACGATACGTGGACGTTGGCGTCATTTGGACCGCAGCTGCAACACGGTGAACGGAAACCTGAGGCCGCTGTTGGATCACCTGCTGCAGTAGCTGCGCGTTGCCCTCTGTGGTTGCCGTACGCGGTCGCCCTACCTTTCCAGCACATTCATCCGTCACGTTCCCAGTCCGTTGAAATTTTTCAAACAGATCCTTTATTGTATCGCTTTTCGGTCCTTTGGTTACATTAAACCTCCTTTGAAAACTTCGTCTTGTTGCAACAACACTGTGTTCTAGGCGGTGGAATTCCAACACCAGAAAAATCCTCTGTTCTAAGGAATAAACCATGTTGTCTACAGCACACTTGCACGTTGTGAACAGCACACGCTTACAGCAGAAAGACGACGTACAGAATGGCGCACCCACACACTGCGTTGTCTTCTATATCTTTCACATCACTTGCAGCGCCATCTGTTGTTGAAAATTGTAACTACTGTAATTTCGAAAGTTTGTCCGCCTGAAAATGTACTGTTGTCCCAAGCATATTGCAACAAACGGTGTATTTCTATCGCTGCTCGTTTAGTTTTTATTGCCGTTTCAAATATTCCGGTCATTTTTGAAACACCCTATATATATATATAGTTGAATATTGTTTGTCATCCTGGGATGTATACAAGATAGGATTACCGAGCGAAGTACAGCAGTGTTTAGCACACTGAGCTCGCATTCTAGAGGACGACGGTTCAAATCCGAGTCTGATCATCCACAATTAGGTTTTCATGATTTCCCTAAATCACTTACAGGAAATGTCGGGATGGTTCCTTTGAGACGGAATGGTCGATTTCCTTCTCCATTCGTTTCCTAATCCGAGCCTGTGCTCCGTCTCTAATAACCTCGTTGTCGATGGGACGTTAAACAGTTTTCTCCTCCTCCTCCTGCTCTCATATACGATTAATAAAGGAAGTAGAGAAGATCCAAAGAAGAGCATGTCAAATGGTTCAAATGGCTCTGAGCACTATGGGGCTTAAAATCTGAGGTCATCAGTCCCCCAGAACTTAGAACGACTTAAACTTAACTAACCTAAGGACATCACACACATCCATGCCTGAGGTAGGATTCGAACCTGCGACCGTAGCGGTCGCGCGGTTCCGTACGGAAGCGCCTAGAACCGCTCGGCCACAACGGCCGGGAAGAGCATTTCGTTGCAGGTTCGTTTAGTAAGCGCGAAGGCATCACGGACATGACCAGTAAGTCCAGTCGCAGCCGCTACAAGAGAGGCGTTCTCCACCATGGCGCGGTTTGCCGTTAAAATAATGAGTGCGTATTTTTGTGGAACAGTCAACTAATATATCTTCTTCCTACCATGAAGCTAAAATTAGAGAAATTCGAGATCAAAGGGAGGCTTACCCACAATCTTTCTTCCCGCGGACCACTCGTGACAGGAAGAGGAAAGCAGGGGAATGATAGTGCCACACACTATAAGGTGTCGTGCAGAGTATGGATGTCGATGTCAAAAAAAAAAAAAATCGTTTCTGTTCCCCGTCTGATACGAATTATTATTTGTCAGGGCTCCCCTCCCCTCTCCCCCCCTCCCACAAGTGAAACCAATTTAATACGCGAGTTCGAATCCAGAACCGTGTGATTGTGGTAACGACGGAAGGTTAGAAGGGCGACCACGCGCCAAGGTCACTCTAGGTGAGAGCAGCTTCGAGGCAGCGGGCAACGCGGTCAGGGACCTCTCCACAGAGCCACAGAGTTGCGAAACCGGCGCTGCGCCACGTCCCAGTCCAGCTCTGCTTCCTGTCCACCTCACGACCCACGACCGCTTCCATGTTATCTGAGACAGCTGGTAGGCACCTGGGTGCTCTGTGCCGCATGCAGTGTAAGACAAGAGCCGGCCGGTGTGTCCGTGCGGTTCTAGGCGCTTCAGTCTGGAACCGCGTGACCACTACGGTCGCAGGTTCGAATCCTGCCTCAAGCATGGATGTGTGATGTCCTTAGGTTAGTTAGGTTTAAGTAGTTCTAAGTTCTAGGGGACCGATGACCACAGATGTTAAGTCCCATTGTGCTCAGAGCCACTTGAACCATAAGACAAGACTTGGACTGATACGATTTCTCTGTCCAGTCGTAGCAAAGATGTACCCTTTTACTGTGGCGACTGATTGTTTTTCTAAATCACCACGCTACAAGACTTGCGTGCCTCAGCGGTACAGATAGCCGTACCGTAGGTGCAACCACAACGGAGGAGTATCTGTTGAGAAAGGCCAACCTACGTTTCTAGCATTTGTAGACTTAGAGAAAGCTTTTGACAATGTTGACTGGAATACTCTCTTTCAAATTCTGAAGGTGGCAGAGGTAAAAAACAGGGGGCGAAAGGCTATTTATAATTTATACAGAAACCAGATGGCAGTTATAAGAGTCGAGGGGCATGAAAGGGAAGCAGTGGTTGGGAAGGGAGTAAGACAGGGTTGTAACCTCTCCCTGATGTTATTCAATCTGTATATTGAGCAAGCAGTAAAGGAAACAAAAGAAAAATTAGGAGTAGGTATTAAAATCCATGAAGAAGAAATAAAAACTTTGAGGTTCGCCGATGACATTGTAATTCTGTCAGAGACAGCAAAGGACTTGGAAGAGCAGTTGAATGGAATGGACAGTGTCTTGAAAGGAGGATATAAGATGAACATCAACAAAAGCAAAACGAGGATAATGGAATGTAGTCGAATTAAGTCGGGTGATGCTGAGGGAATTAGATTAGGAAATGAGACACTTAAAGTAGTAAAGGAGTTTTGCTATTTGGAGAGCAAAATAACTGATGATGGTCGAAGTAGAGAGGATATAAAATGTAGACTGGCAATGGCAAGGAAAGCGTTTCTGAAGAAGAGAAATTTGTTAACATCGAGTATAGATGTAAGTGTCAGGAAGTCGTTTCTGAAAGTATTTGTATGGAGTGTAGCCATGTATGGAAGTGAAACATGGACGATAACTAGTTTGGACAAGAAGAGAATAGAACCTTTCAAAATGTGGTGCTACAGAAGAATGCTGAAGATTAGATGGGTAGATCATATAACTAATGAGGAGGTATTGAATAGGATTGGGGAGAAGAGAAGTTTGTGGCACAATTTGACTAGAAGAAGGGATCGTTTGGTAGGACATGTTCTGAGGCATCAAGGGATCATCAATTTAATGTTAGAGGGAAGCGTAGAGGGTCAAAATCGTAGAGGGAGACCAAGAGATGAATACACTAAACAGATTCAGAAGGATGTAGGTTGCAGTAGGTACTGGGAGATGAAGAAGCTTGCACAGGATAGAGTAGCATAGAGAGCTACATCAAACCAGTCTCAGGACTGAAGACCACAACAACGACAACAAGACACCTTGCGGTATTTGGCAGTGGGCCCCTTCTGGTACGTCTGTATTTCCCTCATATACTGTCCAATGGTGCGGTAGCACCTACTTTTTTATTGGATCGAAGAGTTCGTAGCAGATGTAATACAGCGTATCATCTTGATGGAGATAAATCTTCAAACGTCAATGTCAGTTCGGGCGTACAACAAAGGATTGTTATAGGACTATTATTGTTCACAACGCATACAAATTACTTATTGGATAATGTTGGAAACTGCGTGTCATCTTGATGGAGATAAATCTTCAAACGTCAATGTCAGTTCGGGCGTACAACAAAGGATTATTATAGGACTATTATTGTTCACAACGCATACAAAATACTTATTGGATAATGTCGGAAACTGCGTCAGGCTGCTTGTGGATCACACTGTATACAAATACAAAGAAGTAAAAATGCTAGAAGTTTGTACCGTAATGCTTGGTGCAGGAGTTGGTGGTAGTTATACGGAAAGACACTTAATTGTACCGAATGGTTAAAATAAATGTGCAGCTACTCACAGACGTCCGCTGTGGCCTATAATTATCGTTTTGCAGCGAAACATGGTAGATATTCTCATCCGTTGGCGCGGAACTGAATTACGCTGAAATAAAATTAGTTCCAATTTTGGCCAACAGGTGCAGCTATGGCGCTGTGAATGCGTTCCACAGGTAATGGATTAGGAACGAGATGGGAGCAGATATTGTCCAATAAGTGACAAAGCATAACGTTGACTTTATTATTAGATGCCAAAGTCCCTAATCCGATGGGACCGATGACCCCGCTGATTGAATCGTGTGGCAGCGACGGGAACAGGAAAGCAAAGGAGCGATAGTGGTACAGAAAGTACCCTTTACCACACACCATAACGTGGGTTACGGAGTATCGATGCAGGTATAGAATGGACGACTGTCGGCAAGCGAGATCTGTGTGGGAGTGCATTTTGCCTGATTTCTTTTGGAACGTGCGTGCTCTGAATTTTACACTACTGGCCATTAAAATTGCTACACCACGAAGATGACGTGCTACAGACGCTAAATTTAACCGACAAGAAGAAGACACTGTGATATGCAAATGATTAACCTTTCAGAGCATTCACACAAGGCTGGCGCCGGTGGCGACACCTACAACGTGCTGACATGACGAAAGTTTCCAACCGATTCCTCATACATAAGCAGCAGTTGACTGGCGTTGCCTGGTGGAACGTTGTTGTAATGCCTCGTGTAAGGAGGAGAAATGCGTTCCATCACGTTTCCGACTTTGATAAAGGTCGAATAGTAGCTATCGCGAATGCGGTTTATCGTATCGCGACACTGCTGCTCGCGTTGGTCGAGATCCAATGACTATTAGCGGGATATGGAATCGGTGGGTTCAGTAGAGTAATACGGAATTCCTTGCTGGATCCCAACGGCCTCGTATCACTAGCAGTCGAGATGACAGGCATCTTATCCACATGGCTTTAATGGATCGTGCAGCCACGTCTCGATCCCTGAGTCAACAGATGGGGACGTTTGCAAGACAACAAACGTCTGCACGAACAGTTCGACGACGTTTGCAGCAGCAGGGACTATCAGCTCGGTGACCATGGCTGCGATTACCCTTGACGCTGCGTCACAGACAGGTGCGCCTGCGATGGTGTACTCAACGACGAACCTGGGTGCACGAATGGCAAAACGTCATTTTTTCGGAATAATCCTGGTTCTGTTTACAGTATCATGATGGTTGCATACGTGTTTGCCGACATCGCGGTGAACGCACATTGGAAGCGTGTATCCGTCTTTGCCATACTGGCGTATCACCCGGCGTAATGGTATGGGGTGCCATTGGTTACACATCTCTGTCACCTCTTGTTCGCATTGTCGGCACTTTGAACAGTGGACGCACATTTCAAATGTGTTACGACCCGTGGCTCTACCCTTCATTCGGTCCCTGCGAAACCCTACATTTCAGCAGGATAATGCACGACCGCATGTTGCAGGTCCTGTACGGGCCTTTCTGCATACATAAAATGTTCGACTGCTGCCCTGGCCAGCACATTCTCCAGATCTCTCACCAATTGAAAACATCTGGTCAATGGTGGCCGAGCAACTGGCTCGTCACAATAAGCCAGTCACTACTCTTGATGAACTGTGGTAACGCGTTGAAGCTGTATGGGCAGCTGTACCTGTACACACCATCAAAGCTCTGTTTGACTAAATGCTCGGGCGTATCAAGGTCGTTATTACGGCCAGAGGTGGTTGTTCTTGGTATTGATTTCTCAGGATCCATGCACCCAAATTGCGTGAAAATGTAATCACAAGTCAGTTCTAGTACAATAGGACTCAAGACCACAAAACAACAACAACATATGTGTCCAATGAATACCCATTTATCATCTGCATTTCTTCTTGGTGCAGCAATTTTAATGGCCAGTAGTGTAATAGTAAACTTCTCCGTGATGCATAGAGCCTCTGCGTCTGCCGCTGGAGTCTTATGAACATCTCCATAACGCTCTTGTGATTACTAACGAATCTGCGACGAAACGCTCCCCTCTGCCAAGGATCGCAGATTAATAACCACTACTCAAGAACTAACTGCACAGCTGTTTTGTAAGCCACCTCTATTCGTGGATAAGTAAAATTTGTTTATAATTAGTTCATAGAACTCCAGCGTAGCATCTACTCGTCCTACGATAGGCTTTATATTGTTATTTCATTCTGTCCCCAGTATGCGCAGTTCGTTTCTTGGTAAACATTTTTTCCAAGAACAGTGTGGTTTCACCAGTTAACAGATTTTGTCGCTAGTGGTGTTGCACTTACTGGGAAATAGCCAGATGCCACAGTGCCGAACAATTTAAAAATACCGAGATTAGTCGTCTGTTTCCGGGAAAAGCGGAGCAGTTGCAGACAAGAAGAGAACCTGGAGGCCGGCCGTTTTGACGGACGCTTTACTGCCTCATGTGATACACCGCTCGCCTTCAAAAAGTTTGGGTGGAGTACCTGCCCAATCCAATCTCAGATTTCGCATGGCAGTGCTGAAAAGCGATGTACAAATTAAAATGTCGCACATATAATGTTCGTAGTGCGCAAGAATTGAAGGCGTCGGATAAATATGGGCGCCTAGCGTACTGTACATCATTTGGTCAATTGCTGACATCCAAGGAATGGCAGAATTGGACCGTGTTTGTTTCACTGATAAGGCGTGGTTTCACCTTAATCGATATATGAATAGTGAAAGCACAAGTATTTGGTCAAATGAAAATCCAAATTTTTTTTATGAAAACACTGCCAGGAAACTGGAGTGTGATGTGCAGTATCATGTCGTCGAATAGTGTGCTCTATGTTCTCTGGCTACAGTGAACAGTGTTGGGTACCAAAACATCATTACACAGTTCGTTGCTTCAGGCAGATCAAAGTTATTTTTGGTTGCAGCAGGGCGATACTACTTGTCGCCCACCTAACGGAACGCTGCATTTCTTAAGCCAATTTTTTGGGTGGTCGAGTCATCTCTTAAGGGCTATGGTCCCCACGTTATACTGATTTCACGTCTCCCGTGGTGCTATCTTAATGCAAAGATATATTAAGAAAGGCTGCACAAACTGGAGGAACGAAAGATTAACGTAAAGCGCACATTAACACCAGTGTCAACGTCCTCCGCAAAGTGCCCTTCAATATAGTAAACGAGTTTGTGCATGTATTACAGAACCATTTTGAGCATCTCTTATAAACAATGTGAGATTATCAAATTAAAAGAAAAATATATATATATATATATATATATATATATATATATATATATATTTGACTAGTTTTTGCTGTGCGCGACTTTTCGATCACACTATATATCGTGAACAGTAATGGGTCTACAACATTCCATTGGGGAGCTCCCGTATTGCTTTAGCATCTGTCAGTAACAATAGACAGTGAGTCAGTGACCTACGTCGTTCCCCTCAAAGTCGACATCATCCGAGTCATAGCACGAACTTTTCCAAGAAACCGTACTGTTATTCAACAGAAATTATTTGGTTTATAACACGGTAAAGATATTTGCTTGTGTGGATGACGATTCAGAACCCACTCAATGCCAATGCAAATCCAATGTCTTGTCCCTGCTCTATCTCGCTTGCTCCTAACAAGGAACCCTTTGAATGTGATGTGTGTTTGGTAAGGCTCATTTGAAAGTGTTGTGTTAACAGTCATGACAGGAAAAATATTAACTGCTAATGACCCACCATGTGGATCAGGAAGGCGACAGAAAATGAGTGTTCTGGAGGTGCAGAGATCAACTATCTATGGGATGTAAGTCATACACGTCATAAAATGGACTTCGTAGACGTTCAAGAAATGTTCAAACAAACTATTAACTTGCACCATGACCACCGAATGAAAAATGGCACGGTATAATGATCACAAAGGTTCGCACCTTCAAGATCGAAGGCGAACTTGCTGGGAGTTACAAACCGTGCAGTACGTTCAGCTATGTATCCACTCTTAAAGAATGTATATAGAATCATACTGGTGTTACGGGGCGATGAGAACTAATGGAATGCGATGCCATGCAACCGAATGCGAAACAGCCTGTAGTGGAGCTTATCGTGAAACTGGGTGTCTTTTAAGGCGTAGCTGCAGATAGTGCGATAATATGTTTTATAGTCACCGAAAAAACAAAGATGTAGAGGCTGAATTTGTCTGGTGGTTCCAGGTGGTATGAAATGCAATGTCGTACACTTTTCAGGAGTATGATTTTTATATGTATACCAGGTATCAAGTAAAGGCAAGCTATTTTGGCCAGCTATTGGCCGAAAGCAGTGCTCATACCATAGTAGTTGTTCTGTTACGCCCATTTTCCGCCTCTTCTTTGCTGTGACGCAGATATTCCCTACTGCCATTGCAAGATTACGCCCACGAGAAAAATTCATAGGAGCAGAGCATTTCCAAGTCCTCGTAGCACAATAAATAATGTTCCAGCCAATTTATGAGGCAGACTAACAGTCGAAATAATTGAAAGCGGATGTGTTAAAGGCATTGATTCCATGGTTTCTTTCGTTCTCATTTCCTTTTCAAATACCGATTTGTCAGAGTTGTAAACAAATTCCTTACTAGACGAAGTGATAACTTTCTTTATCTAATCCACAAATTTTCTGGCTGATTCCGTAGTTTGCTGTGTGTTGACGCTTTGTCTGAAATTTCATAATCTTACATTTTCCAATTCTGCAGCACCGTTTAAAGTTGTGCAACCATCAACTGTTTCCCTTCAAGCCACTGTAATCTTTATCGTGTACAATTCGATGTGCGTAACGTAGTAGGTCACTATTATGCGCATCCTCTAAATTATGTCGAATATCCCTGAAAGTTGCGCCTTGTCCTCCCTTGAATATCCATAGTTTTTGTTGTGCATTGCACGGTCATACTGCTGCGGACTTTTTCGAAATCTACTCATAATTGTTCCTTTACGGTGCTGCGTAATTATATTTAGTACTCGCTACTTGGACAACGACTGTCCTTCACTGCGTTTCACTAGAGACGATATCTGTTATTCCTTATCCGACAAGGATGATGAAGTGCATCGATCGACATCTGTTTTAGTATTATTTATACTTGCTAAACACTTATTCTCAACATTGCGCTCCTCATGTAGATTGCCCAGACAGTCTACATCTAGATGTAGAATATATGACGGCACATATTCCACTGACTCAACTTGCAGAAAGGCTAATATATCACCCGGCACGTCTTTCTCACTCTGCGAAATTCCTTGGTCCCCTTTCTGACGAAATGTCAACTTCGGAAACTGTTGTAGATACAATGCAGTGCTCGCTTTGTTTATCGTTGCATTGCGCTGTTTTGTAGCAATACCACTAGCACCGTAGTACTGTTGTGAGTTACTCGTCGACTAAGCAGTTCAACTACGCTCCGTAACCTCATACTGTACCCATCATTGGATACCTGCAGTCCTGCCCCCTGTTGCCGTCAGCAGCTAACCTTCTGGCTGCCTCGCTCCTGTTCTAGTCTCTCGTGAAAGTACGGAAGTGCATGTTCCAGAAATCAGTTGCGCGTCATTGGTGAAACCTTTTGTGCTATATCACAGTGGTAACAACAGCCTCCGCTTTGGTGTCAATTGCTTAACGGTTGGCGGTTCTCCCCTGTTTACGGAATCTAGTTGTTTGTGAAGGAGAATCTCTCTCCCTCTATCTCTAAAAAAAATGGTTCAAATGGCTCTGAGCACTATGGGACTTAACATCTGTGGTCATCAGTCCCCTAGAACTTAGAACTACTTAAACCTAGCTAACCTAAGGACATCATCACACACATCCATGCCCGAGGCAGGATTCGAACCTGCGACCGTAGTGGTGGCGCGGTTCCAGACTGAAGCGTCTAGAACCGCTCGGCCACACCGGCCGGCTCTCTCTCTCTGGCACGCGCGCTCGAGCATGTGTGTGTGTGTGTGTGTGTGTGTGTGTGTGTGTGTGTGTGTGTGTGTAAGTGATGACGTTGCTGGCCTCTGTAGCGTCACCATGCAGGCGGTGACCCTCGGAAATTCCCCGCCCACACGTCCGAGGTGATGAGTTCCCTCCGGCAGCAAAAGAGTGTACGCTATGAGGTGAGATGACGGAGTAAGCGTTGTGCACCGCGAGACCCACCGCTTGCTTCTCTTAGAGCCGCCAAGGTCAACTGGTTTGTCCAGCAATCGCGCCGATAAACAAGCGCGAACGTGTTACACCGCTGTTTCAAGTATATCTCAAGTTGCGTGCACCGCGTGTGTCCTGCTCTGACAGCAGTGGAAGCGCACCGCATAGCGACTTGCACATCGACATTTTTAACCCGTAAAATCAGAGTCGTTTTCAGCCCATTCGGACATATGTCAGTCTGATGAGACAGTTTGGAGTAGTGCAAGACACACAGATTTACTCACGAGGAAACATCACCAACTTGTCCTGAAATTTTGAGGAGGAAAAAAGCACGCTTGCTAGTTATCAGCCCCAGAAAACGACCCTGCTCGAAAATTCGGGTCGTGATTCTGACAGTACAGAGCTTCGACGATCTAGAAGCACACCTTTTGAACTTCCGCGCGCTGTATGTTTGTCAATAGCTCGGCCCTCCTGCAGCCGCCTAATGGTCGAGCGTGCAGTACTGTACTAGGTGAAGAAGTATGAAACCGTAATTTGGTTACAATAATTACACGTCTGTTGTTTGAAACTGAAAAACAGTATTTTATTCAAAATAATCTCCATTGCTATTTATAAATTTCTCTCACCTCTCTGGGAGGCTATGAATGCCACGCCAAAAAAACAGTTCTTCTTTTGAAGCGAACCAGTTAGCTTGCCATTTTCGTATATTTTCATACGAACTGAAGCGTCGTTCGGCGAGAGCGTGTCCTAGTGGTGCAAACAGACGATAATCGGACGAAGTCAAGTCTGGAGAATAAGCCGTTTGCCCTAGTACAGGGTGGCGCACGAAATGTGTTACCATTTTATTTTTGAATATAAACTTTATTGTCAATACAATCTGAAAGGAATATATACTACAATGAAGAGCCGTTCTTGGAGATTTGTTCTAACTCAGCACATGCTCAGTATGTCCACCATTTCGTTTCCTAACTTCCTTCAAACGAACACTGAAGTTAGTGATTATCCTACGGAACATGTATTCCGTAATTTCACTGCAAGCTTGAAGAATAAGTCTTCTGAGCTCCTTTAAATCACGTGGACGTTTCGGGAAAATTTTTACCTTTAGGTACCGCCAAAGAAAAAAGTCACGTGTATTGAGGTCTGGACTATTGTGGGGCCAATTTTGTCCGTCATTGAAGCGACCTGGAAACCTAAGTGAAATGATCCGCATGTCGAAATGCTCGTGTAAAAACTCCGTTTGCAGTATGTGGCCTTGCTCCATCTTGTATGAACCACTGCATGTTGAAGGGCAAGGCAGTAGTAAGAAGTTGTGGAATGAAGCTATTGCGAAGCATGGTCAAATAACGCTCGCTGTTCACAGTTTCTTCAAAGAAAAAAGGTCCAGTAAGTCCGTGACTGGAAATTGCTGCCCACGCTGTAATCCTCAGGGCTTAATGTTGTCGTTAATGAAGCACTTATGGGTTTTCAGTGGCCCAAAAGCGTACATTTTGTTTGTTAACCACACCGTCTAAATGAAAATGCGCCTCGTCTGAAAACCAAACGTTGTTGAGAGTTTCTTCCTATCCTCCGCCCACTGAGCAAACAGTAGTCTCTGCTGCTTGTGTTCTTCAGTGACCTTCTGTGCACAGGTCATCTTGTATGGGTACATATGGAGGTCACTTTTAAGAATGCGTTGAACGGAGCGTCTGGATATTCCCAGTTGCACTGCTGCCTTTCTACACGATTTCCCGGAACCTCTCTCTACAGCAACTCGTCCGGCTTCAGTATTCTCCGGCGAACAAACAGGCTTAGGCCGAGGTCGCTTCGCTTCCAATACTGTTCCTTCCTGTACAAATTTACTGTCCAACATGTGGATGGTCTTCTTGGAAGGGACACATCGTGTGTTAAACTGTTGTCGAAAACGCCTCTGAGTCACAACACGGATTTTCGTTTCATGAAAAAGTAACACAATTGCCGATCGTTGCTGTGTCGTCAGTCCTCCATTGTCAGCCATTGCTGCTTACTAGTCTGCTAGCGGCAGTATCGTGAATTACACGTCATTTCGTAACTCCTTTGTTTTTCCAAGCTCTGCGGGTACTGCTGTTACAGATACCAGCAGGATATCTAATGTGCGTCGTAAACTGTGAAAGAAACAATTGGTAACACATATCGCGCGCCACCCTGTATTTCCCAAGTGAACGCCTTTATCGTTTCTCTGATCCGTTTTGCTTTGAGTGATGGGGCGTTATCATGGGGCATTATGATTTTGTCTTGCCTTTTTCCATATTCCGGTCATTTTCACGTAATGATTTAAATCGATCATTTGCTGTGCGTAATGATCACTGATAACGGTTTCATCAGGTTTCAGCAGCTCATAATAAATGACACCCTGCTGATCCCACCAAACAGAGCATTGTCTTCTTTCCAAAATGATGCAGTGGATGTCGATGGTTTGCTTGGATTCACTCATGATTAATGACGCTTAGAATTCTCAAAATATATCTATTTTTCATCACCTGTCACTATCCGGTGGAGAAACGACTTTCTTTTGTATCTAGCATGCAGTATTTCAAAAGAGGTCTTTTGATTTGTTTGCTGTCGTTCATTCAGTTCACGCGGAACCCATTTTCCCACTGTCTGCACCATTTTCATAGCTTTCAACCGAAAACAAACGGCTTTCTGGGTCACATTCAATTGTTCCGCGAGTTCCTGTTGAGTTTGAGTATCCTCTTCATCCAATAACGCCTGCAATTCGTTGTCTTGGAGCTTTTTCGGTAGTTTCCCACGCTCGGCGCTTCTCACGTCAAAACCACCACTTTTGCATTTTTTTAACCACGCGGACCACTATGTTTTCCCAAGAGCATGTTTGCCGAAAGCTCCGACAAGCATTCGATGCGATTCTGCAGCAATTTTCTTCAAATGATAACAGAAAATCAATTCTGTCCGCAAATCGTATTTCGTAGGCACAAAACTCAACGTGTTTATGGGTTTGAAACAGATACCGATGTGTGGAACATGCGTTACTGGTTGTTGACATTCGTCGACAGCCGTTACAGGAAGCAGATGGCGCTGCAGACTCGGTCTCACTGCCCTTACACTGACAGCTAGCACCATCTATAGGGAAATTCCGGTTTCATACTTCTACACCTGGTACACTGGAGTGATTAGGAAGTTTGTGAAATAATGCTTTGACATTGGTAACATGGACTGTGGGAAACCGGAAGAGACTCTAAGCACTTGAGATACAATACTACAGAAGAATGTTGAACATTAGGTGGACTGATAAGGAAAGGAATGAGGAGGTTCATGGAAAACATTGACAAGAAGAAGGGGGAGGATGGTAGGACATCAGTTAAGACATCAGGGATGCGGTGTTCTTCATCGTGACTGGCCTGTTTAAATTGTAAAAGGAAAATCATTAACTTTTTTACTTAATAATCCTTCAGTTGCTTACGTTTACTCATTTTGACTTTGAAGCGCATACAAAGTGATTCAGTTGCACCTACCTGTGGCTTTTATGCAGCCCCCAACGACTTCAAAACCACCTGACGTGCTTAATCCTACAGAGAAAAATGAACAGGACCGTCGCGTAGGAAATTTACTGTAGTTAAATTCTGCACTGGGATACGTTTTCGTTAGAAGCCGTAGTTATCGAATTATTCAAGAAAAGCGTATAAAAGTCCAGACGCGTTTGTCTTGAATAACTCGTAAACCGTGGCCTCCGGCGAAAACATATCCCAGTACAAAATTTAATAACATGAAATTTCCTTCAAAAAGTTCCTGTTCGTTTTTTCTATAGGGTTAATAGTGTTTGCGTAGTGAGCGAAAGAATATGAAAAACTCGCGCAAGGTTTTGAAGACGTTGCGGGTTGCACAAAACCCCTAAGTAGGGGCAGCTCTATCATACTGTACATAGCTGGAGTATATCCCGTGAGAATACTACTAAAATAATATTGAACGTTCATGTGAAGTCGAACATCTCACATACTCATATTACTTCCTGCTTTTCGGGAAGAATAATATTTCTCGAACAAGATTTCAAAACGCGTTTGGTGGATGTTTCCACTTCCCTCTGCTCTTCTTTCACCTTCAAAATCCCGCGAATAGGAGAGCTCTGTGCGTCGCTCCGTCTTACCGTCCTTCGGGCTCGGCCATTAGGCGGCTGCAGTGCGGCGAAGCGAACGACAGTCTATGCGCGCGGAAGTTTAAAACCTGTACTTTAAGAAATACTGCTTAGTATAAGACTTATGGCCCAAATTTTCGCTCAAGATCGATTGCTTAGACCGATGTCCTGCAAGTGTGCTTCTTTTTCCTCCTTAAAATATGAGGTCATGTTGGTGATTTTTCCTTGTCATTATGTCGATAATCGTACGCCCCGATAGCTGAGTGGTCAGCGCGAAGGAATGCCGCGTAAAGGGGCCCGGGCTCGATTGCCGGCTGGGTCGGGGATTTTTCTCCGCTCAGGAACTGGGTGTTGTGTTGTTCTCATCCTCGTCATCGTGTTGTGTTGTCTTCATCATCATCTCATCCACCAGGGTGGCGACAGGAAGGACATCCGGCCACCCCTTAAATTAACCTCGCCAATTAAAAAAAGATAACCATGCCGACCTTAAGAAAGTGCGGGACAACGGCACAAGGAAAGTGAGTATGTCGATAATCGTAAAGAAGAACCAAAATTGCTGGTTTTCCCCCCACTTGATTAACTTAGTGGAATGTGAGTAATCAACAAATCGTTGATTAAACTAGAAATAAGTAGGCTATTAGAAAATTGTAAATGGCTAACACGCAGTCTCACAAATTTATTGTTTTGAAGAAATGATTTTTACAGTTAACACTTTGCGAACATTAACTGACTTCGTGAATATTATCTATGGAACAAGTAAGTAACTAATTCCTCTTTTGTGTTAATATTTTATTCCCGCATCTCTGTTCGCTCCAGTGTCTTCAATAAGCCAATTCCTATACTACTCGACTATTGAGCGCGGTAAGAACTACTCCTTAAATCCTTTTGTATGCACTGTAATTACCCTTATATTATCTCCATGGCATCTACGGGAGGGATGCGCAGGGAGTTTTAGTATATTCCTCGGTTTCTCACATCGTATTGATTCTTGAAACTTTGTAAGAGGTTTTTGTCCGATAGGTTTCGTCTGTCTTCAAGGGTGTGCCAGTTCGTGTATTTCGACATTTCCGTGTCATTATCCCGCAGGTCAAACAAACCTGCGACCATTCTTGCTGCTCCTTTTTGCATGCATTCAATATCTCTTTATAAGCAACCTTCGAACTGACTCCACTTTCCTACAGTCCTGCCCATGAATCGACGTCTGTAACGTGATTTACTAATGACTGAGCCTATGGGACATTTCATTTCTTTTCATATGCCCACAAAATTGTTTCGCCCATGTAATTTTGTGAGATGACTGAATCCAGATGTGACCTACTCTTGGACATAATGATTTGCATTATGTGAAGTACGCATTTTTACATTTCTGAATATTTAACCCTTTCAGACGATGTGGTTCCGTTTGAGCCACCTAGATTTTTTTTTTCATTTCGCGATATATTCCGAGTAGCCACACCTGTAGCCACTCTCCACGTCTCCAGGAGGTACTACCCTCTAGCAGCTGCAGCTTGAACTTCTTACGTTTCAAGTCTTAGAAGTTAGACGAGCAAACGTAGAAGCCATTTTTGTATGCTGTGCACGACTGTCTTTATTATCAAATTGTAATTGAATTTGTCTCTATATGGCATGTTTTGCCCATGGATAAGGTACATACATACATAATTTTTTTTATTTTTGTAATTAATGTGGTGGTTCCTTCTGACATCACAGAGGCTCAAAGGGCAATACCAATAATTGTAACAGGTTGCTGTATTTCCAGTTTCACACGATGTACCCTTGCATAACAGAGGAAGAGAAAATTCTGGCGTGCCTTTTTGGAAGGTATTTCTTGTGATACCGACTCAAAGACTGACAGTAGCAGTGAAAGTGGAGATGATGCGTTAGCTGAAAACAGTGATCTCGATGCTATAACAAATAGTCTTCTAGACTAACCAGAGAGTCCACGACGTCCAAGTACATCATCAGAACCATTATAAAAAAAAGACGTAAAACTGTTGTTAACGTTGAAAACTACAGGAGCAAAGCATCTACCAATACATGGGACCTCAAGGCACTTTGTGCACTGTAGGACAAAGAAGGAACCTCACAGAAGCAGATGAAAGTGTGTTCTCTGTCAAGCAGCCCTGTGCCTATCTGCAGAAAGTAACTACACTTTACCTGACCACCAAAAGCAACGATATTCCACGCTCAGTGGCTCAATTTGAAACCACCCCATATGTGTTGAGTTAATGTATGTAACACACTGCTCTGTCTCAATTTATGTTTAATAATTTAATTAAAAGAAAAGAAAATTCAAAAATCTGATTTTTAATATTTCGAGTTAAATTAAGTTCCAAAGATCCAAGTTCCCAAGCTCTCCATGGCTTTCAAACCTTATCAATATCTGACTTTATGCGACGAAGCTTTTTTTTCGGTAGAATATCACTACAGATAACTGCGTCATCTGCAAAAAAGTCTGGCGTTTCTGTTGATAGCTTCTACCAGGCCATCAATATATAACATGGACAGCAATGTTCGCAATACCTTTCCCTGCGGCACAGCTGCAGTTACTTCTACATCGGTTGATGAGTCTTCGTCCAAAACAATTTGTATCCTTCCTACAAAAATCCTCGCTCCAGTTACAAATTTCATTTGATATCCAGTATGACTATACTTTCATTAACAAGCGTTGGTGAGGTTCTGAGTCAAATCCTTTTCGGATTTTATTTTTTTATTCATTAAAGTCCGCCTGCTTGATCACTAAAATGAACCATTATATAGGGTTATTCTTAAAGATATGCAAATATTTTGTTATGTTATTCTACAAGTGAAACTAAAGAAAAAGCTCTTGTAAACATAGGTCCGCAAATGTTAACTTTCGGAGTTACAGCTAATAAAAGATTTTGCCTGAAATTTAGCAACTTCGCTTATATGAAGCCATCGCAAAACTGTTTGAGGTTAAAGTAAAGCACGACTTCCATTTATTCTCTTGTTATTGATCTGGTGAATCTAATAAAATATGTCCCAGACGTGTACCTGCAGTACTTTTCCAGAACATCCAGAGGATCAAAGATTGTTACACAAGTAAATTCGTTTACTTTTTCATTAAGAATGTAGAAACGTTTATGTCATTTTTGTCAACCGTTAGTGAGTTGTTTCAGTCGTTTCCTGACCTTGGAACGAATTAGTTTTCTCTATTATTCAGTTTATGAGGACAAAGTCAATACACGTGATGCATTACTTGCTCGCATTCTGAATGCAATAGACGAAATCAAGAACATCCCTGTGAAACTGAAACGAGCAACAAAATCTGTTCATACGCGTGCAGCTAAATGCATTGAACTCGGTGTAGACATTTTTGAACATTTATTGTGAATATATTTTGAAATTGTATGTGCACTGTGCAATTTCCTTAACACTGAGCTATGTTTTTTTCCGGTTTAACATGAATTCACATGTGCTATGGTATTAATAAAAGCAGATTATCTGACACAATGATACAGTTTCTGTTAACGTTATTACTATCATTTTTCCAAAATTAAATTCTCTACAACTTCTGTTGAAAACTTTGTGCAATTGTCTGGAATTTAAAAAATTAAATTGGGCCAAATAGTTAAATTAATTTTACGAAATTACGTCTTTGCTTCTTTGGATGTTCTGGAAAACAACTGCAGATGCTTTATTAGATTCACCAGAATAATAACAATAAAATAAATGGAAATCGCGCTTTACTTTAACCTCATACAGTTTTGCGGTGGCTTCATATTAGTGAAGTTGCTAAATTTCAGCAAAATATTTTACTAGCCGTAACCCCGTAACTAAAAATTTGCAGACCTATGTTTGTATGAACTTTTTTGTTTAGCTTTACTTGTAGAATAACATATTAAAATATGAGCACATCTTCGTGAATCACTCCGATATTAAATTGCGTTTACGTGAATCTTTGTGATAATATATTTTCTTTTACTTTTTTTCTAATCTGAATATCAAGCTAACTTTACAGTGTCCATCATACTACTTTCTCCTTCTCTCTGTTTATTCAGCTATCGATCGAACTACCTGTAAGCTCTACATGTAGTTATCCTATGGCATCTTTTTCCACTCTCAGTCGGGAGTTTCTTCACTGTGACGGAAAAAGAACCATAGCTTTCCTTTATTTCTATCTTTTTTACTAATTTTACAGTTGTCTGTATCACCTACCGCTATTAGTGTTATTGCAACTGCATGCACTAATTCTACAGTAACAAATGAACACAGAAGCAAACCTGTGATTTTTGGTAGACAGAAATACTGCACCGATCTGATTGCCTTGATCCATTGCTTTCTGGACGTCATGTGAGAAAAGCACGAGTTAGGTTTTACATAACGCCGGCCGGGGTGGCCGAGCGGTTCTAGGCGCTACAGTCTGGTACCGCGAGACCGCTACGCTCGCAGGTTCGAATCCTGCCTCGGGCATTGATGTGTGTACTGTCCTGAGGTTAGTTGGGTTTAAGTAGTTCTAAGTTCTATGGGACTGATGACCTCAGCAGTTAAGTCCCATAGTGCTCAGAGCCATTTGAACCATTTTTTACATGACCGATGGTTTGGGAACTTAGCGTGAAGAGGTCATTCTGTTCAAGATACCTCATTTCACTTGACTACCCAGAATGTAAATTATACGTAATACAACTCGCGCGAGCGCGCGCGCGCGCGTTCGTGCGTGCGTGCGTGCGTGCGTGCGTGTGTGTGTGTATGATAAGAGTATGTTCGAGGATTCTACTACAGATGCACGTGAGGAAGACTGAACGGTAGATTTTCGGATCACTTTTGCTCTGAATAACAAGCTAACTTTACAGGGTCCATCATACTCTCTGTTTATTCAGCTATCGATCGAACTTTTAGATGCCAACTTATAAGCTCTACATGTAGTTCTCCTATGGCATCTTTTTCCACTCTCAGTCGGATGTTTCTTCTCTCTGACAGAAAAAGAGCCATAGCTTTTCGTTATTTCCATCTTTTTTTACTAATTTCACAGTTGTCTGCACCACCTACCGCTATTAGTGTTATTGCAACTGTCTGCACTAATTCTACAGTAACGAACATAGAAACAAACATGTGTAAGATGTGATTTTCGGTAGACAGGAAATACTGCACCTGTCTGATTGCCTTGATCTATTGTTTTCTGGACGTCATGTGAGAAAAGCACGAGTTGGGTTTTACATGACCGATGTTTTGGGAACCTAGCTTGAAGAGGTCATTCTGTTCAAGATACTTCATTACACTTGACGACCCAGAATGTAAATCTTACGTAACACAACTCGTGTCGCGAATAAACTGGTGTGTGTGAGTATGAGAAGATGTTCGAGGATTCTACAGCAGATACACGTGAGGAAGACTGAACGGTAGATTTTCGGATCACTTTTGCTACCGTGGTAGACTGGTATGAACTGTTCTTTTTTCCAGCTATTGGACACAGTTTTTTGTTCGAGGGCTCTGTGTTATTTCGCCGTCGTACAGGGTTATTCCGTGACGTTGCGAAATTTCAGGGATGATGGAGAAGAGTAAACATATCAATTTTAGTAAGGGACCGTGCTCCCGAAATGACCGTGCCGAAAGTTATAAGCACAAATCGTTCTGATACCTATGATAGTGAATATTTGTACCGACACTGTTGTTGCTTGGACTGTAGGGTAGGATTTTCCAGCTGGTAGTAAGGACCAAATCAAGAATCAGTAGTAAACATCGACTCTAAAATGCTTACCTTAAGAGCTATGATCAGTTGTTCATGTAGCTGCTTAGAGATGAGTATGGAATGGCACGTAGGGATACGGTGAAACCCGTTGCTGGCACATAATCTAACAACTTAAAATCAGCACCCTAAAAACCAAGTGGCACTTGTTCAACATTTGTAGTCCTGTCGGCCTCAGTTGCGTGTAATATTACGGTATGTTGATATTCCAGGCCACTGAAGATGCCTTGAAAAGACTAAAGGTGGAACGCGTATGGCACGAAAATTGTATTTCATTCAGTTGTAGTTAGACGATCCAATAGTGAAAATTATCAACATACCTTAACTAGTGCCACATGCTCTGTCTCCTTGAGATACTTGGTAAATGTTAGGGGTTTAAAGGCGGACGTTTGCGCGCATTCTGGTGCTCTAGAATTTCGCCCCTCCACTTTCCCCTTCTGTCGGCAGCTAAATACTAACGATGAAATTATCTTTCAGTACCAAAATCTCAATCGGATACCTCAGTGTCGAATACCATCACATAAGTGTGCGTTAGCGCACTTCGTAACGTAGACAGGCAGAGGCGATAATCTATTAAAAATATGTACTTATTTTTTCATAGGTATTTCATAAGGCTTCAGCTACTTTCCAGACGTAAAATCAGTTTTCACGCCCTAGTGATGTCGCAGACAATGTTTACTGCTCTAGATTTACGTCCAGTCTATGTCTGAAAGCGACTTGATACCCCTTAATGTATCACGGAGAAACGAAGTCAATGAAAATCAAATACCGTTTATCTAAAATTGTCTTTCCATTCTATCATAATAACATACCATAAAGTGGAATCAGTTTTACTATGTGAAACGTTACAGATTTCTCGGGCACCACTTAATTAATGTTACGTATTGATACAACACACATTCGTGGTTTCAGAGTCCACATTCTAGAATTTTTGGTTTGTGTGCTCCACGGACAATTTGGGTTCCTTCTGAGTTTCAAAATAAAACAAAAGTTTTGAAGTGTTTTAAATGGTTTTACCTGCGTGGTAAAATGATATGGTAGGACACCAGTGGATATCGGCTGTCTATTCATGGACATATTTTATTGAATCGACATATAGGTGTAATTGGTTTCTCAGATATAGCTGATGATGGACGATGAATTCCGAAATCAGTAATGTATCAACATGAATGAACTGCAGCCTGAGGAAGCCTGTCATATTTCACATAATAAAAGGAATTGCGGCTGCATAACTCCGAGATGCCATCGTCAACACCAGTGGAGGAGATGGAAATCAAAGTATCTTTTTCACCTCTGTTTACACACTGGTTGGTGCCCATTCTACAGTATTTATTTTACTGTGTGACAGAACGAGCTCTTAGCGACATAAATTTTTTTTGTACGAAGTTCATTATGAGATTTGTAATAAACTTTACAAATATTTCTTCTGAAACTGTCTTGCTTTTAAATTAACAATATACGTAGCAAGCAGCACATTTCGAAACAGAGCTAATTATTTCCATAGGGTAGCTGTCGTACTCTACATCACCAGTCAACAAGCAGAGAAACAATCAGTATTTCGATTAGCCTCCAGTAGCTGTCCAGCAAGCTCTGCATTGTACAGCAAACAGAATGTTCATTAGATGGACGACAGGGTTGATAAACAGACTATACTACCGTTGTTTAAAGAAAATGAGAAAACTTCTCTGGAGCAAGCTTGTTCTAGTCACTACAAGAATTCATCGCAGTTTCTTTTGTGATAAGGTATTTAGTAATTGTGTAGTCATCTTCTGTAATAACACATCGCAGTTTGTTCTTTCAAGCGGTGAGGTGTACGTTAGTCTCAATTTTTATCAAACATGAAATTGTCATAATGTACAAGCAGGACACAAAACCAAGAAGGGACTTCACGGCATTATGAATTCAAGAACACCTGCATCATCAAGCATTTAAAGCTGTTTCATGGAAGACTCATAAACATGAAAGCCATTTGTAGCGTAGTTAAACCGTTGGCATATAGGTAATTGTAATCTGAATAATGTTTCTGTTTCCTCGATTTTATCACGCTTTAACTATGCCGATCAGCTACGTTTCTTGTGAATCATGCAACAGCGCTGCAGCTGTGTGCTCTGTGGCCTTCGCAGACTGCGCTCGGTGAAAGCGAACACAATCCTGTCTGCAGTGGATACCTGCACTGTAGTCTCAGAGTAGCTCTTGAGTGACTTTGAAGCTCTCAAGCTGCTGTGCGAAGGTCTGAGAACGCTTACGTTGTTTTGTGGAGATCGCTGTGACGTACGTGTCATAATGTACACTTACTGCGATCATCATCCCGCGATAGTTCTACCGTTATCATCGGTTTTTACTACGCAGCTTCCAGCTCCTATCTTGCCAATCTCGTTCTTGTAATCTCATACCTCCTCTTCAGTACCTGATTCTCTCATCCGTAGTAGCTAATAATCTCAAATATTTTTTTTGTATAGAAAAGAATCAATACCGCACCAACGCTTGTAACTAAAATACGATCATATAGAATATCAAACAAAATTTGTGACCAGACTGAGACTTTCTTGGTAGGTAGGCCCAAAACAATCAGTAGCAGAACCCACACAGAATTTGCGACTGAGCCCCTTATACAGCGCGATTCCGTGAAGATGATGCAGGCTTAAGGGTATGATGGGGAATGGTAAATGTATCAATCTAAGACAAGCGACCGTGATCCCGAAACTACCGAGTCGAAAGTTATAACCGAAAATCATTCTATCTAACAGTGGAATACATGTACCTGCATTGTCGTTGCTAAGATTGTAGATTATACAACTTTCGGAGGTGATAGTGTGGTCCAAAACAAGATAGAAATTGGAAGGAGCGATCTATTTTACTTTGTAAAGTTTTTCTATAGTCAGATTACATACATTCTTCTTTATTTGTGACAACTTGTTTCGACAGATATAAATGTCAATGTCTAGTCTTCAAAAACTATTTATTTCAAAACTTGTTCTAATTCACAATGAACACGTTTTGTAACAAATAATTTTTGAAGACAGTTGTACCTGTCGAAATCGGTTGTCAAAACTAAAGAAGAATTTATGCGATTTCGGCTATACAAAGTTTTTTATCAAGAGAAAATCGTCTAGTAAACATGGGCACTAAAATGCATACCTCAAGGGCAAGGAGCACTTGCTCAGTTTAACAGATGCGTTTCACAGCAACGGGTTTCACCGTGTCCCTACGTGCCATTCCATACTCACCTCTTAGCAGCACAAATACTACTCTATCCATCACAGCCATCCATATAGCACAGAAACATAAGCAACGTCACAACAGGTTGGAGGAAGGTAGTGGCAAGGCAGCTACACTAGTATCTTCCACAGCACAGAGTTAAGGAGTTCTCGTATTGTTTCAAAAGCTCACCGACTGAAAATGCTACTAACACCATTGCGAAACGTTTGTACACAGCATCTCACACTGAGTGAAGTATGTGGTTGGCAGGGCTATTACTACTTCTCTTACAAAAGACAAGCCTGGAAACATATACAAATATATAAATAAATCAAATGTCTCCTGCAATGTACTAACCGACTTTAAAATTCTGGTTAAGATGTCAGTGTCGTTTCGTAGGAAGGTGACTGGTATTTTGTAACTAAACGACGTGTTGGGGCAGCGTGGCTGGATGAGGAGCATCGTGTAAAACAAATTACGGGCCCATCAAAAACAAATCAGACGGCAATTTCGACTTCAGTATACATATACAATTTTTAGTTTTGAACGCGCAATTCAAGTGCGGAACAGTGTTAGTCAGTACTTCATGTCATAAAAAGGTACACCGTGTATCACTGAATAATTTGGTGTATGTTGGTTTTGGTATCTCAGTAAGTACTGGGCCTAATTCATCATCGCAAAAGTTTGAACCTTTGGAGTCGAAGCGTAAAATAAACTTGAATACAATGTTTTGATGAAATAAGAGTCCACGGGCGATATAAGGTTTTTTGAAACATAATAAGTACCGCTTTTTGCGGGAAATATGACATATGTATTGGAAGATATTGCGAAATCAAATGAATCCCATTTCATGGCAGCATAACTATTACCGATTAAAGAATTAAATGTGGAACGTCTCAAATCTGTCACTTGTATTGCTTCAATCATTTTCTAAGTCTCAATAAATTTGAAGAAGGAAATTTTTCCACCTGACTGAGTGTGGAACATTTTACTTTTTCGCGCTACCAGTTTCGGGCATTGCCCATTTACAGGTGTGTTCAAAAATGGTTCAAATGGCTCTGAGCACTATGGGACTCAAATTCTGAGGTCACTAGTCCCCTAGAACTTAGAACTAGTTAAACCTAACTAACCTAAGGACATCGCACACATCCATGCCCGAGGCAGGATTCGAACCTGCGACCGTAGCGGTCTCGCGGTTCCAGACTGCAGCGCCTAGAACCGCACTTAAAAACCGCGTGCATAATTATGCATGGCACGCAATTTTTATATCAATGACAACGATGTAGCCACGTGTGTTACATTTGAGAATGGGCAATGCCCGAAACTGGAGATGCGAAAAATAACAAAAATGAAAATTGTACACAGTCTGATGGAGAAATGTCGTTCTTCCAAATACACTGCTTCATTTGGCTGCTGGATTATAAATTTAGAAATGTAGCCGTTCGAATATCCGTAAACGTAGATCTAACCGAAGCAATATTATTTTCTTTCGTCGGTAGTAGTTGTTTCTGCCCCGACGAAAAGAGACACGGTAAAATTGTTCGCTTGTAGTATCGCTAATGTGTGCCACAGAATTTGAAATGTGTGCTTGCAAATGAGACACCTCTATCGCAAATGGTACTGCAATCGATACTATTAAGTATATTGACAGCTGTGTTTATCATATTGAAAAATAAATACAGAATGATGAAAGGTGTTCTGTGATGCAGAAAATGCCGTATTCTTCACAGGATAATCACACAAAGCTCGACACTTGATAGTGCGTAAAAATGCTCGGGCAGCATTTGGCAAAGGAAGATCGTTGATAACAAATGCCAACTCTACTAATGCTACCGTGTATTTAGTGTAAACTGAACATGAAAAAAATAAGTCGCATTGTCGGTGTGGGTAACTGGTATATATCGTGGTAAGACCGTGTGAAGAATGGTCGCTGGAGAAGTGACGCTTACCGGCAGCAGACAGACCGAAGATCACGGCTGCGAGGCACAGTACCCACAGGTTAAGCGCGTGGCGGGCCATAGCGCAGACTGGAGAACAGAACGCGGACGCGAGAGGAGAAAGGTGACTCGGACGCCAGCCCACTCTCAGATTGTACTGCGCATGCGCGTCACGGACAAACGCACCGGGAAATTCGACGATAACAATCGGTGCGTCAGCTGGCGCACGGAACCAGTCCGGGAGACAGAAATTCCTGCGGCGTGACACTCGAAAATGACAAGGAAGCCGAGGAAGGTACGATGCCCTTCCCGGAAGGCGTTCACTTCGTGAGCGGCAAAGAGGGCCGTCATTTGAAAGCTTCGTTCACACCGAAGCAAATGGGAGCAGACAAGCGAGCACGCATTCGCAGACAACTAGCCAGTACTCATTAGCACGTAGGGTGACCAGATGCAATTGTTTAAAAAGGAGGACAAACAGCTTCAAAAAGGAGGACAAAGGAAGCAAAAAGAGGACACATCAAACGGGTCAACTGCAGATGAGGATACCACCCGTCAGCTTTAGACAAGTCACGTGACTGCCGGGAATTACCGGTAAAACTAGTAGTTAATTGTTCCTGATGGTCAGTTGGTGGTTAACTGAGCAATATAAAAAAAATTAAAAACATTGATTGTGGTGACAGTGTGGCCTCAATTGTTTTGTTATGTCGACAACAGGGAATTGTTTACAAAGCGAAAAACGTAAGACCATTCACCTCCCTTCATTCGACGCATCGCTACCAACCTCTACAATTCAATCAGCAGCTGACGACATGTAAACTACACTTTAACCTTCCGAATACAAATAAATTGAATGACTATGAAACAATTAAAAAAAACACATGACAGTTAATCTGTCGAGTTATTTCTTACCTTTATTGGCCACTGAGACGTAGTTCCAGCTCCACATATCTTACATTCCGCTTCAAATTCATGTCTCCCTTTCTTAAAGCCGGATATTTGCAGGAAAATGGCATCAGGAAATGTACACTTTCGTTTAGGCACAGCCAAATATTTTACGTAACTCACTTGGTTAAAAATTACACTCACAAATCACACGAGAACTACAGGAAGCCAAGCCAACACAAAGCGAAGATACGAAAAGAAAATTTTAAATAATCGATATTTCGCTTATAGGTAGATCAACGATAACATCGACAACCCTGGTGCCACGTACTAACACCGCCTTCGTGCGTGTTTATCACGAAGGCTGTGCCAATAGTTAAAGTATTTAAGAAAAGAGCAATAGAACGGGACTAATTCTAAATTTAACTGTATTACGCTCAACTTCGCGAAAAAGCAGGACACTGTAAAAATCCTCCCGGATCCCGGACAAAGAGCTAAAAAGGAGGACATGTCCGGATTAATCCGGACGTCTGGTCACCCTACTTGCACCAGCGAACAACCGTTAACACGGGAGGGAACGGAATACGACACGAGAGCACAACTCTACGAACGTTGCGTTAGAGTTTCTCTGGCTTAAGTGTCGTTACGAGGGATGGGGAAAACCGACCGGCAAAAACCGATACCGGTATTTTAGTTCTGAGTAATCGGTACTCTTCGGTACGTGTTTGGTCTCCGTTATAATAGGTGGTTTTCACATTTTACTAACAACTAAGTAAAAAAACTAAAAAAAAACGACAATTAGCCATAGCGGCATTGCAAATTTTGGTTTTAAATAAACTTCTTTAATAAAAGGAGTAAAACGTTTGTTTTTTAAAATTTTCACTGGTTTCAAACGTTGCGTTGTTGAAGAAAATGGAAAAGTAATCAGTGCTATTTTAATAGCAATATTGGACTGTGATTTATTTTCAAGGAATATTCTTAAGAATTTATTTTAGTTACTAGCGATTCATCAAAAACATTAAAGCATTTAGTCACACTATGTAAGCATGGAAGTAGTTGCCAGGGAGTAACTGATGAAATCATAACCAAATTCCTTTAAACAAATGGGAATTTTATTCACTTTAATAGTGCCTAAAAGCATTTTTTAAAAGAAACAGATTTAAAATTATAGTCAGAAAACACCCTCTAAATATAAAGTTGTTTATTCAGTGGCAGAAACAAACAAGTTTTGACTGTATGAGCTTTCGGGCAGAGAACCTTGCCGCTCCCTTTTGACACGGCCGTAGTTAGACCGCTCACAACAGCCTCTGAAAGACTACACTGGTGCAAATCCGCAACACACCAGATTACTTTAAACTAAAAGTTTTAACAATTTACACAAGCACACAAACTATACACCCCCGTAGGAGGGATGGAAATGGCACAAAACACTAAAAATTAAAATATTAACTTTGCCACCGAAGGTGCAACTTGATTTTAACTTCTAAGAAAAGTCTTACGGTGAAAGGGTGGCAACTTTATATACTAAAATGATCATTTACATAAAAGCCCATGAAATGCAATCTTATACAAAATTCTACAGGGTTGGCCAAACAAGTTAAGATGCTCTACAGTACACATATACCGCCTCTCAAGATGATAGGCAAGATCAAAACATGTTCCAGGAATTAGGCCGTTACACTCCAAGCAATAAATTTGTTAACACACCAAATCCGACAAACATGACAGAGGTAGCTCCGAACGACAGACAGACACTAACTGCCTAACAAATGCGGACGAGAGACAGACGAGCAAGCTGGGGACGAGAGACTGACCAAGAAAACAAGTAGAATTTAACAAGAGTAAATCACACAACATATCACCAATCACTTAACTTCAAATAAAGTGCGATTTCTCGAGAAGACCTGACGCAGCACCCCCAAATCTCTCTCCGGAACCGTCCGCTGCCAGCCGCTTCAACGGACGCAGGAAGGCGCGCCGATCTCCCGTCTCACGGCGTCGCAGCTTGCACCGGCCAGACCGAAGTCGTGGGTTAACTCCTGTTGCTCTCGTGTCGACTGCGAAGTCACTACCCCTCGCTATATGCCGTGGACCACTGGACTTACGTGACAACGTCACATGCGCCGACGCTCAAGACGGACAAGTCATCTTGTGTCTCAGTGCGCGACCGTCCAACCGATCGATCCAAACAGCCAATGACCATTGCCTGAGCAAACTCGAGCAGACTGGCGGCCTAACGCGCAGACTCAGATGCAGGAACCAAGCCCCGACCGGGCGACCACTCGCTGAGTTCTCTTACTGGCGGAGTGGAAAGACTCTCATTTTGCCGGCTTTAAGGGTTGATCCGAACGACAGACATACTAGCACTCCGAACGACAGGCAGACACTAAATGCCTAACAAATGCGGACGAGAGACTGACCCAGACTGATCGACTGGTGAGCTCATAGCGCCCCTTAAATGCACATGAACGGACAACCTCTCCCCTTTCGCACCACAGGGAGACACCAAAGTTGCGATTGCCACAGCGGCGGCGCCACCGCCAGAAACGGAGGGCGACTGCTTCACACTACGCGCTGCGGCGCGCTCTTCAAAACAGCAATTTTTACCACGGCTCAAATATCAACAGAAACGAGTGCGAGCTAACATTCCAAAGATGTTCGGGCTCACATGCGGTTCCCCTTCATCGAAATCTCTTGGCTCAAACTCGTCTAGGGGTTGAACCGTACGTGTCGCATTACACGCCCTAAATTAGAAACTTGCGACCCTTTGGTTAAATTGTCTGGCTGATGTCAAATTTGCGAAATACAAAGTTAATATAACGTATAATAACAGCAATAATAATATCGGGAACTAAATTAACGACACATAAATGATGTAGGCCACTCAGTTGCGATTTGGTTAGAAAAATGTTTATTCAGAAAGCAAACTAATAGCGAAAGTGGTCGTATTTAGAGTTACTGTTACACACGAGCTCATATCCATCTGTCACAGTTCGATCATTCACATTCTCATCGCGACATACAAGTCCAATATGCCACATCGATATTTACACGATAAGTTAAGAGTTCACACCAGGTGCGCGGCTGCTTACCGCGACACCACACAAAGCGAAATTCTCTAAGTCGTTTCGCTTCCTAGCTGCCTGAAGACCGCCTGTCCGCTTTCGCGTCTCAATCCGATCTGTGTCCCCTCTGGTGTCTCCAGCCGAACTATCCCTCTGTCCGTCCCCGGCCGCGCTTCCCGCGCGCCGAACATACTCGCTCAAGTGACTAGTGTAGTTCCCTTTCCTGAAGCCGTCCATCTAATTGGCTGCAGCTTATTCTACATTATTTTAGATTTTAAGATATTTAAATAATCAAAGCTTGACCACTTTCGCGTTCTAAATAAAGTAACAATAATATCCATTGTCAAATTCTTTTACATAAAACCAGTACAATTTCTTCCGTAACTTTGAATGTAACGGCCAGTAGTCTTGCACCAATGTGCTTTCTGATAAATAAATAAAGAATAAAAGTAACTATTATGCACTAAACTTTACAACAAATATTCTATTACCTAATGATTCAATAAGGTGTCATGCTGTCATCGTTCAACGTGTTTTGTCTGGAGGAAATGATGGTCTGATGCTTAACTGAAAATACTGATAATTTAAATTTTCTATATCTTTTAAACAAATAAAGTTACAGAGTTGATGTTTACAACATTCGTCATTTTAATTATGCGCTTCTATATGAAATGTCGATCGTTAAGCTCGACCAAAGCATTCAGATTTTAGCATTCAGGTCTTCGTTACAAAACTTGTTCAGTTCACTTTAACAGTACATCCTAAACTATTACAGATATGTTCAATATTCAAGTTTCATTGGGATCACCATGAAAATTTATGGAGTGTGGGAGATTAAAATTACTGTGGCTTCATTCCCTCAATTACTGCAGAATTAAATGGTTTTCATAAGTGTTTTAGTTTATGGCCGATCTTAGGTCCGCCATATTTAACACTGCTACGTCTTCGCCGGCCGGAGTGGCCGAGCGGTTCTAGGCGCTACAGTCTGGAACCGCGCGACCGCTACGATCGCAGGTTCGAATCCTGCCTCGGGCATGGATGTGTGTGATGTCCTTAGGTTAGTTAGGTTTAAATAGTTCTAAGTTCTAGGGGACTGATGACCACAGCTGTTAAGTCCCATAGTGCTCAGAGCCATTTTTGAACGATTTTTTTGCTACGTCTCTCTGGGCACAAACGCCTTCTACTGGGTTTTCTTATGATGTAGGTTCTCGCCTGTCTCACTCGCATACTACAGCGCTTAGGCATCAGTAGACAATGGACGCCTGTGAGTTTCCCCACCTCGTGGTGAATCTGCGCCCTTTGTGGCACGCGGCGCTGGACGACAGGGTTCGTTTCACAATTCCTGTAGATTGACTCTTTCGGCCATATATTTAAATGAGAACGCAGTGCTCGTTAACTCACACGAGCAATAAATACATGGCATAATAACTAGTACAGCGTTGCTGACACAATGTCCATGTTGTGTGTTTCATGGCTCAAGATGCGCGTGTTCGTACAGCGCGCTTGTCTTGCCCCCATCTGGTCTGTACGGTAGTTTGTCCTTGTAGTCGCCAGATCTCCGTTGTTTTGCAGAACGGCAGCAGCCTTGTCCGGAAATACAGGGTGCATCAAAGAGAATCATCCGATCCTAAAAACAATAATAACTATTACGTTATTTGAGATACGCGCGTGAACAACGTACTGTTGGAAAGAGCAAACTCTCGAGTTTTACATGGTTCTCGCCAGGTAGCATCAGTGTGTGCCCATTTCAGTTCCGGTAAAAATGGTGTCGGGGCAACAGAAAGCGGTTTGCGTTCTACGTTTTGTGCAGTGCGGGTCAGCAATAACTGTTCAGCGTGACTTTCCTACTAGGTAGGTGTGGATCCTCCTACAGCACAGAGCATCAGACGATGGCATGAACAATTCCGAGAAACAGGTTGTTTGTGCAAAGGCAAATCGCCGGGCCTTTTCCGAGTGTCTGATACAGACGTTGAACACATCCGCCATAGTTTCACAAGCGGTCCACAGAAATCAGTTCGCAGTGCAGCTCGACACCTCGACATGCCCCTGATGTCCGTCTGGCGTGTGATGCGTCGACGTTTACACATGAAACCATACCAAATTCAGCTACTGCAAGCTCTTCGTAAAGGTGACAAACAACAACGTGTGGAGTTCTGTAATTTCGTTCCTGTTAAGATAGAGGGTGACCGATTTTCTCCAGTTAGTTACGAGGCAACATCCGATTTAAATGGAAAGGTGAATCGTCATAACGTGAGAATATGGAGTACGGAACAACCGCATGAAGTTGTGAAACATGAGAGGGATTCTCCAAAATTAAATGTACTTTGTGCAGTTTCACGGGGAATTGTGTATGGAGAGAACACTGTTATAGAAAGCAAATATCTCGATATGCTTGAGAACTTTCTTTTCTCACAGTTGGAGACTGGTTCGAACGACTTCATTTACAAACAGGATGGGCACCGCCACACTGGCATCTGGAAGTGCGGTAATTTTTAAATCAAAGAATTACTGGACCACCGGTCGGTCGCACTGGACCAAATGATTCAGCCTTCATTACTGGCCTCCAAGGTCACCGGACCTGGCTGTATGCCTTGTGGGAGCTTATAAAAGACTGTTTATGTGCCTTCGTTATCAACAACAATGAGTGAATAACACATCGCGTAACAGCAGCTGTGGAAGCTGACACTCAAGACATGCTTACTGCAGTGTGGGAACAATTTGAATACAGCATTGATATAAGCCGTGCATCTGAAGGGGGCATAATGAACATCTATGAAAAAGTACGAAAAAAATTTTGAGTTTCCCGCCCATCAAAAAACAAAATTCATTGTATATGTTCATTGGTTTCAGAAATATAGACGTGCCAAATCGGATCGTTCTTTTTAACACTCCTGCATTTTTGCGAACTGATGCTCTTCGTATACTTTAAAGGGTAAAAGATTAGACTGCCATTTCTAAGAAATGATAAAGGAGGGAGGAAATTATGGCAACACTAATAAATTAAAACTTAACAGTTCATTCATAATATGCAATAAAAATAGAAAGTAGCTGATCTGTTACAACAGGAATAAAAAACCCAAAATCGGCTAGTTCAGAAACCAATTATTTTGAGAGATGTTAATGGTAATGTTAAACTGCTGTAGATAAAACCCGATGTAACCGAAAACGATTGTTGCAGCGATAACCGCCATACCTACTCCCCACACAGATTTCACTCAATAGCGATGCCTACAGCTACAACCACATTCTACAGACCACTATGAAGTGCATGGAAAACAGCACTCTCCATTGTTATCAGGGTTTCTTTCCATTCTACTAAAGTATGGAGTGCTGGAAGAATGTTTAAATGTATCTGTGGGTTCTGTAACTAATCAAATCTTGTCTTCACGATCCCTACAGAATCTATATAAAGGGGGTTCTAGTAAACTCCTAGAGACATAATTTAACTCTCGCCCTTGAAACTTTGTAAGTAGGCTTTCCCTACATACAGGAAATGTACTCGCAGCTGTACAATGTATTGGTGACAATGAAAATTTGTGCCAGACTGGGGCTCGACCCTGGATTTCTCGCTTTACTCGAGCGGTTGCCTTCACCGGCTCGGCCATCCGTACACGCTTCCAGGGTCGACCCAAACTTCCATACGTCACTGTGAGCTACGTCCTTCTCTCCCACAGTAGCTGTGTTTACCCCACAGGGAGAGACTTACGATTATTGTCGCAGCCTTGTCTTAACATAAATACTTTACGCAGTATCTGTGTTTTTACGATGTATTCTGCAACGTCCTTCAGGAGGACATTGCAGAGCGCATCGCAAAAACACAGGCACAACAATATAATAATTTCCCGGGATAGCTTGTGTCTGTCTTCAAGTCTGCCAGCTCAGTTGTTTCAATATTTGTGACACTCTGCCACGGCTCAAACAAATTTGTGAACATCCGTGATAGCCTTTTCTGTATCGTTCGGTATCCCCATGTTAGCCCTATTTGGTACCGATCCCACACACTTGAGCAGTATTCTATAATGGGTCATAGGAGTGATTTGTAAGCAATCACCTTCGTACACTGACTGCGTTTACCTAGTGTTCTACCAATAAACCTAAGCCTGCCACTTGCTTAATCTACGACGGAACTTTTGTGATCGTTTCATTTCCTAGCCCTACAAAATATTATCCCCAGCTATATCCATGAGTTGGCCGTTTCCAACTACACTGCAGGCCACCGTAAATGCAACACCAAGAAAGACAAGAGGTAGCACAACAAAATTTATTTTGTAGATAACATGTTGACCACGTATCAAATGATTACGTTTACAGACGTCTGTGACATGTGGTTCCTGCCAGAATCAGTAGCCAGAGTAGCCGCCATTGTTGGAGATCACCGCTGCCACACGTCTCGGCATTGAGCCAAAGAGACGTTGGATGTGTTCCTGGGGTACAGCAGCCCAAGCAGCTTCCACACGTTGCCAAAGATCATCTGGTGTGGCAGCTGGGGATGTAATCTGGGTCACTCGTTGAGCAACCATGGACCATATGTTTTCTATCGGCGAAAGATCCGGAGAGCGAGCCGGCCAGGGAAGCACTTCAATCTGGTTACTGACGAAGAACCTTTGGACAATGCGTGCCACGTGTGGTCGCCCATTATCCTGTTGAAATATGGCTGTGGCCGAGCCCTGAAGGTAAGGAAGGACAACTGGCTCCAGCACCTCGGATATGTAGCACCGGCTATTTAAAATACCGGCAATGCGTACTAGAGGCGTGCGAGAGTAATATCCAATACCGCCCCATACCATAATACCCGGTGCAAGACCAGTGTGGCGGTGCATAATGCAGCTGTCCAGCATCCTCTCTCCACGGTGTCTCCACACTCGAATCCGACCATCGTGGTGCTGCAGACAGAAGCGTGCCTCGTCAGTAAAGACAACGTCATTCCATTCTGCCGTCCACATCCGTCTGTCATCACACCATTGGCGACGGAGACGTCTGTGGTTCTGCGTCAGTGGTAGACGAAGCAATGGACGTCTTGCGGACAGACCACTCTGCTGTAAACGGCTTCGAATGGTACGCGCAGACACTGGATGATGCGTTACAGACGCAATGTGCTGTGCTATGGTTCGGGATGTCACTGAGCGATCCGTCACTGCCATACGCACAATTTGCCTATCAGCACGTGCAGTGGTGCACCGAGGTGAATGCGATCGACCACGTCGGTCCGTCGTACCCTCCTGCATCTAACGGTCACATATCCACATTACAGTTGTTTGGTTTCGTCCAACACGACTAGCGATTTCTCTGTATGTAATCCACAATCTCGGTAAGCCACTATCCTTCCTCTGTCGAACTCGGATACTTGATCAAACGATGTTCGCTGTTGTCTACGAGGCATAACTGATCGTCTTGTGAAACAACCACAAGGTAAACACACGTGCCGAACGTACACTCGTCGAAATCGCCAAGCCTTAAATGGCGCTATGAGGTGGCGCCACAGGCGCGCGTGATGTGCGTCTGCGCTGAAATTCTAATCAGTTGCATATCTCATCGCTGCAAACCCATGGTGTAAATTTCACTTGATTCGGATGCTTCATTCAGGGTGTTGCATTTACGGTGGCCAGCAGTGTATGTGACGAAGCAAGCTGGGATAATTTTAATTCCCCTCTTGTTTTGCCATCTGCCTCCTTAAATTCGTTTTGTTACTTTTGACTAATTACTATAAACATACGTAAGCATAAGCTGCGTTTTCATAAAAGAGAAAGATTGGCCCTTAGTTTTAAAGAACACAACACCAGATCTAATTTTGTGCTTAGTTTTATATATGTAACTGGTTTTCTAATTTATTTTGACTATTCCTAGTTAGTATCTTTTGCTAGAGGGTGAAATCAGTAATTGTATCTGAACTTAAATTCTACTGTTGGTATATAAACAAGTATAAATTCTGTAATAATTGTAAACATTTGGAAGACGACATGCTGGTAGTCTTAAAGTATTAATTTGGCTCTAGTCGGAAACATGTTAGCAAAGCCAGCCCTTCATTAATTCCACAGTAATTAACAGTTTTGTCCACAATATTGTTTGCGTATCTATATTTGTTAATTTCATGATTTAAACAAATAATTCGGCCTAACTCTTGCAGTAGAAGAAACTGTTAAAAAGAACCAATTTTTCGATGTATTCAGTTAATTTAATGAGTTAAGTTTCAATTGTAATTTCTGTAAATTTAACTTTAAACAATGTGTAATTTCAGCATCTATTATTGTGATGATATATAAGGGCCTGATTTTTTGTTCATGAGTCAGTCAGTCCACGGCCGAGTTTCAGACGAGTAACCTCTCCCGGTTAGAACACCAACAATGCTTCAGTTTAACTGTGAAATAAGTGTTAAGCAATTAGGCCGTGTGTGTAAAAACCAATGACAGTGTCTGCTACATACGTACCTGATTATTCTTCAAGAGCTGTGAACTTTGTGTTTAGGTTTTACTGCTCCTAGATGTTCAACAAGAAACTACTGTAGCAGTATGTGGAGTTTCGCCTGCTAACTATTAATGAGGCTTATCGAAGGTCACATAATAGTGTACTGGCCATATAACTGTGCATTATTGGGGAATTGTGAAGAGTGAAATTAAAGTACTATGAAACACAACTGTGCACCTGTCAGCTACATAATCTGCAGTAGTCAGTGTCGGAATCCACAACCCATTGTTTCAGCCAGTGTAGTAATGTAGTACGACGACACTGAGGACAATCAACCAACAACAGACGAAGAAATAAATTTAAAAGCAGAACCGCCACAGCTTATTGATACGATAGTCATGGGATACTATGTTTAGTTTTTGTTTCGTAAAGAGCTAAATTTTACATGTTTTGACATTTTAAGAAAGTTGCCAATATTTGCACTAGTTATCAAGATATGACTGAATATTTGTGCACCTTCTGTCAGACTGTGCTGGATCATGTGCGAAAAGTCTAAGGATTACTATCAATATTGTATGCAAGGTCATTAGTATACAATATGAACGGAAAGGGTCCCAACGTACTTCCGTGAGGGACATCCGGAGTTACCTCTATGTCTGTCGATGTCTCCCCATCCAAGGTAATATGCCACGTCCTTCCTACCAAGAATACCAAGAAATCCACAATTGAGTCACAAATTTCGCTTGCTACCCCCAAGGATCGTCCTTTTGATAGTAATCGTAGATGTGGTACCGAGTCAAATGCTTTTCAGAAATCGAGAATTACAGCATGTTACTGACTGCTTTGAGCCATGGCTTTCAGGAACTCATGTGAGAAAAGTATGCCATGTGTTTCACATGATCGATGTTTTCGGAATTACTATTGGTTGGCTTCCTGGACGAGGATAAAAATACGGTTCAAATGGCTCTGAGCACTATGGGACTTAATTTCTGAGGTCATCAGTCCTCTAGAACTGCGGTCGCGCGGTTCCGGAGTGTAGCGCCTAGAACCGCTCGGCCACCCCGGCCGGCTGGACGAGGATATTCCGTACGAGTTACTTTATTATGTTTGGCCTCAGAATAAGTCCTAAGATTCTAGAGCAAACGGATATGAAAGATACCAGGCGGTAGTGTTGCTACCCTTCTGGTAGACAGGTATGACCCGTGCTTTCTCCCAACTACCGGGCATAGATTTTCGTTAACCGTGTTTCCATCAAAGAAGAATGGGGCGTAAACAGATGATCAGGATATCGCACAAAACACATTGACTTAGGACGAATATCGTACATGTTCAGTCGCTGCATGTGAGTTCTGTATGCTCCAAATTCTAACATTTTGTTTGTTTACCTGACCACTAACATGGAAAGTTGCTTAATCACTGAACACGATGCGTTGTGCGAAAGTGTTATCATTGTCAATAGCAACAAGAGTCTCGTTACAAAATGCCATACGGTTGCGTTTGTCATCAGGACGCAGAGCTTGAAACAGCTATAACTTGTTCGGCTTCATAATCAACCTACGTCTCAAAACACACCAAATTATTGTTGCAGGCAGTTGATTTTGAAGGACTACGCTGGAAAGCAGTTTGAATTAGTGCAGAATTTTATTCAGGATCACGAGGGTGGCCAGGACTCTTTCCTTTACATACACATCCTGTATCTAGAAACTGTCGATACCATCTGCGAATGTTCCATCCATTCGTAGGATCAATTTGGTACCTCAGTCTGAAACGTCTTTGCACTGTAATCACGGAATTGCACTTCTGAAACTCGACAACACAAAATGATTTCTGCTGCGGAGTAGCCATTTTAAACATATGGCGGTTACCAAGCAAAACAGAAGACAACTCACACCTATCAGCTATTAATATAAACTAGACTATGTATTTGTTTCTCCAATAGCCGAGCCGAGGTGCAGCGATCGATAGTTTGACAAAATAATACTTTGTGATACTATATTCTTTTTGAAACACTATGTAGTTTGCACTTTGAAGTTTTCGTGATATGAGGTGAGTTAGCTTTTTTAGAAGTTTCCATGTAAGTATTTATCACGTAATTGATAGCTGTCTGTCTGGTATAACAAAATTCCAAAGAACTATCAATACCTCGTATGTAAATACAAAACTTAACTCACGCTTTAAGCTTAGTTGTTAATTTAACAACTTGTCGCGTATGGTAGCTGACACCAGAAGTTTCAGATATCAATGCCACGTGGCAAAGATCCTACGAATTATGTCTGCTCGTTAGCCAAGTTTTTGACTACGCTGTTAAAACCACATGTGGGCCGTTCGGACTCTTGTATAAAGAATTCGACACATTTCATCAGCAGATTGAATGGCATAGTGGTCCAGCCGGAGGATATATTGGTCAGCTTCGATGTGGTATCGCTGTTTACCATGGTTCCACTTAATGATGTATTGGAACAGCTGGATCGAATTTTTCCTGCCGATATTTTAGAACTGTTTAAGTGTTGTTTGACGACCACATACTTCAAGTGGAATGAACAGTTTTATGAGCAAACGGATGGCGTGGCTATGGGAAGCCCCCTAAGTCCCGTAATTGCAAACTTCTTTATGGAGAAATTCGAAGAACAGGCCTTATGTACTGCCAGCAAGAAACCAAATGTATGGTTCCGATATGTGGATGACACGTTTGTGTTGTGGAGACATGGTAGGGAGGAACTAAACCGGTTCCACGAACATCTGAACAGTATAAACTCAAGAATTCAGTTTACAATGGAGGAGGAGGTAGACGGCAAACTACATTTCCTCGATGTGCTTGTGTTTAGAAACGAAAATGGTAGTTTGGGCCACTCAGTGTACCGCAAACCCACGCACACGGGCCGTTATTTGGACCGGGATTCGAACCACCACCCACAACGGAAGCGGGGTGTTATCAAGACGTTAGCGGACAGAGCTAGAAATATTTGTGAACCTGAGTTGCTCGACGCTGGACATCTCCACAATGCACTAACGAAGAACGGATATTCGTCCGCCGAAATAAAACGTGCGTTGAGGCAGCCACGCAGAAATCATACTGACGTACAGGCTACTGCAAAATCCAAGGTGTTCCTGCCGTTTGTTAAAAATGTAACGGAAAGAATAGGGAGGATCTTGACGAAACGGAATATTACCGTAATTTACAAGCCCACCAGGAAGATACAGGAATACCTTAGGTCGGCCAAGGACGCTCGCAAACCATTGGAAAAATCTGGAGTGTATAGGATCCCATGCAGCTGTGGTGATGTTTATGTGGGTACCACTAAAAGAACTGTTTCTAAACGTTTGGAAGAGCACAAAGAAAATTGTAGAAGAGGAGAAACGGAACGATCAGCTGTTGCGGAGCATGCTTTCCAGCCAGGGAACCACAATATTCGTTTCGAGGAGACGCAAGTACTAGCGGCCACGAGCGGATATTACGAAAGGCTCTACAGGGAGCAATCGAAATCGCTAAACACCCAAATAATTTCAACCGAAAGGAGGAGGGCGTCAAATTAAACGGTATATGGATGCCGGTGTTAAAGAAGATGTATACCACTCGTCCACTACTGGGTGATGGCAACGGCGATCGACGGCGACGGACAGCGGCCAATTGCACTGACGTTTTCAAAACACGTGACGTCAGGCCGCGGCGCGGGGGCGCGCGGACACGGAGTTTAGCGGCAGTCAGTAGCGAGCCAGTGCGTGTGTTGGACGTTCCATCGAGCTACGGACCCCCTTGAAGATGTCTCCCGCAGTCGGAGACGAAACGTTGGGAATCACCACAGAATTCATCAACCGACCACGGCATAACAGCCCGGATAATTATAATGGACATGATATTTCCGGCCATGAAAGTCTACATTTTAGTATAATAATCATTTTAACGGTATAGCACACACAATTTTAACAGCATTTTGTGTGGGTAGTTAAGATTCCACGATTTTTAGTTTCAAGATAGCTTTTTCTTATTATACTTTTCTTACAACAAATTTATTTTCTTGTGACTAGTATTGACCTCAGATTATATTGTATACTCTAACTTAATGAAATAAACTAGATCAATTAAAAGGCAACCCTTCATTGCAGAAAATCTTATAAATATGTTTTAATCTGTGTTTTCTTGTGTGGGTGGTCGTTTGCAATACATATCTGAGAACTTTTCAGTGGAAAGATTTGATTGTTGTATCCTGTATGAATGATTAATTTTTTTAAGGCGTGAAATCGCAGGGTTTTCCTTTTTTTGCTGAGTACGTGAGTGTGGCATTGCACGACCGCTACCGAACCCTAGACGTGTCATAGCAGAACAAAACCGATGTAAAAAGAGCGAAACCTAGAAGGAGGTAACATTTCAAAAGAAAACGAAATATTGTTAATGTTTATCCATTGATAATGTCAACCTTCGGCCTCTCAATGAGGCTCAGATGTCACAAAGAAAAGTATTATCAAAAATATGTAGGATACAGAGCAGCATTAACATGTGAACTGTCTAAGTTCAAAACCATTAACTTGTGAGCTATATCTTTCAAAATAAAAGTGGGAAAGCCTTCCATCCTGCCTGCACTGCTACATTAATGAAAAACATTTCTGATAAGAGCCACCGGCTCCGACTTACCAAGCAAGATAAGGTCAAAATGGCAAAACTAGAACGCACCTGATCACTTGTCTTGTAGCAAGTCGATTACACTCAGATGAATATTAAGACCCAACGACTGCACTGGAGAAGTACTAATTTTATAGATTCCATGTAAACTCCAACGGAATGTTCCCAGAGTCCTAGAGAATCTCTGCAAAGAGAACGGTCCTTGTTACTGTGGTGCCATCACGATTTTTTTGGCGTTACTGTGGATAATAGAACCTCAGCCACAGCAACTGAAAAAGACGGTGGGCACCAAGGCGTCAGGATGCCTGTTGCAAGAACAGGGCTGTTTACGCATCCAAGGCGAGCCAGACCGAGCAGCTCAGTCCTGACGATGCAGTGAAGAGACGGGGCTTTTGTACGGCTGGTCGCGCGTAACGAGTGTAAATACTCGTCAACTGCAGGCTCTCTAAACCAGCCGCGTAGAAACCCTACCACAAATTACTGCAGTAGCCACTGTCAAACTTGTTCCACTGGGAGGGAACCGACCAAAACAATGGCGTCTTGAGCTCACTGTGGACAACATTACTTTGCAATCTTGTTGAGTCTGTTAGCAAATGATCTCCATTTTACTATATTTCAATCAGTGCACAATTTTCTGTTTGACGCTGATCTACTGCAATATTACCAAGAGCCATGGCAAACGCCTTGTACACTCGACTATGGCGCAAAAGCCTAAGAAGATTTATAGCACAGAACAAAATAAAAATATTTATTCGGGCGGAACAGTGTTTGCTTAAATGGCTTACCAGTGCATGGAACTTTTCATGAGATGATTAGACTTCAGTCAGTATACTACGAGGGTAAGTCAATTATTATCCGCAATTTAGTTAAAAAAATGGTTCAAATGGCTCTGAGCATCGTGGGACTTAATTTCTGAGGTCATTAGTCCCCTAGAACTTAGAACTACTTACACCTAACTAACCTAAGGACAGCACACCATCCATGCCCGAGGCAGGATTCGAACCTGCGACCGTAGCGGTCGCGCGGTTCCAGACTGCAGCGCCTAGAACGACTCGGCCACTCCGGCTGGCAATGCAATTGACATAAATAAAGTGGTTATTTGTTTATTTTGGTAGTACTGTCGTTTTACGATTATGATGCATGCTTTGTTTATTTGTTGTTGTATCTTTGCAATTTTCAAGCAGCTAGGTTAGTTTCGCTATCGCTGCCGTACTGGTAATCATGGCTCTCCGCTGTCTATTTGCACCAAAGAAGAGCAACGTTCAGTGATCCGTTTTTTGTGGTCGGAAAGCTTATCAGGTCGCACAAGTGTTACGCACGATGAAGGAGCCGGATGACCGTTTACCGCCACAAATGAAAAAATCATTGAGCGTTCAAGTGAAATGATTCTCTTACGCAGATGACTAACTGTTGACGAAGTGGCGCATCATGTGCAAATTAGTCACGGTTCTGCCTACGAAATCATCCAAAACAGACTTGGGTTTCATAAAGTTCGTGCGAGATCGGTCCCAAAACAACTCAGCCAGTTGCATAAACAAACGCGCTTAGGTATCCGCAAAAAACATTTGGATTGCTATGGTAACGAAGGGGACAACTTCTTAGACAGGATCATTACTGGTGACAAAACATGGAGCCATCATTACGAGCCGGAGAGTAAACGGCAAAGTCTGGAATGGAAACATCCAAATTCGCCGTGAAAGAAAAAGTTCAAGACCAAATCGTCCACAGCAAAACTGATGCTTACGGTTTTTTGGGACGCACAACGTCCAGTACTGGAACATTATGGGGAAAGGAGCACAACAATAAACAGTGCCCGTTACAGTGAGGTGCTTACTGCCAGGCTAAAGCCTACAATTCGAAGCAAACGCCGAGGATTGCTGTCAAAAGGTGTGTTGCAGCACGACAATGCCCGTCCGCATACTGCTGCCCACACTGCTGAAACGCTCCAGAAACTCAAATTTGAAGTACTGGATCATCCTCCATATGGTCCCTATCTTGTCCCTTCTATCACTTGTTTTGTCCATTCAAACACGCATTAAGGGGCCGTCGTTTTGCCTCGGACAAAGAAGCGGGACATTCCTGGCTCGCAGCTCAACCGAGAACCTCCTTTTATGACGGCATCAGGAAGCTTGTACAACGATGGACCAAGTGTGTTGAAACGCAAGGAGACTATGTCAAAAAATGATGTTCTTGTAAGTTTCCCATTTGATTACAATAAATTTTTATAACTACTTTGCGGATAATAATTGACTTACCCTCCTAGTTGCTGTTTGAAGGGGACCCACTGAAATCGCTGCCAACACGGTATCCATTAGTGTCGATGACATCTGCAACTGCTGCCCCCCTCTCTGCAATGGCTTCTGTGGACCAGGGCTGAACGGTTGTTACTGTCGCGGCATCTACAGAGAGAGGCTGAAGGATGGTGGAACCACGAGCAGTGGACAAGTGTTGGACGTACACGCCTCATCACCGAATATGGAGGTCGGAGGATTGCCCGCTCTGTAAATAAAGATAGCAGGTGATCTGTGGCAGATTTAGAGACATAGTTCAGTGCTGGTGCAGGTACAAGTATTTCGGAAAACACCGTTCAACACACATTGTTGAATGTAGGGTCCTCAGCAAACGATACAAAATGATTCAAATGGCTCTGAGCACTATGGGACTTAACATCTGAGGTCATCAGTTCCCTAGAACTTAGAACTACTTAAACGTAATTAACCTAAGGACACCACACACATCCATGCCCGAGGCAGGATTTGAGCCTGCGACCGCATCGGTCGCTCGGTTCCAGACTGAAGCGCCTAGAACCGGCCAGCTGAAACGATACCTGTGTGTTTCCATGTTGACTCAAACCCAACTCCATCGTCAATTACCATTGCTGTGGGCACAGCATCATCGAGACTGTACCGTGGATCAATGCAAATGTGTCACCTAGTCTGAAGAATAACGTTTCTTATTACACTCGGACGATGATCGTGACCGAACACGTCGTAGTCATTATTACTACTAATACTAAAGTTAAATACGTATACCTAAGGGAAAAAAAACAGAAAGACTGTTAAGGACTGAGGTAGAGGTAACTCCTTTCTATTTAATTTTCACTACACCGATCCAGTGCCACTCTTAACGTCAATGTTTTCAATAGTTCAATAATCTTGAACACGACAATGCTCCTCCACGTCTGTAATGTCTTCTACCGTAGCGTCGCATCTGAGATGTTGGTGATGACTGGGTGTTGTGTGATGTCCTTAGGTTAGTTAGGTTTAAGTAGTTCTAAGTTCTAAGTCTCATAGTGCTCAGAGCCATTTAGATGGACGACAGGGTTGATAAGGCGGTCGTAGTGGCCGAGCGGTTCTAGGCGCTACAGTCTGGAACCGTACGACCGCTACGGTCGCAGGTTCGAATCTTGCCTCGGACATGGATGTGTGTGATGTCCTTAGGTTAGTTAGGTTTAAGTAGTTCTAAATTCTAGGGGACTGATGACCATAGATGTTAAGTCCCATAGTGCTCAGAGCCCTCTGAACCATTTGAGATGTTAGTGCTAGTGTTTCTACTGCGGTTGTTTTGGAAACTTTTGATTCTCGTGATGCGATTGATTATCGCACTTATCGTGATGGTGAGGTGGAGAATAAAGACTTTGGTAGGTCCTACCATGTTTCTGATGTGGCCTTGACTGTCTATAACAAGGACGAAAGATAGAGGTTAGGTAAGTTGTAAATATTTGCTTTAAAGAACACGGTGTTTGTGAAAAGTTTTCTTTAACTGGTGATTGTACTGCTTATTATCATCATTATAGACGACCTTGAACTATTCACTGTCTGGTAGCACCTGTTACGATGAGACGACTATGTCAGACACTGGAGTGGCAAGGATCTGCGCAACCGCCACGAGTTCAGGCCACCGCCGCTGCCGGATCGTCTTCGGGCACCAAGTTTTCCTCCATGGGTTTGACATTTTTCTATATGTGAGCCGCCTCCACTCTCACTCCAGCAGCAGCAGGGGGCTGCAAATCGAGACTGGGGCTGTAGTGACGCTAGCCCTCTTACGATTGTGCAGGTGTCCTAGCGCCAAGCGCTCCCCATTGTAGGGACGAGTTCTATGACTGGAAAATGATATCCCCTGCAAGACCTGTGGGGGACTTTAATGCCATTGGCATCTATCGCAAGCATCCATGCCGCACCTAACTGGGGCACACATCGACTTTACGGGCTGTCTCCTGGCATAGCAGCGCACCGGGATCTTCCATGCCACACGCTAAAGGGGGAGTGGCTGCAGCATTGTAGCGCTGTGAGTGTAACAACTCAGTAAACTGTTTGACTTTCTGATATTGTTTTCTTGAGCGACCAACGGTCAGCACCCTTCTCACGAACCACAGCCGCAAGCCAGATCTGCGTAGTAGTGGCTCTTCAACCTGGGCTCCTACAGAATAACACATTCTAAGAAATACCACAAATGAGTTTTCCGAAAGGGATGGGAAACGGTAAACGTGATGTTCATTTGCAGACAAACAAATGCTTACAATTTCTGAAAAACTAACTTTAATTCAAGAGAAAGAGCTTCACAATTTGAGCAATTCAGTAACGCGTTGATCCAGCTCTCGCCCTTATGAAAGCAGTTATTTGGCTTGGCATTAATTGATTTGCTGGATATCCTATTGAGGGATGTCACGCCGAATTTTGTCCAGCTGGAGCGATAGATCGTCAAGATCACGGGATGGTTGAAGGGCCCTGCTCATAATGCTCTCAGCGGGGAGAATACGGTGACCTTGCTGGCCAACGTATGGTTTGACAAGCACCAAGACAAACAGTAGAAACTATCCCCATATGAAGGCCAAAGCTCCTATGCAGTTCAGAAGTGCTACTGAAAATACCGCTAACGGTCACCCCCTTCACAGCGACTACAGTAAAGCACGTGAATTACTTTGCATATTAACACAACTCTCCGGATTGTCATCCGGTTCGAATGATAATTACTCCTGCGAGAACTTATCCCTATTGGCATGGAAAAGATATTATACAGCTGTACATTGCATGTGACCAGAGTTACAGATTAACAGACTGTCTTGCATAGACAGACGTATCAATACGGCATCATTCGAAGAAAACTGGAATATATAAAGGATATTGACTACCGAAAAGTGTACCCAGAGCCATTTGTCAACTATTTTGACATACATCGAGAGATTAATACCAGCTGCCCTTCCCTACTTTCCTATCTCAGACTCTGGGTACGCTCTTGGTCCTGTATGACCATCCATTTACAATTCAGTTCGAGGATAGGTAAAATGGGCGATTGTCGACGTTTGAACAGGACTCTGTAAGTTAGAAATGAGAGCGTTTGCACTCCTCTTGGTACAGTTATTGTGTTTACAAGTGTGGAGATATACTACTCAGGAAGAGATTTGAAACTACCAGCAGCAGTCAATTTTCTAATAGGATATACACCCGCTCCTCTCTGGCTCAGAAACAACTAATTAACAGGAATTAATTTTTTAAAATACTTACTTCTTTACACAAGCAAAAATAAAAGTATTAAACTTCCTGGCAGATTAAAACTGTGTGCCGGACCGAGACTCGAACTCGGGACCTTTGCCTTTCGCGGGCAAGTGCTCTACCAACTGAGCTACCCTGCAATATAGTGTTCACCGTACACTTCATCCTCGCAGTGACGTTGAAAATTCAGAAAAACAGGTGACGGAGGGCTCTTGTAAGTGAGACAGACAGTGGAAGAAAAGAAGGTACACTGGCACACTGTGTGAAAGCCAAGAATGAGTTCTGCTGGAAGTGCACAACAGAAAGCTTCCCAAGGTACAGCAAACCAAAAATCAATATAGGAAAGTTACACCCAATACCAGGCTGAGAGCCTACGCAGTGGATCATTGTATGGGCAGATTTAGGAGAAGATCGAAGGCAAAATAAATAAAAAGACCTGACCCACTAAATCACAAAGAAGGAAACTGGAGGACTGATTTCTGCTGCACAGTAATAAGCCATGAAAACTGACATTACGAAAGCCACATTCTGAAAATCACTAGAAGACTCAAAGTGCAGACTCTGCAAAGAAACTGAGGAAACTGCAACACCTTCACCTCGTGCTCCGGTATCTGGTTGTAACAGATTCGCGTCCACGCGAGGGTTATTGTTCGAGATATATACATCAGGTACATCACGCAGTTTTTCTATAGTTATTCTAAAAAATGTGTCCCCCTCACTGCAAAAGATGACCCTCGGTCGTGTCTTTGTTCACCTGATGCTGTAATTGTGAGAATCTTAGGAAAATCTGGCACTACCTTTGTGTAAAGACTATCTAAACATTGTTCGAAAAGGAGTACCACTTCTTTCGTCCTGTACTCCGTAATACTGAACTGCCGACTTTACACATCAGCTATCACACAAAATGCAATACCTGACACTCGAGAATAATAACAATAATTAACATTATTTCGGACACTTGCTAATCATTCGCGACTACACTCAGCTGCCGCCCGCACCTGATCCTCTTCCTGATTAAAAAGCACTCCGTCTTCAGGCCACGAGTGGCCTACCGGGACCATCCGACCGCCGTCTCATCCTTAGAGGAGGATGCGGATAGGAGGGGCGTGGGGTCAGCACACCGCTCTCCCGGTCGTTATGATGGTATTCTTGACCGAAGCCGCTACTATTCGGTCGAGTAGCTCCTCAGTTGGCATCAAGAGGCTGAGTGCACCCCGAAAAATGGCAACAGCGCATGGCGGCTGGATGGTCACCCATCCAAGTGCCGGCCACGCCCAACATCGCTTAACTTCGGTGATCTCACGGGAACCGGTGTAGCCACTGCGGCAAGGCCGTAGCCCTCTGCCTGACGAAAAATTAAATAATTAACGGATTTATAGACATATTTACAGTTACATTCCACGTGCTTCCGTTCACTTTGGCCTCCGCTACTCGACTCCTATAATGCAACGAATTGCCATTAATACTTACAATAAATACGATGGGGGTTCAATAAGTAATGCAACACTTTTTTTCTGACATCAGGTTCGTTTCATCCAGAATTTCACAACACCATATTACTCCGCTCCTTTTTGGCTACAGAACTCTATTTTTCAACATAATCTCCTTTCATTCCGTAGCCTTACACCAACGTACTGAGAGGGCCTGTACGCTCGCATGACACCACTCTAGTGGTTGACGTCGCAGCTAAAGTCTTGCTGAATCAACAAACTTCCCGTTATCCGCATACTACTTCCTGTGGAGTGCGTCCTCCAATGGGCCAAACATATGGAAGTCGGAAGGTGCGAGATCCGGGCTGTAGGGTGGATGAGGAGGAACGGTCCAGTCAAGTTTTTGAGCTCTTCTCGGGTGTGTAGACTTGTGTGAGCCTTGCGGTGTCGTGGAGAAGGAGAAGCTCGTTTGCATTTTTGTGGCGACGAACACGTTGGAGGCGTTTGTTCAATTTCCTTAGGGTAGCACTATACGCTTCAGAGCTGATCGTTACCCTTGTGAGAGAGGACATGACATAGTATGACCACTTAATAAGAGTCCCAGAAAACCTTCGCCATGACTAGAGCGACTGAGCTTTGAACTTTTTCTTTGGAGGAGATGTGGTGTGGCGCCGTTCCATGGATTGCAGTTTTTTTTCTGTTCAAAGTGATTGACGTATGTTTCATCACCCGTTCGACGAAAGATGCTGTGACAATCAGTCTCGTAACGCGCAAGCAATTCCGCGCTCTTTAGGTGGCGAGGAATCCAGCGAGCACAAATCTTTTGAGTATCGCAACTGATGGACGAGTGTGACAACATTGCTGAGAGACTTCCATTTGTGCAGCGAGATGTTCGATTCTGATGCGTCGATCAACTGGAAAGAGAGTGTCGGCACGCTTCAACATTGCAGGAATCACAGCTGTGTGCGATCGGCCGGCCGGCACGCTGCGACCTTGTTGCAATGATGACACACGCTTCGCCCAACGACTCATCGTGCTTTTTTTCACTGCCAGATATCTGTAAACATTCTGCAAGCACCTACGAATAACTGCGATGCTCTGATTTTTCGCCAAAGAAACTCAATGACATCTCTCTGCTTGGAACGCAACTTCATTACGGGCGGCCTTTTGAAAGCTACATATAGCGCCGCCACCTATAGGAACTTCATGAAACTATAGGGGCTGAAGTGCGAGTATCCCACAATGTCCCACAACAAATTCTGAGTTTTTCAACCGAAACTGTCAGAGAAAAAAATGTGTTGCATTACTTATTGAACGTCGCTCGTAATTAATGCATTCAGCGAGCTTCTTTTAATGGCTTATGTGCACGACAGGTCACTGTGGCTGCCATCAATCGACTCTTCCAGCAATGACAGCAGTTCCCGCCTCAAATTTTTCGTCCAATCAGAGGCAAGGAGATTCCTTGTTATCAATAATGGTCTGCTTCTCTCAGACAGTAGACTGTCTTCAGGTACATGGTGAAGCTGTGCCTCGATCCGACAATGCCTCCATTTCGTAAAAGATTTCCCGAAGAGTAGGCTTTGCTACATATTGCACCGTATTACGATTGGATTGACTCTAATTTGCCGTAAATTTCAAAAAATTGTATCGTGAAATTTCGCAAAAAGATCTCTCAGACACGATTACAAGCATAAGCACAATGCTATGGCGCGCATAGCCCCTTGGAACGTATGACAAAATTATCACGTGTCAGTGTCAAGGAGCTGGTACAATTACAGACCAGAAAAAAGTTGTCGGTAACAGACATTCCAAAGAACTGTGGGACTTCTGAGTTTGCCGGCCGGAGTGGCCGAGCGGTTCCAGGCGCTTCAGTCTGGAACCGCGCGACCGCTACGGTCGCAGGTTCGAATCCTGCCTCGGGCATGGAAGTGTGTGCTGTCCTTAGGTTAGTTCGGTTTAAGTAGTTCTAAGCTCTAGAGAACTGATGACCTTAGAAGTTAAGTCCCATAGTGCTCAGAGCCATTTGAACCATTTGACATTGCCATTCCTGATAACGGCGGAATCGGTGTGAAACAAAAGGACAAAATTGCCAGATACTAGGATATGAAAGTAAACTATAACAACTCTGGCATAAACAAGGGTAAATGATCTCAGTGGTTCTCGGCCCACTGAAAAAAAGTGCCAAAAGATCTCCGTGGGCACTTGAAAACCATCCATCTACCAACTACAAAAGTCACTTTATTGGGACCTGCACGAATTAACTGCCAATACGTCACACACTTCTAAACGACTGGTAAGTGTCCGACTAATGATGAAAGACGATATTCTCCACACTGATCACAGTCGTTGTGTTTAATGTTGTAATAATAATAATAATAATAATAATAATAATAATAATAATAATAATAATAATAATAATAATTGCCGGCCGATGTGGCCGAGCGGTTCTAGGCGCTTCAGTCCGGAATCACGGGTCTGCTACGGTCGCAGGTTCGAATCCCGCCTCGGGCATGGATATGTGTGATGTCCTTAGGTTAGTTAGGCTTAAGTAGTTCTAAGTCTAGGGGACTGATGACCTCAGATGTTAAGTCCCATAGTGCTTAGATCCATTTGAATAATAATTATTATTATAATAAACAATAAATCTTACTAGTGAGGAGAGAAGGAAAATGCTTTAAAATGCCTTTTTGTATCAACCTTCCTGACAGTCGGCTGGCTATTGAAAACCGTGGAATAGCCAATGTTCAACAGCATCCAGTGTCCTGAAGTAATAAAAGCTCAGGATGGATGTTCCATGGCATAGTACTCGCCTGAAGTCCTCTATGCCACAAGCAATACCACACCCGTAAACCATGACCCAAGGTTGTATCAGCGCTGGAAAACGGATGGGAGATTTGCCACAGCTGTGCAGATAACACGTCCGTGATATCCTCATGTTTCGTGAGCCACCGCAAAAATTTCGGCTCTTCCGGTTGTCTTCGGTCCTCTACTTCCTCTAGAACGTCACAATTGTTGCTTATACCAGCTGCAAGAATCTCTCTGTCGCGGTGCGGAAATCCCGTTTCCTGAACAAACGTCGTTTTTCCCCGTACGGTTTCTGCAAATTGAGTCACAGAGATAATTAACCTCTTACAGGTGGAAGTCAACCTGCTGCACGATCCAGATGTCCAATTTTTTTTTTTTTAAATTCTGCATTATATGACTGTCGTACATCGTGCAAATACTGTATAACACTCCGTGATTTGGGTCTAGCGTCTTTAATTTCTGATCAAAACATCGTGCGTCTCGGGTTCGACATTAGCCAGTGTATAATTTAGAATGCAAATCATCCACAATGGCAGCAGAAGACTTACAAAATAAGCAGTGAACCTCGCTCTGCCAATGGCATTGTTGAGGAGGACGGAGGAGCGGATAGAGGTTCAAGACAGCCTCTTGCACTTGGAGTGGAAAACTGTCTCTAAAATGTCAGAAGAATGAGCCACCATCAACGGTACAAGGATACAGAAGGCAATGGAAACCAATAAATTAAAGACGCAAAGTGAGTATTCACAGGATATGAAGCCTGTAATTGAAAAAAAAATGGAATGATAAGACAAGGAATGAGAAGGTTCTCCGCAGAATCAGCGATAAAAAATATTTGGAAAACACTGACTAAAAGAAGGGCCTTAATGATAGAACATGTGCTAAGATAACAGGCAATATCATCCATGGTACTAGAGGGAGCTATAGAGAGCAATAACTGCAGGAGGAGACAGAGAGTGAAGTACATACCATAACAAGCAAATGAGGACGATGGGAGTACGTGCCACTCTAAGATGAAGCGGCTGTTGGCACGGCATGGAAAGTCTACACCCACATGTATACACCATACGATTTGTCGCCGAGAGTAATTTGTGTACCGCTGTCACTCCTCCCTTCCCCCTCTTTCCCGATCCAGACGCGAATTGCGCGCGGGAAAAACGATTATCGATAAGCCTCTATGTGGGCTCGAATATCTCTAATTTCATGTTCATGGTCGGTTATCGGAGATATACGGATGAGGAAGCAGTATACTTGTTGACAGTTGTAAGAACACACCTCTTGAAACGTTAACAGCAAACGACACGGTTATGCAGTACGCCTCTCTTACAGCATCTGCCACTGGAGTTGGTTAATCATCTCCATGACGCTTTCGTACTTTCTAAATTAGCCTGTAACGAAACCGTAGCGGGCCACATCAAACCAATTAGAGGACTAATAAAAAATGACTACTGCGAGAATGTTACATAGTAGAGAGGTGTACAGTCAGCGAGCACGTTTACATTCACTTTAGCTTCACATACAGCGTAAATTTCTAACATTCTGCATGGTGTCTGTTTGTTCTAAGTCGTGTCTCCCTATCACTTTCGCGCAACGACGCTCTGAGCGTGTTTTTTAGGAAATTGACTAGTTTGAACCTGAGACCTGTTGCTGGTAAGGAGACGCCAGACAACACATGACATGTAGAGATCAGAAGAGTTCAGTGAGACTAGCGATGATATAATCAAATACTTAATTATTTCAGCGTCAGCTACACTGCACTCCCTGTAAAAGAATCTTAATACTAACTAAATTTAGTGGAAGGGATTCAAGGCTTTACTATTTTTAGTTAGCTGGTAAAATAACGTCGAAAAAGCAGTTAAGTTTACCATTGGAATTTTGATTCTACTCACAAAACATTGTTTATAAATTGTACTATTGATAAAAGGAAATATTTTAATACAAGATGATGAAAACCAACTGCGCTCAACAAAAATGTGAACGAATATTCCCTGAATGGGTTTCCAAGTTCTATAATGGATCGAAGGATGACCTATGCCATATCACATCTTTAATCTAGGTTTAAATTAAGTTTCATACAAGAGAAAATTATCAAATGGTTCAAATGGCTCTGAGCACTATGCGACTTAACTTCTGAGGTCATCAGTCGCCTAGAACTTAGAACTAATTAAACCTAACTAACCTAAGGACATCACACACATCCATGCCCGAGGCAGGATTCGAACCTGCGATCGTAGCGGTCGCTCGGCTCCACACTGTAGCGCCCAGAACCGCATGGCCACTCCGGCCGGCAGAAAACTACGAAAAATGGTCTACAATGACCCTCAATTATCTTTAATTACTTATTTAACTTGTCGTAAATTACAGTGGCTGATGTGGCTTCTCAGTAATTATATAACAGAAAAATCATCGCGTTTCAGATTTTAACTTCAAGTAGCAAATGTGAATACCACGAAGTTTAATTGAGCTGGTGTGGCCCTTTTAGTGTTATCATAAGATCCATACTGTTCTTCTGGAGGGCTCTATCTTTTGACATGGGCTCTATCTTTTAACATGGGCTCTATCTTTTAACATGGGCCGGCGATGTGGGTGTCCCATTGTCCCGCACTTATCGTAGAGCCTTCTAGCCTACACGGCTCTACTCTCAGCTTCTATTCTCGTTTATCCCCTCGGAACTGCGTCTGTTTCACGGTGGGAAGGTATGAAATGCATTTAGAAGTTCTTTTGTTAGTCTGTGGTATTCCATTTGCTCACTCGTTGATCGTATTACTTTGGTTAATTTAATGACACGATTTATTCGGAGCTACGTGACATATTGCCAGATGATGTCAGGGTTTTTATAGAAGGTGTTTATTTCCCTGACACCTTACACATTGGTTCCACGGCATAGGGGTTCATATTCTTTCAAAATACATATGAGGGGCAACGCATTTTTTTCTGAAATCAGACTGGTTTCATCCAGAATTCCAATACACCATATTATTCCCCTTCGTTTTGGTTACAAAACCTTATTATTATTCAATATAATTTCCTTTCAATGCTACAGCCTTACGACACCGTGCTGGGAGGGCCTGTACGTCCGCATGATACTACTCTACTGGTCGATGTCGAAGCCAGTCTTGCTGCATCAGTAAACGCCCCATCATGCACGTACTGCTTCCTGCGAAGGGCATCTTTCATTGGCCCAACAATATGGAAGTCGGAAGCTGCGAGATCAGGGCGGTAGGGTGGATGAGAAATAACAGTCCAATCGAATTTTGTGAGCTCCTGTCGGGTACGCACACTTTTGTGAGGCTTTGCGCTGTCATGGAGAAGGAGAAGTTCATCTGCATTTTTGTGGCCATGAACGCGCTGAAATCATTCCTCCAATTCCCCCGAGGGTAACACAATGAACGTCAGAGTTGATCATTGCACCGTGAGGCAGGGCATCAAGCAGAATTACCCGTTCAGAGTCCAAGAAGACTGTCACCATGACTTCACCAGCTGAGGGCGCGCCTTTGGACTTTTTCGTTGGAGGAGTCTCATCATTGCCATGGATTGCCGCTTTATGTCTGTTTCGAAGTTACTAACCCATGTTTCATCGCCTGCGACGATTTTCGAACGAATAATTGTCACAATCAGCCTCGTAATATGCATGAAATTCCGCACAGATAGTCCTTCGTGGCTCTTTATGGTCTTCTGCCTGACGGCGAGGAACCCAGATGGCACACATCTTTGAGTTCAAATGGTTCAAATGGCTCTGAGCACTATGGGACTTAACATCTATGGTCATCAGTCCCCTAGAACTTAGAACTACTTAAACCTAACTAACCTAAGGACAGCACACAACACCCAGTCATCTTTGAGTACCCCAGCTGGTGGACGAGTGTGTCAGCGCTACCAACAGAGACGCCCAGTTGTGCAGCGAGGTGTTTGATTGTGGTCCATCGATTACTTTGAAAGAGACTGTCCGCATGTACAACATTGCAGGAGCTACAGCTGTGTGCGGCCGGCCGGTAAGCGGCAGCAGGAAGGACCACAATGTTTTGATCGTGTTGACAAGGGGAATGCAGCTACACTCCTGGAAATGGAAAAAAGAACACATTGACACCGGTGTGTCAGACCCACCATACTTGCTCCGGACACTGCGAGAGGGCTGTACAAGCAATGATCACACGCACGGCACAGCGGACACACCAGGAACCGCGGCGTTGGCCGTCGAATGGCGCTAGCTACGCAGCATTTGTGCACCGCCGCCGTCAGTGTCAGCCGTGGCATACGGAGCTCCATCGCAGTCTTTAACACTGGTAGCATGCCGCGACAGCGTGGACGTGAACCGTATGTGCAGTTGACGGACTTTGAGCGAGGGCGTATAGTGGGCATGCGGGAGGCCGGGTGGACGTACTGCTGAATTGCTCAACACGTGGGACGTGAGGTCTCCACAGTACATCGATGTTGTCGCCAGTGGTCGGCGGAAGGTGCACGTGCCCGTCGACCTGGGACCGGACCGCAGCGACGCACGGATGCACGCCAAGACCGTAGGATCCTACGCAGTGCCGTAGGGGACCGCACCGCCACTTCCCAGCAAATTAGGGACACTGTTGCTCCTGGGGTATCGGCGAGGACCATTCGCAACCGTCTCCATGAAGCTGGGCTACGGTCCCGCACACCGTTAGGCCGTCTTCCGCTCACGCCCCAACATCGTGCAGCCCGCCTCCAGTGGTGTCGCGACAGGCGTGAATGGAGGGACGAATGGAGACGTGTCGTCTTCAGTGATGAGAGTCGCTTCTGCCTTGGTGCCAACGATGGTCGTATGCGTGTTTGGCGCCGTGCAGGTGAGCGCCACAATCAGGACTGCATACGACCGAGGCACACAGGGCCAACACCCGGCGTCATGGTGTGGGGAGCGATCTCCTACACTGGCCGTACACCACTGGTGATCGTCGAGGGGACACTGAATAGTGCACGGTACATCCAAACCGTCATCGAACCCATCGTTCTACCATTCCTAGACCGGCAAGGGAACTTGCTGTTCCAACAGGACAATGCACGTCCGCATGTATCCCGTGCCACCCAACGTGCTCTAGAAGGTGTAAGTCAACTACCCTGGCCAGCAAGATCTCCGGATCTGTCCCCCATTGAGCATGTGTGGGACTGGATGAAGCGTCGTCTCACGCGATCTGCACGTGCAGCACGAACGCTGGTCCAACTGAGGCGCCAGGTGGAAATGGCATGGCAAGCCGTTCCACAGGACTACATCCAGCATCTCTACGATCGTCGTCATGGGAGAATAGCAGCCTGCATTGCTGCGAAAGGTGGATATACACTGTACTAGTACCGACATTGTGCATGCTCTGTTGCCTGTGTCTATGTGCCTGTGGTTCTGTCAGTGTGATCATGTGATGTATCTGACCCCAGGAATGTGTCAATAAAGTTGCCTCTTCCTGGGACAATGAATTTACGGTGTTCTTATTTCAATTTCCAGGAGTGTATAATTATGGAACACAATGGCTGTGATACGAAGATCTGCGTGGTACTGGACGAAGATACTTATTGGAAACTCCAACGCGAGCCAACATCGGGAGTAATAAGAAAGGGAACTTCTCAAGCGCTCTTCGGCGGAAGACAATGTGGTCAAGAATCTTCTCCCACAGGCACCTAGACCACCTGCTGTTTATGTTTTGCCGAATTTCCGCAATGATGAGACGCCATTCCGTCTCATCTTGTCCACCACTGGCCCACCATCATTTCAGCTGTTGAAGCACTTGGCCAATCTCCTCGGTCAACTTGTGGGACTCTGTGAACACCATAGTAAAAAGTCAGTAGATTTTGTCACCCTGATTAATCGTCTTCGACTTAGTGAAGGTGATATTATCGGTGGTGCTTTTTACGAATGTGCTTGTCAAAGACTGTGTGGGCCTAGTCATTTAGGCACACTCTTACGCCTTATTATTTTTTGTACAACGGCCAGTATTACGATCAGACGGACGGTGTTGCAATGAGTCGCCCTTTATCTCCAGCCGTTGAATGTCTCTTTACGGAAAATTTTGAATATACACGGCGGCATTAAAGCCCAGTTGTTTCTTTCGATTCGTGGACGACACCTTCATCATGTGGCCCTACGGACGTGAGAAAACTTGAGTTCTCGGAACACCTTAACGGAATTAACAGTAATGTTCTGGAGGTAGAGAAAGACGATGCATTGCTCTTCCTCGACGTCCTCGTCCGCCGCCAACAGAATGGATGCATTTGCCACAGCGTCTATAGAAAAACCACGCATAACGATCTGTACTTGCGTGCTATCAGCCGCCATCACCCAGCTAAGATGCGCACTGTTTTACAAACATTGGAGCATCGTGCAAGAATGATATCAGACGCTGACTACCTGCCCCATGAGCTGAGCCACCTACGCAAGGTCTTCAGGAATAATGGACAAAACGTCCATCTAATAAATCAAGTGATTTCAAACAAGACTCACAATAGGACCAGCGCCGAGGAGCAGGAAAGGAAACTTGCTTTTTTGCTTTTCTGTGGCTCCGTGTCGGACAAGATAAGCCGCCTGCTGAAGCGACACAAGATCAAATCATCCTCAAGCCTCCGACATAAATCCACCAGTTACTGAGACCAGTTAAAAACGCAACAGATCTCACGACACCTGGGGTCTAAAAATGTTCAGATGTGTGTGAAATCTTATGGGACTTAACTGCTAAGGACATCAGTCCATAAGCTTACACACTACTTAACCTAAATTATCCTAAGGACAAACACACTCACCCATGCCCGAGGGAGGACTCGTACCTCCGCCGGGACCAGCCGCACAGTCCCTGACTGCAGCACCCTAGACCGCTTGGCTAATCCCGCGCACCTGGGGACTACAAGAAACCTTGCGAGTATAGACAGTCTTAGGTCGGACAAACAATACGGACTGTGGAACAAAGTAGGAAGGAGCATGAGAGGTTTTATTATCGACACTACCCGAGAAATCTGCTGGACATGTTTTAGAAAACGGACACCGGATAAAATTTGACAAAACATCCGTTGTGGCTCGCACTAACGACTTCTGGGGTTGTGTAATTAAAAAAGCCATTGAAATAAAAATCACCGGTAACACCATAAATAGAGACGGTGGCCTGGCGTGAGATCCAGCGATCGCGCGGCTGAAGCGGGCGCACCTTCCCCCGAGTTAACGTATGCCTATGCATGGCGATGCCGTGGGAAGCAGCGACGTCACAGCTGACAGCTAGTGTATGTAATGGGAGTTCCAACAGTTCACCGGCAGTCATACCACTTGGCAATGGCCAAAGAGTACTTTGCTAAAAGCTCGTCTAATGTTAATCACTTGACGCGGCTGGAAACCCGAGAACATTTTATTCAATGTTATCGCCACGAGACTCATCGAGAGATACCCTACAGCTTCACTGTTTTCCAAAGACCCTACTGCTTCTCCTTGACAGTGGCATGAAATGAACCCCGCGAAGACACGAACAGGTCTGATGTTAACACGGCTTCAGTCCACAACCGCACGACTGCTACAGTCGCAGGTTCGAATCCTGCCTTGGGCATGGATGTGTGTGATGTCCTTAAGTTTGTTAGGTCTAAGTAGTTCTAAGTTCTAGGGAACTGATGACCTTAGATGTTAAGTCCCATAGTGCTCAGAGCCACTTGAACCATTTGTTAACCCAGCTGGATAGCTGTGAGCATTAGCATACTGCTTCCATGTTTTGGGGAGGCGCAGCGGTCCCACCTCGAATCTGATGGGGTATGCAAATTCCGTCCAAGGGAGTAGGGTGGAAGGGGGTTGGGGAGATGGCTGGGTAAGAGGAGGCGACAGGAAGAGCATCCATCCATCCTCTACTACTAACACAGCCAAATAGAGATTAACAGATCGACCCCGTGAAGATAAGGAATAAACAACAGGAAAAAGGAGAAAGAAGATCAAGTCCGACATGGGCAGGTTGGGAGGGGAGGGGATTTACCAGGGAGGGAGATGTTAATTAATTGATCAATTTAATTGTATAGTCAATCAAATTGATGAGAGGGGCTATTGCAATAAGTCAAACCTGAAAGTGTACCTGTAGCAGCGTGGGTGTTCCTGAAGGGCGAGGGGAGTGGAAAGTGGTGGGGGAACAATAGGTTACGTGCCTGTCAATCAAAAGGAAGGATCCTTTTAGCAGAACAATAGGTTAAGGACCTGTCAATCAGAGGAGAACAATAGGTTAAGTACCTGTGAATCAGTGGAGAACAATAGGTTTGCTGTGAGTCCATACCAGCCCCTGATGTAGGCAACGCACACTGACAAAATGAGCTCGTGCCAGCTTTGTACCCCTACTATTATTATGTATTGAATAGAATGTTTTTCATCACGATCAGGGGTAAACGCTTCGTGTTATTACTGATAAACACGAAAGTTTCCAACAGAAACAGTTTTATACAATTTCGACGAAGTATTGAAGTGATGTCTGATATACCTTTACGAACTTCCAGCCTGCTGGAGTAGCTGTGGGCCAGCAACATCTGTTAATCAGTAGAACGAAAGACCAGACAAAGTCGCAAATTTTATTTTTTTTATTCACTCTATGACTAGTTTCGGACTGAGACCCATTTTCAAATCATCCTACAGGGCAGAAGGCCAAATTTACACTCATTTATAATACAGATATTACCACGTTTTTAAGCATATGCCCAGAATACAGAACATATCGTTTCAATACTTATGTGCCATAGTCAGAAATGGCATGTCCAAATATGTGATGACCATGTCAAAAATGTGCAACAAACAGTTACAGCACGTACACGTAACTGGCAGTCTACTGCTTCTGCTACCGTAAGGAAATCTTGGGAAGGGGGCGCCCTATGTGTATATAGGAAATTTTTTTATTTACTAAAATGTTCTCCAACCTTCAAGAATACAACAGTTAATACAATAACCGTACAAGTCAACAATAAAATAAATAAATTTTAAATTCATTACCAAACACAGTCAAATACTTAAAAATATCACTGAGCAGTAACACACAGCAGCGCCACATAAGGCGTGTATTACAAAGTTGTATGTCATACTGGCACGTAAAAATCATTAAATATGAAACCGTGCAACCCAACAACAAATTAATACTTTTTAAAATCTTTATCAAAAGCAGTCAACTATTTAAAACCAGTGAACAGTAAAACACAGTAGCGCCATCTATGGCAAGTACATTTTTGGTGCTATGTGAAAGACTACTTTGTGGTTTAATGTCTGTTTTTACATGGGACGTAATTTGTACAATTTGTTGTGGTAAAGTGTTTATGCTTGTAAATGTTTGGAAATGATGAAGATTTTTAATCTCCCATTGTTTTGGTTTCTTTTAATGTTAATGTTGTTGTTCACATTTAATGATTTTTACGTGCGAACAAGACATTAGAGATGGGCAAAACTGTTCTTTTCAGAGATCGAATCAGAACTGTTCACTTCCTGAAATGAACTAGCTCTTTTTCATGACTCACCACTCATTCACAATAGAAAATAAATGGAAGGCACATTGCCCTTTAAACTTGGTTTATTCTAGTACTATACCTGTATTTTGATCTTATTTGATCCTATTTTGAAGTAACACAGATAATGAGTAAGAATTTTGTATTGTTTATTGAAATTTCCACGATATGACAAAGTTTGTGATCATTAATTTATTTTGCACTATTGTGGTTTTGGCTTTGTAGCCATTATCATGGTCAAAGGTGAAATAGTCATAAAATATCTGACATGTCTGAATGATTGTAATATTGTGACAACAATCATTCAGACATGTCAGATATTTAATAAATATTTCACCTTTGCACGTGATAATGGTTACAAAGCTAAAATAGCATGCTGATAACGACATTTTTGAGTGCCCCGCAAAACAAACCTCCACATCTAAATAGTAATAGTGTGAAATGAAGCAATAATGAAACTTAATCAAATGGTTGCCTTTTTCATTCATAAGGTACAGTATGACTGCAGTCTGCAATGAAGGAAAAATCACTGATAGGTTTATATTACATCCTGAGTCACTTTGAGATAGAAAAGTTATACATTTCATCTGGTGGAAAAATAAAAATATTACAATAAAATTCTAAGTATTTTTATCGGGTAGGGAAATTTTGAAAATCAGACTGATTCATATTATGTAAATAAACTTTAATTGCATAAAAAGTAACATACAAAAACTGTAATATATTTTAGTATGCACAGTCGACACACACAATGAGTATATGTTACAGAAAAAACTAATCAATGTTCTGGTTTATAAATAAAATTTGTTCAATTTTACTCGAAGTGAGTCTGTTCCTTCTGTCGTTGCATATTTGTCCTGCTTTTGAGAAGATACGCTCACAGGGAACTAATGTAGCCGGGATGCATAACATTTGCAGGGCTAGTTCATACAGTGTTGGGTACAGCAAGCTTCTAGTGCCCCACCAGTTTAATGGATCGCTGTTTCTACATAAATATGCCTCAGACAAATATTTGTCTAGGTCGACAATTGCTGCACATCCCGGGTCATGACTTCCATGGAGCTGATTTATTGTTTCATTGAAGTCCTCCCAAATTGAAGAGCTCTCGCCTGTTACGGTGGTAACTGGTTCACATCGTTGATGTGCTTCTTCTTGTTGAGCTAGGAGTGATTTCATTTTTGCTATGACACTCATGTAGCAGTCATGGAATGTCGACTCATCAGCAAATCCTTGTTTTTTGAACCAGGGGTCCAATAAAGTTGCTTGTGCAACCACTTCATTGCTGGAGATGACCCCAAATCGCTCTGACAAGCCTTTCAGCAAATTATTTATTAATGGATGTGTTTCTTCAGGATATTTTTGATTTTTGTCTTTAAAAGACTGTAGTTGGTGTGTCATTATCGGTTCGCTCGTAATTAAAGCGTAAATTCGAGTGTCCATGATAAAATATCCTATAGTAAGAGGAGTCATCAGGAACCTAATCTGATCAGTTTAAACAAATAAAAATAAAATAAAAACAAATGATGTATACATAACATAATTATGTAATATACATACAGGTATTACTACGAAGAACAATATCCAGTACAGACGAACTCCGATGCAGAGGCACTGAGTCAAGCAGGTCGAGCCACGAGCTGTATTACTGCGTGAGCTAAGACGGCAGAGACCAGAGTGACACCTGAGTTGCTTTGCTCAACGCTCTGGCTAGAGTCGAGGACGGTGGGGTGAGCGTTGAGCGGTCGAGTTCCGAGGGTGGGGTGAGCGGTGAACGGCCACAAGTCACCCGCTCAGAGACAAATCGTCCGTTCTCTTGCGAGCAGGTTGTTGCAAGTAGTTCTAATGTTCTCCGCTAGGAGGCTCTCTGTCCTGTTGCTCGCATCAGCTGCCCAGAGGGCAGGACGTGCGACTGAAACGAACGCCACAGAGCGCGATGCTAAGTTAAGGTGCGCCAGACACTGCACGCGGCAGAGGAAGCACAGAGACGGCAAGGCGTATGTGAAACTCAAAATCCAATGGGGCACTGCACAATGCAGGCAGCCAAGGCAGTAGCAGGGCAGAGGCCGGCGCTGGCTGTGTTGTGTGGCGTGCAGTGTGCTCTGACCAGCAGAGGCCCGGCTGATCTGCTCCGACTCTCTCTCTCTCTCTCTCTCTCTCTCTCTCTGCTATGGGAAACGTTTGGAGCTACCGTTCTTTTTTTCTGAATCACTGATTGTTCACTCTTTTGAAAGATTCAACTCTATGAATCAGTTCAGGAGCAGATCCCACATCTCTACAAGACATACAACTTTGTAATACGCGCCGTATGTGTATTGCTATTCAGTGATTTCAAGTATTTGATTGTTTTTGGTAAATAATTTAAAAAGTATTTTATTGTTGACTGGTACAGTTATTGTATTAACTGTTGTATTTTTGATGGTTGGAGAATATTTTAATAAATAAAAAAGGTTTCGTATATCCTGACAGGGTGCCACCTTCCCGAGATTTACTTACGGCAACAGAAGGGGTAAACTGTCAGTTATCTGTACGCGCTGTAACTGCTCGTTGCACAGTTCTGACATGGTTCTCACATCCTCGGAAATGCCATTTCCGAGTATCTTACGTAACTCATGAAATGATGTGTTCTGAATATTTGGCATATGCTTAAAAATTTGGCAATATCTTTTTAACACTGGAGTGTAAATTTGGTATTCTCCCCTATAGGATGATTTGAAATTGGGTCTCAGCCCAGAACCAGTCATCGATTGAACAAAAAAGTAAAATTTGCAACTTTTTCATTCTACTGATATGGTTCTGTTGTCTTTTATTTTACTTCTTTGTTGAGGAAATTGCTATTCCTAGCACTGTTTAAGAAATCTGTATTATTTTCATTATTCCTCTGTTTCACGTTACAAATCAAGAATTTTCGAATAACATTTTAATTAATCATTTGCTATAAACACTGTTTATTCTTAAGTAATAGACAGGAGGATAACTAGAGCCATGTAGAATAAAAATGTTCCAGCTTTTTACATATACTCACTCACTTTCTAGACAGTTCACTGCTTTCAAGTTTTAGGTCCTCCACTAACCTGACGCTCTGACGAATGTATGGCATGGGACAATTACAAGGAATACGATAGGAACCTGCCTTACGCTAACCAATATCATCCTTTTTTTTTTTTTTTTTGTCTTCTGACTGGTTTGATGCGGCCTGCGCCTCGAATTCCTCTTCTGTGCTAACCTCTTCATCCCAGAGTAGCCCTTGCAACCTACGTCCTCAATCATCTGCTACATGCATTCTAATCTCTGTCTTCCTCTACCTCTACAGCTCCCTCTAGTACCATGGAAGTCATTCCCTCATGCCTTAACACATGTCCTATCATCCCGTTCCTTCTCCTTATCAGTGTTTTCCACATGTTCCTTTCTTCTCCGATCCTGTGCAGAACCTCCTCATTCCTTACCTCATCAGTCCATCTAATTTTCAACATTCGAGCACTCCAGACGTACATTCTCAGAAATTTCTTCCTCAAATTAAGGCCGATATTTGCTATTAGTAGAGTTCTCTTCCCCAGCAATGCCCTTTTCACCATTGCTAGTCTGCTTTTGATGTCCTTTTTGCTCCGTCCTCATTAGTTATTTTACTACTTAGGTAGCAGAATACCTTAACTTCATCTACTTCTAGACATTCAGTCCTGATGCAGACATTCACAAATGACAATGAGGTGATCTTTGAAGTGGAATTTTTTCTGAACAGCCAAAATAATTTGTCGCACTGAAGATTGAGGAATTGAGGACCGACATCACCAGAAAGCTTTATTTTTTCATCTCGAGTTTCTTTTTCTTTTTTTTTTATATGTTATCTGTAACTTTAGCCCTCGTAGTGCAATACAATCTGAGGCCTAGCCTGAAAATGAGTAGCTGTACCAAACTTTACGCGTACCTAAATAATTCCGTAAACTTAATATTTGTTGAGTCTTGTCATAATCGTACTCTTTAGTTTTATTATATCATGGTAATGGCAACCTTATCTTTATTTTTTAATTACATAATTCGTAAGATGTATTAAGAAATTTCAGACTCAGGAACTTATTAGAAAGCACATGTTGTTCACATAAAATGGGTGCCGGAGGATGTACTAGTACGAAAAAAGAAGTGGCAGGGAGTTGGCAGCCAACCAATGAAAGATCCAGACACGCCTATTGTTGTTTGAACGATGCGCTAATCCACACAGTGGTGCATTGTATGCCTACAACCGTCCGTCAACTAAGGGATGTGGTAAAAAGAAGAGAGAACAAGAGAGAAGTGGATTCGGTCTCAACGGATTACGGACGTAGCTGCCGCAGGTGAAGTTGAAAAGTAACAGCCAAATCGTAAGCGGTTATCTTTTAAAAGTTTGCAAGCTTGTATTCCTTTACTTAATATGATTTTGCAGCGATCTAAACGGTTTTGCAAAATGTAATTCACAGTATTGTGTATTTTCTCTGTGTTGTAGTTGAGACTGTAGACTCCATTGTCATATCAAGTTGCAACACTAAGCGTTATAGAACTTGCGTATTATGATTTGATATCACTGTTGGAAATAACTTCGGGACTCTTAACACACTATCAGATTGTTCCAATCACTGAGTATATTTGAGGTGATCCGATATTAAAACTTTTAGTATCCTTGACCTACAAGAAATAGCATTTTCAGCTGAGATAGGATTACTCGTGGTACTGCCGTCTGGTGAATAAAAGTTTGAAGGCTTTAAGAGACCCTTATTGAGCTGTGGATCTTCAGTTGATTACAGACTTCATTAATAATTGCTTCATTTGCTTCCAACGGTTTTGACTGCAGTTTAAACATCGTGGTGACCAATATATTGTAGGGATCATAAATTTACATAGTTTATGTCCTTTTATCCCGTAAATAATGTAGATCTTGCATGAACAACTCTAATGATTAACTTTATTCAGCTTTCTAGAAGTGATTTGAGACTAGTTGATGTACAGGGTGAATATAATTAAACCGTCAAAACGCTGTAGAAAAAACACCACTGGTCAGAATGACGTCAAATGTCTACTGAATACTATCGGAGAAGGGAGAAAACGTATGGCAGATGAAAAAAGATAGTGTGAAAATTGATCAATAGATGACGGTGTATGTGTTAGAATACGTAAATGAAAACACCTGGCCGGCCGCGGTGACCGAGCGGTTCTCGGCGCTTCAGTCCGGACACGCGACTGCTACGGTCGCAGGTTCGAATCCTGCCTCGGGTATGGATGTGTGTGATGTCCTAAGGTTAGTTAGGTTTAAGTAGTTCTAAGTCTAGCAGACTGATGACAGATGTTAAGTCCCGTAGTGCTTAGAGCCATTTGAATTTGAAAACACCTGTCATGCGCATGACCCATTGAAGTTGATATAAACACGCCGGGTACACGCCTCCTTTCACGTCTGCGACGTTCACCATGACTGTCTCAATGCGGTATCACGCTCTGCTTGTAAAGTTGTACTACAAGAATGATGACTGTGCACACGTCGCTCTGCATAAGTTCCGGACACTGATGGGTTTGAAAAAAGGCGTTGGTCCGATGACTGCCGTGGATCTGGAGAAAATTATAGGGAAATCCGAAAATATGGGTTCTTTTGGTGTGCAACCTGGTAGAGGGAGGAAACGAAATGAGTCGACGTCAGTGGAAGCAGTGGCCACAGCAGTGCAGGAGGAGACGAGTGGTGGTGTGCGAACGTGTAGTGCACGGAGACTTGCCCGAACATTGGATGTACCCGTGAGCACGATGCGTAAAATCCTACGAAAAATCGTTCTTTGCTATCCATTCAAAATTACCCATGTGCACCAGTTGCTTCGTCTTGACCTGCCAGCAAGAGACATCTTTGCTTTAGAGTTTCTTGCTCGCATGGAAGAAGACAATGATTGGTAGTGGAAGATTATGTGGACAGACGAAGCCCACATCCATCTGACAGGATATGTCAATACACACTATTGTCGAATACGGAAACGGAAAATCCACACGCAAATCAACCAGTACCTCTTCATCCTGAAAAGGTCACTGTGTGGTGCGGGTTTACAGCATCATTTATCATAGGGCCATAGATGGGATCATTTTATGCAAGATGGCGCACCTCCTCCCATTACAGATCCAGTTAGGCAGCTGCTGAAGTGCCATTTCGGAGATGCTAGAATTAGCCGCCATTTCTCTACAGCCTGGCAGTCCCGACCACCTGATCTTAATCCGTGTGACTTCTCGGTGTGGGGCAACTGCTGAAGCGTCATTGCGGAAGTGCTAGAATTATCAGCCGCCATTTCCCTACAGCCTGGCCGTCCCGACCACCTGATCTTAATGCGCGTGACTTCTCGGTGTGGGGCTATCTGAAAGACGTTGTGTCCATTGTTCCGACTGCAAACTTAGCTGCGTCGAAGGCACGCATTGCACAACACACTCTGAACGTGATCCTTGAAACATTTGGATCAATTGTGGAACATGCTGTTTCTCTATTTCAACTCGTTGCAGAAAACGGTTGACAGCGTAATGAACATGTTTCGCGCCAGTCACACGGAAATTAATAATCCGATTGGATTCTGATTGCTGCTTTTTATGTGGTTTTTGGCATAAGGACAATTAAAAATCGATGTGATTGATGCTTTTTGTGCGGTTTTTGGCCTCAGGGCAATGAAATACCAGTTTTTCCCATCCGATGTGATATGACCTTCCCGTTCAAATGGCTCTGAGCATTATGGGACTTAACAGCTGAGGTCATCAGTCTGGTGGATGGGCCTACGTATCTAACAGTGTCACACCTGTACACCTATGTACACTGAGTAGTACAGTTTGTTTAACGTCAAACCTACACCTTATGCACTATTGTATGATTCATTTGTCATTTGTAGTCGACCACTATTAAATTATGATACTTTCAGCGCCATCTATTGCTACATTTTGTAACTATTTATTTTTCCTCTGCTACACGTTTTCTCCCTTCTCCGACAATATTCCGTTGCAATTTGACGTCATGCTGACCAGTAGTGTTATTTTTACAGCGATTTGAAAATTTAACTTTAATTATAATCACCCTGTATATAGAGAGAAGTGATGTACTGAAATAAGGAATGTTATTTCATGGGTATTTCATATCATCTATCCCCATACTGATGTGTTCCGGTTTAATTGTTTGTGCTTTCTAACAATACAATTTGCATTTGATTCTTTTATACTTCTCTAAAGCTGATCTTTCATGTTCGTGGCCACTAAGTAGTGTAAAGAGTTAGGTACAAAAGTAATTATGTTATGTATGTAATGTAATTAGGGTTCATATTTGTTTCACCGTTTAGCCGTGACTTAACATTCGTAAAATAAACAGTTTCCTTCTTTCTCCCGGCCTTTTTGCCGTATCTTCACGGCATCGGCATGTTTATCTGAATTTGGCAGTGTTAATGTTGAATGGTTGCCGGAATGCCTCTCCTGTTGCCAACTTCCTCCACCCCTCCCCTCTCCATCCCAACCCCCATCAGTCCAAGGGACGGAATTGATGTAACACGTCTCTCTGCGTCTACTGTTATTCCATTTGAAAGTGTGAGGACGTTTTCAAAGTGTTTGCGAACCGTGTAACTGAAACGGGACGTGGGTCGCAGCTTGATATTCATCTAGTCGGATGTGGGAACGACCTAAAGCCAGATTCAGACGGATCCGGTCTGGGGCCGGCGCAAATCCCAGAAACACGCAAGCGGCGTGGAAACGCGTGTGGTTATCCGGGCGAATCTTGTAAAATAAAGAGTAAAATCTACTATTTTCGAAACAGTTGCAGCCCGCCATCACCCTGAATTAAGCTAATGAGCATTAGAATAATTGTACGAGTAGTACATCGTTTCTGACGAATCTGTTACTTGTTAGATTTCCTTTCTGGAAGTTCCATGTTGCCCAGTTTCGGTCATTTTGCAAATTTCTCCAAAAATCAAGATTGTAGTAATCGGATGCTCAGCCAAGCCAACGCAGTGGGAAGGCACTGGATACGGTCTGGAGGATGATGTTTCCAATCCTCTTCCTGTAGTCGAGGTGTAGACTTCCTACGGTTTTCTAGTATGTCTGATGTGAATTTTTTTCCTTTCATATGTGGCATCAACGTATACCACCCCTATACCGCAATACACGTGTTCTTCGTCCGTCACTTAAGACTAAATACATCTTAATGTCTTTTACATACCCGTGCAAGCACTATTGATTCATTACGTCAGCGAAATCGTTAGCAGACGTACGCGAAGAATCGTGTGTCTGCATACCATGAGATCTGCGCTTGGGTATTTCCATTTCGTTTCCCGAAGATGAGGACTGCGTTCGTGGGCTTGGATCGAAGCTTTTGAGACCAATAAGAAGCAAGTGATATGTAGTAGCAAATGAAATCAAGACCAAATGGGATCGGACTGTTTGCTGCCACCTTCTCACTGGTTTTTAAGCTTCCCTTGTCGTATTTTCATAACAGGAACTGCTCTGACAGCAATTATCGGAGAGTGTATAGCGGCAGCGACTATGCTCTCCAAATGTACCGGAGGAGGTCAGTGGGCAGAGCTGGCAGGGAAATCCACACGTGACGTCACGCTCTGGTAGTCCCAGCCCTGAATCAAGGAGGTGACTCAGCGACTGCGAGATGAATTCCGCCAATTTCGTGCGGAGATCGCTGTGGCAAGCAACGATATGAGAGACTACAGTGAATTACAAAACTAACATGTTCAAAACTAAATCGTTATTTGTTCTTTGGGTTTATAAACTTTACAAAACACAATGTTCTCTTTTTTTTTTTTTTTTTTTTTACACAAACATGTTTCGACGTGTATCTGTCATCTTCAGTGGGTCTCGATTTATGTTTGTAACAATATTATAAAACGTTCGTGGGTGCTTTCTCTTTTTAAACCCGTGTTGAAGTTGGAAGTGCAATTCTGCCTATTAAGAATGCCACTTCGGGAGATTGCGACTCACTTCACAAGTTTGATTTGTGTATCATTTGTTCGAGGTCGGATCCGTAAGTGGTCGATATTGCAGTTGTCAAAAAGTCGAGTCACTCAGCCTACCTTAACTACGTGAAGAAAATATGTGTGTGTGTTTGGATTTTATGTATGCCCAACGGCTAGGTTATCAGCGCTCTTGTACTTGTCAAAAGAACGTGGAGATAAACTAAAATTGTTCTACACTCATGCACTCGTAACGACCATACAGTCACTCTAACATGCACTAAAACCGTTTAGGAGAGAAAGTAGCTGTACATGAAGGAAATATAGCTCATCTGAAAACGTATTATGGCCGGAGGAAGCTGAATGGCATCCATCTCAGCCAGTTAGGATTTTGTGGAGATAAATCTATCTGTGAATCAACGAACTACATGTAAGATATTATCGAACAGAGGACAGAGGAATACACTGAAGAGACTGTTTTCTTCTTCTTTAGTTTCATCCGTCTTCTGACTTGTGTGATGAGGCCCGCTACGAATCCCTCTCCTGTGCCAAGCGCTTCATCTCAGAGTAGCACTTGCTACTTACGTCCTCAATTATTATCTGAATGTTTATTCCAATCTCTGTTCTCTTTTGCAGTTTTTACCCTCTACCACGAAAGTTATTCCCTGATGTCTTTAATACCAGTCCTACCATCCTGTCCCTTCTTTTTGTCAGTGTTTCCCATGCGTTAATGCTTCCCCCTTTTCGCCCATTAACTGGAGAACCTCCTCATTCGTTACATTTTCATTCCATCTAATTTTCAACGTTCTCCAGCTGCACATCTCGAATGCCTGTTCTCTTCTGTTCCGGTTTTCCCACAGTCCACGATTCACCACCAAACAATGCCGTTCTTTGTACTATAATAATTTTTAAATGATGTATTCCACATTAGGTGTAACCTACAACGTATTTACCACAGCATATGCACTGTAAAATATGTAAAACACTTGATTAGGTGCAAGAAGGCGTCTGAAGACAGTAATCTTGTCAGCTTACATAGAGCAATAAATAAATTGCTCGTATAGATCAGTACTACGATGTTAGGATAGCGAGGTATGTAGTGGGTGCTTTCAATGTTTTATCCGAAACTCAACAGCAGATAAGTGCAGTGCACTGAAAATGGAGAACTCTCGTACGAACAATTACAGATTAATTCAAGTCATGGCTATGGTGGTATAATGTGCGAAGCACATCAAATTCTCTAGAAACCATCCTTGGTAGCAAGGAGATCACATCACTAATGAGCCAAATATTCTGCGTGTACTTTGGCGATGTAATGTGTCTGATAATGACGATCCAATGGCAGTCACTGAGTCACAGTTACCACATTGAGATATAAAACACTGCGAAGTATTACTTCTGACGTCATTTGTGTTGGGCAACCGGGAGAGATTTCCAGATAGTGGCAGCGGGCCACCTTCCTTTTGCGTAGAAATCGATGACGGCAGTCCGGGAAATACTTCGACACCACAACCACGCCGTTACGGCCTTGCTACGTCACGCTGCGGTAACGGTACGAGTGTGGCAAGCAAGCGGAAGCAGAGCTGTGCCCAGACCTATACGCTCCTTCCACCTAACCGCAAGTTTTCGCAGGTTCTCGTTTTCGCCTCTGTTGCTATAAAAGCGAAGTGGACGAGTAAGGCAAAGAAGATGGAAAAGAAGAGGAGCACAAACAGACGATGGACAAGATACAGGACAAACAAGATCGTAAGCCGGAACCAATAAATTACAGTAGTACTGAACTGAAAATTAAACTAAGTAGGCTCGAGCAAAGATATATCCTGTAAACAGGACAAATATTATTTATACCTTTATCACATGAGAAGAGTGATTCTGTTTCCGTATAACATAGCAGACTTAGGATCATCCTTCGGACGGAAAACTTGCCCACCAATGAAAAGGAGCTTGCTGATCTCTCCAGACTTGTCTGCAAGTGATGTTCAGAAGCTATGAATATTGAGCAAATGTATAAAGATCTTCTTAGGGCTCAAGGGAGAGTGTATTTCGACCCTCAGCAGATTGGCATGAAGTGTGATGTATATACTATGCACCGGTGAGGATCCTACAACTCAATGCTATGAGGAGTAGTGCTATGAGTGTGGAACTTCCGAAGTTAGCCCAAGAGCATAAAGTGGACTTTTATGTGCCTTCAAGAACTGTACAGCAGAAATGGGAAACCGATATTTGCTAACAAGGACAACGGAAATACCAGCTGCAAGAGTGGATATGGCCGCAATGGCGGTAATGGATTACAATTGACGAGACACAGTGATTACGCAGGTGTGCAACAGACGCACTGTAAAACGTAGAAGTAACAAAGAGTAGTGACACATGGGTGCTTGCTTCTTTGTATGCCCAGTACTCTCATAGAATTCAACTATAGGCAGAATTGATACGTGAACTAGCACAACATTCAAGAATTACGAAGTTAATAACTGCGGGCGACACCAATACCAATTCCACCTTGTTGTACTGTGGTGGAAATGATGGTCGAGGTCAGATTGTTATCGACACCCTAAGTATGAACAACTTGTGTATCGTCAGTAAAGAAGGACAGCTTCCTATATGTATAGCAATGACAGGATGTAGCCGCCGGAGTGGCCGTGCGGCTCTAGGCGCTACAGTCTGGAACCGCATGACCGCTACGGTCGCAGGTTCGAATCCTGCCTCGGGCATGGATGTGTGTGATGTCCTTGGGTTAGTTAGGTTTAAGTAGTTCTAAGTTCTAGGGGACTGATGACCACAGCAGTTAAGTCCCATAGTGCTCAGAGCCATTTGAACCATTTGACAGGATGTAGCAGCAAAATAGATGTAACCGTAGTCAGCACGTAGTTGTAAACATACATGTAAACTGGAATGTACAACTTAATCAACTACAATTTGTTACGGTGTAAAGTTAAGCGCCGGCACGCCAGTCGGGAACGAGAGAGCAGAGAGGCTGTGAAGAAGGCGTCAGCCAATAGCACGCTGACCGACCACTCTCCAGGACAACAACGCGACAGCAGCGGCCTCTATGCGAAGAGGACATAAGCGCCGCACCCGACTGGCTGCAGCCCAGTTCTACAGCAGCTTTAAGACTAGCAACTAGGTAGAAGCATCAAAGCTCATTACTTGTACATTATATGTAGCTTAATCTGGGACTTGTTACACTGAAGTGATTTATTATTTTGCCTGTCGCCCTTTGCTTGCGACACATATGTTTAACAAAAAGTTAAGTATTGTCAAATTTCTTTTCGTAATAAAACTCATTGAAAAAAAATTAAATTTGTGGTAAGGTCTTATGGGACCAAAGTGCTGAGGTCATCGGTCCCTAAGCTTCTACACTACTTAATCTAATTTAAACTAACTTGCGCTAAGGACGACACACACACCACACACCCATGCCCGAGGGATGACTCGAACCTCCGACGGGGGGGGGGTGGGGGGGTGGGGGGGGGGGAGCCAGCCGCGCGGACCGTGACAAGACGCCCAACACTACGCGGCTACCTCGCGCGGCTAAAACTCATTAATACGATTTGTTTTAATTGTTGTCTAGCGATTCGAGAAAGCAGGTTTCCTAGACACCCCACAGTTGACGACTAGGCAGGATTCAACACAAGTGACCATAACGCATATAGCGTCCCCAGTGAAATAATAATAATAAAAGACTTAAAAGACAGTAGTTATAAAGAAGAGACATTTAAAAATTGGGTAATATACATTTTCTCATTTATCCGTATTATAACAATTTCTCTGTGTAAGTTTCGAGGACAAAGAAATATAACAAAATGATCTAAAGAGACAAGATACGCTCTTTTGTTAATTTTTGAGTCGTCTTCACTTCTTCTCTTGTCTTGGTTGCGTGTAGACGGACGTCTTGCGAGTGCTGACAAATGTAAGCATTTTTGTACTAATTAAGCAGATAATATATTGATTTAATATCATTGTTCACTTTTAATTTGTAAGAGGTGATCCCGATTTCATGTCCGCCTTCCTTTGAATTAACCTGCATTCGAGTAATTTACAGTTCAACAATCGCAGCAGCCGATGCAGCCCACGACGCCAAACTCGCCCGCTATTAACATAGTATACATTTTTCTTCACAGCCACCCGACGCTGCAGAAAATAGGTAGCTCTAAGATTCTTATTTTCAGTACCATAGCCGAGAGCCACAGCCAGGACTCCGACTACAATGCAATGGTCAACGGAAGTAAGAAAAAATACTATCGCGCGTGTGTGGGCCGCAATTGTAATTAATAACTAAAGATTTTTTGCTTTAAAGTGAACTGCCTAGCCGAGGAAATTAATATGAAAAGTTTATTTCATTGTTCAACTTATATGCTCATGTCTTAAGATTCGCGAGTCTAACATTCATTAACGTAACAAATAATTTAAGATTAATTTTGTTAAAAGGGAGAACTTCACAATAGCATTTAATCGTAAATCAAAATTGAATGAAATATCATTTTTATAAAGGCCCACCACGTAAGTCGGCAACAATCAAAATAATAATAATAATAATAATATATTAAATTACGACGGCCGACGGACGCGAGACGCAATCGTTATTGACACTAAAACGAATACTGTCTAATGAAAATCATCAAATAAATATATGCTAAGTAGAGAAACCTGGGAGAATAATTCAAAATTATGTTACGGAGAAACATGAGGAAAGTATAAATGTGTAGGCTTCAGGTCACATAGACTTCGACAATTTTATAAGCCACACAACGAAAACAAATACCGACTTTTACTGACCAAAGCAAGACAGTTGACTCCTGGAGCCCGAACCATCTAGACTGAGACATGATATGAGATAAAAGAGCGGGAGCGGAGAGCAGTCACCACTAGTCGTGACAGACGGTTTCGACTACAAGAATGCAGATGTAAAAACTACTTTTAAAGGCGTCCTAATGGTGACAAGGCAAGAACAGTGGGAAGACTGTCACAACACGTCTGCAACAATTCGTGGGGACTATCAAGTAAATTATGACAGAAAAGTATAAAGTCCCCTCTTGTCCTGGGAACGCCGAGGCAGGACAAACTCCTCCAACATGTCGATTCACCAACAGATACACAGGCGCATATACAACTCAAGGATACGATGAACGTGGAGTACACCACAGAAATCACCAGCTGCCAAGTTTCGCGAGAGGAAGTCGCTCTAGCGATAGATGTCTAACGGTTCTCTTTTAACATTCTATATCAGTTTTATGCTTTTTGATACTACGTTAGATAAGAGGTTAGCATTAATTATTTTCTGTACGTAGGTGAGACCGTTAGAAGCAGAGCATCTTATAGGAGGTCAAAATAAGTGTTCGTTTTCAATTTAAATGACCGCCAGGCTCCCTACAAGATTATCATAACTGTTTTTACATTTAATTACAGTCAAGGCTAAGTTCACAGCTCTACGACAAATGGTATCTCTGAAAGTATTTGACTCTCGCAAAATTAACTCATGGAACTATTCAGATTTAAATTACGTAAATAATGTTTTGAAATGATTTTATCACTTCTGCTCTTGTGGAAAGCTGGAAGAAAAGTCCGCCGCGTAATGGCGGCCAATTGTTGCCAGTCAGCGATCACTGCTTTCGTCTTCTTGATAGCTGCAAAATATTAATTATTCTCTCCTTTCAACTAAAACATTGCGATTAGTGGCTGGCATGTTCTTGAAATAATGATACAATGAACACACTTTTACACATATATTTCCATCAATAACGTGATACACACCTTTTAAGATCTGAAAATGTAAGTGTAGAAAAGTTGTGGAATGTTTTCAAAGAGATAGTATCAACAACAATTGAGAGATATATACCACACAAATTAATAAGTGATGGTACTGATCCCCCATGGTACACAAAACGAGTCAGATCGTGGTTGCAGAAGCAACGAAAAAAGCATGCAAAATTTAAAAGAACGCAAAATCCCCAAGATTGGCAAAGTTTTACAGAAGTTCGAAATATGGCGCGTACTTCAATGCGAGATGTTTTTAATAATTTCCACAACGACATTCTGTCTCGAAATCTGGCAGAAAACCCAAAGAGATTCTGGTCATACATAAAGCACACCAGTGGCAAGACACAATCAATACCTTCACTGGGCGATAACAACGGCGAAGTCACTGATGACACTGCCACTAAAGCAGAGTTATTAAACACGGTAGAAGTAGATATCGTCGGTGTAACAAAGCAGCTTAAATCACATAATAAAGGCAAGGCCTCCGGTCCAGTTTGTATACCAGTCAGGTTCCTCTCAGAGTATGCTGACAAAATAGCTCCATATTTAGCAATGATATACAACCACTCGCTCACAGAAAGATACGTACCTAAAGAAAGGAAAATTGCTCAAGTCACAGCAATACCCAAAAAGGGAAGTAGGAGTAATCTGCTGAATTACAGGCCTATATCATTAAAGTCGATTTGCAGTAGGGTTTTAGAACATATACTGTATTCGAACATTATGAAGTACCGCGAAGAAAACGATTTATTGACATATAGTCAGCACGGATTCAGAAAATATCGATCTTGCGAAACACAACTAGCTCTTTATACTCACGAAGTAGTAAGTGCTATCGACAGGGGATGTCAAATTGATTCCATATTTTTAGATTTCCAGAAGGCTTTCGACACAGTTCCTCACAAGCGTCTTCTAATCAAACTGCGTGCCTACGGAGTATCGCCTCAGTTGTGCGACTGGATTGGTGATTTCCTGTCAGAAAGGTAACAGTTTGTAGTAATAGACGGAAAGTCATCGACTAAAACAGAAGTAATATCCGGCGTTCCCCAAGGAAGTGTTATAGGCCCTCTATTGTTCCTGATCTATATTAACGACATAGGAGACAATCTGAGTAGCCGTCTTAGATTGTTTGCATATGATGCTGTCATTTACCGTCTTGTGAAGTCATCAGATGATCAAAACGACTTGCAAAATTATTTAGACAAAATATATGAATGGTGCGAAAAGTGGCAATTGACACTGAATAAAGAAAAGTGCGAAGCTATTCACACGAGTACTAAAAGAAATCAGCTAAATTTCGATTACGTGATAAGTCACACATATCTAAGGGCTGTATAATCAATTAAATACTTAGGGATTACAATTACAAATAACCTAAATTGGATCGATCACATAGATAATATTCTGGGCAAAGCAAACCAAAGACTGCGATTCATTGGCAGAACACTTAGAAGGTGCAACAGGTCTACCAAAGAGTGCTTACACTACGCTTGTCCGCCCTATTCTGGAGTACTGCTGTGCGGTGTGGGATCCGCAACAGGTGGGACTGACGGTTGACATAGAAAAGGTACAAAGAAGGGCAGCTCGTTTTGTATTATCGCGAAATAGGGGAGATAGTGTCACAGACATGATACTTGAACTGGAGTGGCAATCATTAAAACAAAGGCGTTTTTCGATGCGACGGGATCTTCTCATGAAATTTCAATCACCAGTTTTCTCCTCCGATTGCGACTACTTTCTGTAGGCACCCTCCTACGTAGGGAGAAATGATCATCACGATAAAATAAGAGAAATCAGGGCTCGCACAGAGAAATTTAAGTGCTCGCTTTTCCCGCGTTCCGTTCGAGAGTGGAACGGTAGAGAGACGGCATGAAGGTGGTTCATTGAACCCTCTGCCAGGCACTTTATTGTGATTAGCATAGTAATCACGTAGATGTAGATGTAGATCGTCTAGTCGAAAGAACAAAAAGAACATCTACAATCGTTCAACCGCTACACACAATATCTAACAACAGTAACATGAGAATCAGAAACAGCAGAAGAGTGAGTAATATCTTTTCCATCTTCTATAATTATATAAATATAGATATAAATGTTTTATTACACCCTATGCTTTACTGCGATATTGTTTATCATCGTTAACGTCTTTCTCTCCTGTAGTATAGCCGTTATATTTTTGTAAATAATTTTATACAGTATTTTTTTCACAATTGACTTTCAGTCTGGTCTGTTTGGTCTTATTCAATATTTTTATACACACTTCACATGCATTATTCTTAAACATCGCAAAAGGGACACTACAGCTGGATTAAAAGAAGACACCAGGAGCAGACCTTATCCAGTCGGAAAAATTGTACCAGGACTCACCGCAAATAACCACATATACAGCGAACTTAATAAACGATGCCCTGCGATAGGATCAGGCACATGCGGATTGGAAAACAGCTAATACGGTAATAAAATAGCAGCGAATAGGGATCCATCAGAACCAAAACCACACCGACCAGTTCTCTTGTTCAATGCATTGGTTAAGGGCCACGAGAGGTTGCTGTGTAACTGCCTTCAGGCTCACAGAGAGCTCCATGGTCTTAGTCAACACCTGTTTGGCTTTAGACTGGGCAAAATCTAACGATGATGCGAATTAATGAAGCTTTCAAAATTATAGCACAAACAACACGAAAGTATGCAGTTGCAATTCTTATAGATTTTGGTGGCCGCTTTAACAATCTTTAGAGGCCAGCAATTTCGAGAACTACAGGTAACTGAATCAGTATACAATGGTGTTCGGTGAACAGAGTGGCAAAGTGTCAAGAGGGCAATCGTAAGGTTGTGTAAAGGATTGCCAAGATATTGCAAAAGCTCTGTGTGCGGCCCTCACAATTGGATCTCTCCTTAATTTATGTGATGGGCGTTCTGACACTATCGCTGTGTATCGTGACGACCTGTTAGTGGAGATATCTGCCAACACAAGAACAATGTGTGGAGAACAGTGCCAGTGATATGTCACACACAATACAACAATGGCGCAACCGAAACAAATTATTCATAGCAGAACAAAAAGCGGCATACGTAGTGCTAAAAAAGCCATTTCAAAAACATCCAGAAACTCACATCAACATTACAAATATAAAACGCGAAGTAGTGACGTGACACACAGGGGATACACGTTGACGAACCACATAGGTTCAATGAACATGTACGACTGATCATGAACAAAGCAGAAAATATAGTTCACAAACTTTGAAGATTATATCCTAGAAGACATAGACTTCTACTTGCAAACATAAGAATGTGCACTTTTTGAGTCAGTATTGAGGTTTGAAGCTAGTACTTAGGTGCTGAGACCCGCTCTCCTCAAGTACAGGACCACTTCCAGGTGGAGGGTAGAGCAGTGTGCCACGAAGACTGTCTACGGCGTTCGCCACTACATCGATTAGTTCGCTTTGTGTGGTACTTGGAATACGAGGTGCGACAATAAAGTAATGAGACTGATGTGAAAAAAAATCTTGCTTACCGTTTTAGTCAAGCTTAGTGTTGTCTCCTTCAAAGTAGTTACCTTTTTCCAGCGCTTCTGCCATTGATGGTAACATTTCTGGAACTCATCTTCTGTAATATCCTCCAAGACCCTCGTCAAAGCTTTTTGGACATCCTGTGTTGTTTGAAAATTGTGTCCCTTGACTGCCGTTTTGACTCTTGGAAATAGAAAAAAGTCGCACGGAGCGATATCTGGTGAATAAAGTGGCTGTGAAAGAACTGAAATTTGTTTTGAGATTAAAAATTGCTGTACTGACAGAGCGGTATTGGATGGCGCATTATCGTGATGCAGAATCCAATTATCAGCAATGTTGGCACGGACACGAAGAACTCTTTTACGAAGTCTTTCTAAGATTTCTTTGTAGTAATATTGGTTAACTGTTTGTCCAGGAGGCACCCACTCTTTATGAACAATTCCCTTGGAGTCAAAGAAGCACACAAGCATGCATTTCACTTTTGACTTTGACATTCGCCTTCACTAAACATTTTATGTCAACGAAAAACTTGAGCTCTTGACGTAGCCCCATCTCCACAAGCCTTCTGAAGCTTATAGTAAGTTGTCGTCGCGTTTTCACCCAATTTAATGCAAAAAGAAGTGGCATACCGTTGTGCAATATTATGCGGTTCCATTTCCGTGACGAGAGACATAAACACGTGTTAACTTATTACACCACAACTCACGACTGAGTAGTTGCATCGATGTGCTTCTTGGACTAGAAGCAGCTTATAGACCAAGGTCAAAGATATTATGCCTACGCAAGTCTACAGGGTTGCCACATCTTACAAAGAAAATCAACCTCGTTACTTTATTGTCGCACCTCATATGTCTGATCGATATAACCCTCTGATTGGACTGCAACATACTGGCCGAAGATGGGTAGACCTGAGAGCGTATTGTAGATTCCTGGACCAGATGTAGAAGATAGATGCCAATAAAAAATTGGCGAGTGGATTCTTGGTCAAAAAAATAAAGAAGAGAGAGAACCGACGATGCATCACAAGGGAATTATCCGAATGTGGAGGAAATCGGTAGATGTGACGTTCATGTACAGACAAAAAATGATTACATTTTCCAAAAGAATGGATTATTTATTCAAGACAAAAAGCTTCGCGAACTGGGCAAGTCAGTAACGAATTGGTCCACCTCTGGCTCTTATGCAAGCAATTATTCCGCTTGGCGTGGATTGACAGAGTTGTTGGATGTTCTCCTGAGAGATATCGTGCCAAAATCTGTCCAATTGGCGCGTTAGATCGTCAAAATACCGAGCTGGTTGGATGGACATGCCGATAATCCTCCAAACATTCTCTATTGGGGAGAGACCCGCCGGCCTTGCTGGCCAAGGTGGTGTTTGACAAGAAAGAAGCCAGGCAGTGAAAACTCTCGCCGTGTGCGGAAGGGCATGTTATTGCTGAAAGAAAAGCGCAGGATGGCACGCCATAAAGGGCAACAAGACGGGCGTAGACTAGCATCGATATACCGCAAAGCTGTAAGGGTCTTGCTACGAAATGGAAAGGCATCCCAGACCATGACTCCAGGTTGTCGGGCCGTAAGGCGGCTGGTAGTATCGTTGGTATCCCACCGCTGTCCGAAGCGTCTCCAGTAACATCTTCTATGGTCATCTGGGCTCATTTCAAAGCAGAACACTGAGGACCATTCCTCTGACAGTCAAGCTCCTTAGACCTTAGGAGTGTTGGTCTGGGGTGTCATTTCTTTTCATAGCAGGACCCCTTTGATTGTCATCATTGGCGGTCTTACAGCACAGCGGTACGCCGACGATATTCTACGCCCCCATTTTGCTGCCTTTCATGGCAAGCCAACTTGGGCTTACATTTCAGCAAGATAATGCCCGCCCACACAGGGGGAAAGTTTCTGCTGCTTGTCTTCGTGCTTCCCAAACCCCACCTTGGCCAGCAAAGTCGCTGGATCTCTCTCCAACTGAGAACGTTTGGATCATTATGGGCAGGGCTGTCCAACCATCTCGAGATTTTGACGATGTAACGCGCCAGCTGGACAGAATTTGGCACGACATTTTTTTTTTTTTTTTTTGTTTGGTCTCGATGTGTATAAACAGATTTGCCAATATAGAAGACGGAGAAGACAACGACAAGACGACATAGGCAGTCCGAGCGACTCCATCACAGCGGACAATGGTCATAAAAAGAGTGACAGGGGCAACTACTAACACAATATAGGCACACAAGTCAGGCACAGGATTTAATGTGTGCATTAGTTAAAGATTAAAACTCATACATCATCACACATTTATATAATCAAAAGCAGAAGTAATTAGGACAGTCCGTGGATAGGTGTTGTTTCAGAATCCACGCGAAAACCTGTACACAATACTATTAAGCATAATAGTAGTGGTTTTTTAATTAACATATTCTGATTTTCGTAACAGACAATACAATAGTGTAAACATATAACATCGACACAACATACATACGAACGAACTTATACGAAAACTAACATGTACATTACTCACAGAAAGCAGTTTTCATTAAACGTATGTGGATTTACGAGAGTAATAACTAGGTTAGTCCGTGGCTAGACATTTTTCTTTGCCACATAAAGTGTGTCAGTTAGATTAGATCATGGCTGGATACTGTACCAAATCCACGTATGCCTGTTAACACACGAACATAGAATTTAGTACCAGTTATTTAGTAACCTTACATGTACTAACATACACAACACTGTAACAAACAGCAGCAATACGAAGCAGAATATACCCGTACAGGCAGAATGACTTGAGTGTAGCCGAGGCGTTATGTTCGTGTAGGTAATACCAGCAAGGGCCGGGGAGGGGGCTGCAACTCACTATCTCCACACTTATGCAATACAAATTCCTGTTCCACGAATTGTGTAGAAGTAGGGACAACTGCTTCTACACTCTTCCCTATCTTCCTCTCTCTCTCTTCTGGAACTCCATTTATGATTTCCAACTTCCATTCTCATATGTTTTTCATAAAAAAGAGTATTTATGGAGTAGGTAAAAGAAATGAAAGAGGAGACAAGAGAAGTCCACGCAGCCCCTCGTCCACGTGTTGCTGCATGGACGACTGTGCCGGTGGCTTCAAAGGCGTTACGCAATCTTGCAGACCGGTGGGGACCGTGAGTATTGGTTAAGAGGACTGTGTGGAGCACTGCATCCTGCATAAACTTTATTGTGTGGCAGGCCCCAGTTGTCAAGATGCAGCTTTGAAAAAATAAATCCAGCTTTGTTGCTGGGGTTAAGGCAAAGGTCGACTTACATTCAGGTCCTACAGCTTCTACACTCCTGGAAATTGAAATAAGAATACCGTGAATTCATTGTCCCAGGAAGGGGAAACTTTATTGACACATTCCTGGGGTCAGATACATCACATGATCACACTGACAGAACCACAGGCACATAGACACAGGCAACAGAGCATGCACAATGTCGGCACTAGTACAGTGTATATCCACCTTTCGCAGCAATGCAGGCTGCTATTCTCCCATGGAGACGATCGTAGAGATGCTGGATGTAGTCCTGTGGAACGGCTTGCCATGCCATTTCCACCTGGCGCCTCAGTTGGACCAGCGTTCGTGCTGGAAGTGCAGACCGCGTGAGACGACGCTTCATCCAGTCCCAGACATGCTCAATGGGGGACAGATCCGGAGATCTTGCTGGCCAGGGTAGTTGACTTACACCTTCTAGAGCACGTTGGGTGGCACGGGATACATGCGGACGTGCATTGTCCTGTTGGAACAGCAAGTTCCCTTGCCGGTCTAGGAATGGTAGAACGATGGGTTCGATGACGGTTTGGATGTACCGTGCACTATTCAGTGTCCCCTCGACGATCACCAGTGGTGTACGGCCAGTGTAGGAGATCGCTCCCCACACCATGATGCCGGGTGTTGGCCCTGTGTGCCTAGGTCGTATGCAGTCCTGATTGTGGCGCTCACCTGCACGGCGCCAAACACGCATACGACCATCGTTGGCACCAAGGCAGAAGCGACTCTCATCGCTGAAGACGACACGTCTCCATTCGTCCCTCCATTCACGTCTGTCGCGACACCACTGGAGGCGGGCTGCACGATGTTGGGGCGTGAGCGGAAGACGGCCTAACGGTGTGCGGGACCGTAGCCCAGCTTCATGGAGACGGTTGCGAATGGTCCTCGCCGATACCCCAGGAGCAACAGTGTCCCTAATTTGCTGGGAAGTGGCGGTGCGGTCCCCTACGGCACTGCGTAGGATCCTACGGTCTTGGCGTGCATCTGTGCGTCGCTGCGGTCCGGTCCCAGGTCGACGGGCACGTGCACCTTCCGCCGACCACTGGCGACAACATCGATGTACTGTGGAGACCTCACGCCCCACGTGTTGAGCAATTCGGCGGTACGTCCACCCGGCCTCCCGCATGCCCACTATACGCCCTCGCTCAAAGTCCGTCAACTGCACATACGGTTCACGTCCACACTGTCGCGGCATGCTACCAGTGTTAAAGACTGCGATGGAGCTCCGTATGCCACGGCAAACTGGCTGACACTGACGGCGGCGGTGCACAAATGCTGCGCAGCTAGCGCCATTCGACGGCCAACACCGCGGTTCCTGGTGTGTCCGCTGTGCCGTGCGTGTGATCATTGCTTGTACAGCCCTCTCGCAGTGTCCGGAGCAAGTATGGTGGGTCTGACACACCGGTGTCAATGTGTTCTTTTTTCCATTTCCAGGAGTGTAGAAATATTTTGTTATCGCTTTCCTCAGTCTCAAGTGAAACAAGAATACTATGATGGTGAGTAATGCAACAAAAAAATTGCGTTACAAGATGGTCACTGTGTTTCCAGTAGGCAGCATGCCTACTGTGCACTTTTAGACAGCTTTGGAAGCATGCATTGACAAATACCACTGACAAAAGTGACAAGGAACACACAATAATCACGCAATTTCAGTTTGTATTTCCATCACACTTCGAAATATGGTAACTTGAACACTCGAACGAAGGCAGACGAGTCCTTTGATGACATACATAGTGCGACCACTAACAAAAAGAAGACATTTAACATCGAAACAAAAGTGCACTTTATTTGCTCTTATTCTGTTAACAACATGCAGGATGCTCAAATCTTTAGGGTCAAAATTACTTACGTGATTCAGGATCCTAAATGAGTTTTTTGAGATTTGAAACGGGTAGTCAGAGTGGGAATTTAGTTTTTTGTATTCATAAAGAAATTACAGCTTGTAGCTACAACTTACTCTCATAGCAATTCTTCAGAGTGACCGTCAACCTTAATGCAAGCATTAAGGTGGTATATAACATTTTGCCTCGCTTCTGAAATATCACTATTGTTTGCTGTAAAAGGGAACAATCAGCTGGGGTCTTACCAATGTCCATCTGCGACAACCAGGCATGTACTGTAAACATTAACAAACATCAAAGACGAGTGTGTATTGTTTTTAAAGTCAACGCCACCAACATCATTTCTGCTGGCAGTTTTCATATTTGAACATAAACAGTTAACAAACACGTGCCTCACGTACATTGCTCCTTCAAAGTCCCGTATCGCCTAAAATATAAGGAGATTTCTAATTTCCCATTACGCACTTTGAAAATTTGTTGATGGGACCGAGCTACTATTAAACCCAATAGGGACTCAGTCCATGAAAATAATCTTGCGTATACCTCGAGGATTTTTTTAAATCTTTTACACTCATTCATGTTCGCTGGTAAACGCTGTGATTTTGGTAGCTACACCTGACAATACTAGCTAATGTAGTGGTATTATGTATACCAGTTGGATGTGATGGATTTGGGTGCATCTCCAGTTCACTCTCCATTTCATCAACAACGAAATCCATCCCCATACTTGATCCAACGTCACCAGTTGGCGCCAGAGTTTCCCGAGCGATCTTCCGTTGCCTACGCTTGCGGCATTACTGAGCGTTGTTTTGGAGTCCAAGTTTTACATTTTGCCGTCACTCTCTTTGGAATCTTGTACTCTGTGGATTCGTGCCTAAATTCTGGTTATATTTAGCCTTCATATAACACGACAGATTATGAGAATTGGTGAAGGTTCGACTACACTCTTCAAAATTAAAAACGTAGTAGCTATTAAATACAGGGAGTGAAAGGTTATCTACAATTTGTATAGAAACATGACTGCAGTTATAACCGCCAAAGGACATGAAAGGAAAGTAGTTGTTGAGAAGGGAGTGAGACAGGGTTCTAATCGGTCACCGATGTTACAAAATGTGTACATTGAATAGGCAATAAAGGATATCAAGAAGATATTTGGAAAGCGAATTAAAGGTCAGGATGAAGAAATAACGTAGATGTTTGCAGTTGATGCTGTATTTCTGTCAGAGACGGCAAGAACCTGTCAGATCAATACTGAAAGGAATTGATAGTGTCTTCAAAAGAGATTATAAGACGAATCAGTAAAACAAGGGTTATGGAACGTAGCCGCATCAGGTGATGGTGAGGTAATTAGATTAGGAAATGAGACACTAGAAGTAGCAGTTACGATTTGCAGTTGGGGCAGAAAAATGACATGATGGCCGAAGTAGAGAGGATATAAAATGCTGACTAGCAATAGTAAGAAAATTATTTACGAAGGAAAGGAGTTAATTAACCCAGAAAATAAATGTGATAAGAAGTCTTTTTCTGAAGGTGTTTATCTGGAGTATAGTCTTGGTCGAAAGCAGTTCAGACAGGATGAGAACTGAAGGTTTTGAAACGTAATGCTGCAGAAGAATGCTGAAGATTAAATTGGTAAATGTAATAACTGATGAGCAAGTACTGAATCGAGTTGGGGAGAAAAGAAATTTGTGTTAGCTCTTGACTAAAAGAAGGGATCGGTTGGTAGAACAAGCCCAGATTCATCAAGGCATCGAAAATTTAGTGACGGAGGGAAGAGCGTGGGATAGAAAGTGTAGAGCGAGAGCATAGCTCGAATACAGTAAGCAGGTTCAAATGGATGTAGGCTGCAACAGTTATTCAGAGATGAAGAGGTTTGCTCAGGATGGACTGGGGTGGACAGTTGGACAAAAACAGTCTTCACAATGAAGATCACAATAACTCCTCGGAGTTGTTGCTGAATGCATTCGCGCCTAAATAATGGTTGTATGTAGCCTTCACACAATACAATACTATACTACAGATTAAATAGTTCGTAAAACTACAAACTCTTTTAAATTTACATTCTCTTATCTTCTGAGTTTTTGAGACACATAACCAGAGCCTAAAAGGCATTGTAATACACTACTGGCCATTAAAATTGCTACACCAAGAAGAAATGCAGATGAGAAACGGGTATTCTTTGGACAAATATATTATACTAGAACTGACATGTAATTACATTTTCACGCAATTTGGGTGCATAGATCCTGAGAAATCAGTACCCAGAACAACCACCTCTGGCCGTAATAACGGCCTTGATACGCCTGGGCATTGTCAAACAGAGCTTGGATGGTGTGCACAGGTACAGCTGCCCATGCAGCTTCAACACAATACCACAGTTCATCGAGAGTAGTGACTGGCGTTTTGTGACGAGACAGTTGCTCGGCCACCATTGACCAGACGTTTTCAGTTGGTGAGAGATCTGGAGAATGTGCTGGCCAGGGCAGCAGTCGAACATTTTATGTATCCAGAAAGGCCCTTACAGGACCTGCAACATGCGGTCGTCCACTATCCTGCTGAAATGTAGGGTTTCGCAGGGATCGAATGAAGGGTAGAGCCACAGGTCGTAACACATCTGAAATGTAACGTCCACTGTTCAAAGTGCTGTCAATGCGAACAAGTGGTGACCGAGACGTGTAACCAATGGCACCCCATACCATCACACTGGGTGATAAGGCAGTATGGCGATGACGAATACACGCTTCCAATGTGCGTTCACCGCGATGTCGCCAAACACGGATGCGACCATCATGATGCCGTAAACAGAACCAGGATTCATCCGAAAAAATGACGTTTTGCCATTCGTGCGCCCAGGTTCGTCGTTGAGCACACCATCGCAGGCGCTCCAGTCTGTGATGCAGCGTCAAGGGTAATCGCAGCTATGGTCTCAGAGATGATAGTCCATGCTGCTGCAAACGTCGTCGAACTGTTCTTGCAGGTGGTTGTTGTCTTGTAAACGTCCCCATCTGTTGACTCAGGGATCGAGATGTGGCTGCACGATCCGTTACAACCACGCGGATAAGATGCCTGTCATCTCGACTGCTAGTGATACGAGACCTTTGGGATCCAGCAAGGCGTTCCGTATTACCCTCCTGAACCCACCGATTCCATATTCTGCTGACAGTCATTGGATCTCGACCAATGTGAGCAGCAATGTCGCGATACGATAAACCGCAATCGCGATAGGCTACAATCCGACCTTTATCAAAGTCGGAAACGTGATGGTACGCATTTGTCCTCCTTACACGAGGCATCACAACAACGTTTCACCAGAAACGCCGGTCAACTGCTGTTTGTGTATGAGAAATCGGTTGGAAACTTTCCTCATGTCAGCACGTTGTAGGTGTCACCACCGGCGCTAACCTTGTGTGAATGCTCTGAAAAGCTAATCATTTGCATATCACAGCATCTTCTTCATGTCAGTTAAATTTCGCATCTGTAGCACTTCATCTTCGTGGTGTAGCAATTTTAATGGCCAGTAGTGTACATACACTTCCCTTTAAAACGACACTTGGTTCATTTAAGCCAGAAACCGCATTTGAGGGACGTGCTCCCATTTACGGGCACGAACACATAAAGTCGAAAATAGTGGGTGGCATGTGCCCGTCAGTGTATACCACAGGACTGATAGTGCCCTTAAGGCGATCTGGCGGTTGCTCACTGGTGCACCGGTTGGGTAGCTGGCGTAACCAAGTGAACGTCGCTCGGCCCCGGATATTACGGACCTCTCCTCCCGTGCGTGACCTGCCGCCAACAACTAACCGCTGCTTAATGCCTGTGTTGAAACCGTCCACAGAAGTCAGCGGTCGCCACCCACGTACTAATGAATACTCATTAGGGAAGCAGCTACTTTCGTTGTCGGACGTAGGTGCTGTTTTACACGGCATGTGCATCTGCTATGTGCAATTGTAGCTATTATGTACCATCTCACACCCTGGCAAGAACAGTAACACAATTCAAAAATGAAATAATTGCGAAAAGTTGACTTAAAGAATTCTACAAAACTTGTAATAAAAAGATATATGCATCCCTCAAATTTCAAATAAGTCATGTAGACAGTAAATTCCATTACAGTCTGTACACAGTAATGTGTACATGACGAATGTGAGGTGTTATCAGGTCATCCTTAATCAGTTATTTAGTTAGGTCGGTTTTCTTGATTTTCTAAGAACTTTTTTGTCTTTATTATGACACCTCATGTAATATTTTTGCCACTTTTCCACTCCCAATAATAGATTCTGTAATATAATACGACATTCGAACCTGTTTCAGGAAAATATAATAATTAAATTAAAATAAAAAATGTAAAGGAAGCTTAAATTATTATCTTGGAAAAATACAAAACGAAAATTGTAATTTATAAAAATTAATACAATTTAATAAGGAACGTCAATCAGGTACAATAAATGTTAAATTATTTAAGGAACACAGCTTACCAAAACACAGTCATAAATAGACTTATATAACATAGGAGTACTTTTTGAAACGTTCCGTTTGGAAAATTAAAAAGACTGTGCTGGTAAACCTCTTACGTTATTTGATTTTCAAACAGCTGAGAAAAACTGAACGTACGCAGACATTTCTCTCTTTACTTATTCTGTTCAACAATAAACTGACACACAATATTTTTAGCGCAACGTAATCTCACTTTCAATAATCCGTACAAAAGAATGGCCCTGACTAACAATAACCTATACCTTTCATGAATCACTTACCTCACAAAAAACTTCGTTACTCGAACTACTGCAATACAGCGAGCGCCAATACTGACAGCTAAATAAAAGATTCTAACTACTGAAGGCACTAACTACTGATAGGCATAGTTAGCAAATGAAAGATTTTGATAGAGAACAATCAACGTATTTCCCTCAATAGTGTTCACAAGTCATAATATATATATATCAGTTCATGACATCCGGTCTTACAAATTTCATTTTTCTATCGGACACAAGTCCAGATCGTCCGCTCTCAAAACTCTGCTATCTCTCTCCCCACATCCATCAATGCTGGCGGCTCAGCTATAACTGCACAACGCTACGCGCTGTTCCCATTCAACTGCTCAACACTACAAAAGCAAATATTCCAACAATGCAAACCAGCCACAGACTGCACACAGCACAGTCAGTGATTTTCATACAGAGCGCTACGTGGCGTTACCAACATAAAAACCTGAACAGCCTACTTACATTTTCACCGAGAAATGGAGTTCAATATGAACCTTCTTTGTAGTAGAAATTTCCATTTATTTTCTTCTTCTACTCCCCAGCACACGAAATTTCGTAATATTTACGACATCTGTAATCGTCAAAACAGTGTCTGTCCTCTCTGCTTGCATTTCTGGACACTGTAATTGAAGATACAGACACTGTATAAATACAGGCATTGTAATAATCAGTGCTGTTAAAAACTATATTTAACTTACCTTATGTCTGAAAAGTTTCACAACTCATAATGTGCCGCTCATCTTGAACGACCTATGCGCATCTGCTAGCAGCGACACTGAAGTGATACTTTTCTTGACGTGGCGCGTCATGAAGCAGCTTTCAACTGTTCTGAAGAGGAGAAACTGCGAGATAGAAGTGTGACGTTTTTAGTGCACATCTGGGCAGTGTCAAAAACAAAAAATTACCTTTTTTCATTGTGTCTCTTTTCTAGCCGGGATGCGACTTGTTCGGAACGATTTAGCAACCTTTGGAATATTACAGTTTATTTGCAGTCACGGTTGAGCTCCTCCGAATGCCAAAATATTTTGTTGGTGTCAACTTGCATAGGGATAAACGATCTATCTAATAAAATAAGATAAACTAGAACAAGCACGGAAAGATTTGGGTATTCGTTTTTCCCTTCGCGTTTTTCCCGTGGGAATGGAACGGTAACAGGTAGACTGAACGTGGCTCGATTACAGAATAGTCATGTAGATGCAGAACTAGTGAAGCTTATAGAGTGAGTGTTAATGGTTCAAATGGCTCTGAGCACTATGGGACTTAACATCTATGGTCATCAGTCCCCTAGAACTTAGAACTACGTATACCTAACTAACCTAAGGACAGCACACAACACCCAGTCATCACGAGGCAGAGAAAATCCCTGACCCCGCCGGGAATCGAACCCGAGAACCCGGGCGTGGGAAGCGAGAACGCTACCGCACGACCACGAGCTGCGGACATTGATGGTTAGCTTCGTGAAGTCTCAAAAGTAGAAGATCGTTGCCATAAACTGAGAATTATCATCTTGCAAATAACATCTGCAATCTTTTTGCAAACAAACTGTCATAATTTCCAACTGGATTGCTACTCATGAGTCATCAACGTGTTGTATTTATCTCAGCAACAAGACATTTGATAAAAGTAATATGTTGCAATTCTGAGTGAATTAATGCAGCTCGCAAGAATTCCTCTCTTGTGCCAACCTCTTCGTATTGCAGTAGCACTTGCAGCCAACGTCCTGAATGGTTCGTCATATTCATCGTAATACCCGTATTTGTCTTCCATTACAGTTTTTGTCCTCTGCAGCTCAATCAAGTATCACACAGGTTATTATTTGATATCTTAACAGATATCCTATCATCCCGTCCATTCTTCTAGTCAGTGTTTCCCGTATATTCCTTTCCTCGCCGGTTCTGCAGAGAACTTTCTCATTCCTTACCTTTTACCTGCCCACCTAAGTTTCAACATACTCCTGTAGCACCATATCTCAAATGCTGTCCGCCCTGGTAGCTGAGTGGTCAGCGTGACAGACTGTCAATCCTAAGGTCCTGGGTTCGATTCCCGGCTGCATCGGAAATTTTCTCCGCTCAGGGACTGGGTGTTGTTTTGTCCTAATCATCACCATTTCATCCCCATCGACGCGCAGGTCGCCGAAGTGGCGTCAAATCGAATGACCTGCACTAGGCGAACGGTCTACCCGACGGGAGGCCCTAGCCACACGACATTTCCATCTCGAAGGCTTCGATTCTCTTCCTTTCCGGTTTCCACACAGTGCACGTCAGACAACCATACAATGCTGTGCTCCAGGCGTACATTCTCAGGAATTTCTTCCTCAGGTTGACTACTTTTGATACCAATAGTCTTCTTTTCGCCAGAAATGCCGTTTTTGCTAGTGCTAGTCTGCTTTTTATGTCCTCCTTGCTACGTCCTTCATGGGTTATTTTGCTTCCAAGGTAGCAGAATTCCTCAACTTCGTCTACTACGTGATGACCAATTCAGATGTTAAGTTTATCGCCCTTCTCATTTCTGCTATGCCTCGTTACTTTCGTCTTTCTTCTGGTTGTTCACAGCAAGTACAGGGTTATTACAAATGATTGAAGCGATTTCACAGCTCTACAATAACTTTATTATTTGAGATATTTTCACAATGCTTTGCACACACATACAAAACTCAAAAAGTTTTTTTAGGCATTCACAAATGTTCGATATGTGCCCCTTTAGTGATTTGGCAGACATCAAGCCGATAATCAAGTTCCTCCCACACTCGGCGCAGCATGTCCCCATCAATGAGTTCGAAAGCATTGTTGATGCGAGCTCGCAGTTCTGGCACGTTTCTTGGTAGAGGAGGTTTAAACACTGAATCTTTCACATCACTGTGCGTGAAACTTGCCCGCACGCGTTCAACCGTTTCTTCGCTCACTGCAGGCCGACCCGTTGATTTCCCCTTACAGAGGCATCCAGAAGCTTTAAACTGCGCATACCATCGCCGAATGGAGTTAGCAGTTGGTGGATCTTTGTTGAACTTCGTCCTGAAGTGTCGTTGTACTGTTATGACTGACTGATGTGAGTGCATTTCAAGCACGACATACGCTTTCTCGGCTCCTGTCGCCATTTTGTCTCACTGCGCTCTCGAGCGCTCTGGCGGCAGAAACCTGAAGTGCGGCTTCAGCCGAACAAATCTTTATGAATTTTTCTACGTATCTGTAGTGTGTCGTGACCATATGTCAATGAATGGAGCTACAGTGAATTTATGAAATCGCTTCAATCATTTGTAATAGCCCTGTATATAGTGTGCCCTCATCTGACTGTTCATTCCATTCAACAAACCCCGCAGTTATTCTCGACTTTCGCTGAAAATAGTAATATCATCAGCTAAAGTCACCGATATCTTTTCACTCTGAATTTTAATCTCATTCCTGAAATTTTCTTATATTTCCGTCGTTGTTTCTTCGATGTAAGATTGAACAATGAGAGTGAAAGACTACATTCGTCACCTACAGCCTTTACAGTTAAGCACTTCGTTCTTGATCTATTGTCATTGTTCCCTCTTGGTTCTTGTGCATGTTGTATCACCTGTCTTTTTCCTGTAGCTTAGGCCTATTTCCTTGAGAATTTCCAACATCTTGGATAATTTTATATTGCCGGTCGTTTTTTCTAGATCGAAACATCCTACAACAGTGTCTTCATTTTTCTTAAGTCTTACTTCCATTGTCAAGCAGAACTACCTCTCTCGTGTTTTTAGCTAAAAGCAAACTGATCGTCGTCTCACAGATCCTTAGTTTTCTTTTCCATTCTGGTATATATTATTAGAGATCATTAAACATGCTGAGAGCGAATAATTGGAAAGAGAATACCAACTACTGTGTACATATAGTTATCAATTAATGAAAACACTTGAAACACAGTAGGTCATCTGTAACCTGTCGTACAACTGCAGTCCAAAGAGCTTTCAGAGGAATTTTGTGCCACTTATCACGCAGCTATGTCGGATGTAAATACACTGAACAGCCAAAGAAACTGCTACACGTACCTAATATGGAGTATGGCCCACGTGAACACGCAGAAGTGTGACAACATGACGTGGCATGGACTCGATTAATGTCTGAAGTAGTGCTGAAGGGTACTGACACCATGAATCCTGCGGGGCTGTTCGTAAATCCGTAAGAGTACGAGGGCTGGAGACCTTTTCTGAACAGCACGTGTCAAGGCGTCCCAGATATGCTCAGTAGTGCTCATATCTGGGGAGTCTGGTGGCCAGAGGAAGTGTTTAAACTGAGAAGAGTGTTCCTGGAGCCACTCTGTAGGAATTACGGACGTTTGGGGTGTCGCATTGTTCTGCTGGAATAACCCAAGTCCGTCGGAATGCACAATGGACATGAATGGATGCAGGTGATCAGACAGGATGCTTACGTACGTATCACCTGTCAGAGTCGTATCTAGACGTATCAGGGGTCCCATATCACTCGATCTGCGCACGCCTCACACCATTACAGAGGCTCCACCAGCTTGAACAGTCCCCTCCTGACATGCAGGGTCCATTGATTCATGAGGCTGTCTCCATATCCCTACACGCCCATCCGCTCGATATAATTTGAAACGAGACTCGTCCGACCAGGCAACACGTTTCCAGTCATGAACAGTCCAATGTCGGTGTTGACGGTCACAGGTGAGGCGTCAAGCTTTGTGTTGTGCAGTCATCAAAGTATACGAGCGGTTCTTTGGCTCCGTAAGCCCATACCGATGATGTTTCGTTGAATGGTTCGCACGCTGCCACTTGTTGCTGACCGAGCATTGATATTTGCAGCAATTTGCGGAAGGACTGCACTTTGTCAGGTTGAACGTTCTGCAGGATCCTTTACCGGCCGCAGCGATGTCAGAGATTTGATGTTTTACCAGATTCCTGATATTGACGGTACACTCGTGAAATAGTGTACGGGGAAGTCCTTACTTCACCGCTACCTAGGAAATGTTGTGTGCCATCGCTCGTGCGCCGATTATAACACAACGTTCAAACTCACTTACATCTTGATAACCTGGCACGTGGCAGCAGTAACCGATCTAACAAGTGCGCCAGACATTTGTTGTCTTATATAGACGATACCTGCAGCAGTGCCGTATTCTGCCTATCTGTATTTGTATACGCATGCCTATACCAGTTTCTTCGGCGCTTCAGTGTAGTTTGAGCCGTGTCGGCTCGTGTCGATTGGGGTCTGTGGATCGAATCTCTGGTTAGTTTTGCTTCTGGTCGCAGGGCGGCGCTCTTACGCCGCCTCTTCCGGTTTGAAATGTTTGCGAGGCGGGAGAGTGCGGAACGGACAGTCACCGGTGACGACGAGAAAGGAAGTCGTTTGGAGGAAACGCGTTTTTTCACGCGCCAGAGGTTGGTGTCTTGGCTGATTCGCTCTGAGGGAAGCGTTGCAACGGCAACGACTATAAATGTGATTAGCTGATTCCGGTGCTCTGAAAGGGCAGCTCTTTTCTGATGTCGAGCCGTTTTGTGTGATCTAGTTTGGCGGCGTTATCGGGCTCAGTTGTTGCTGCCCTGCTCTATGTCATTCTTCCTTGAGTTGTGAATGTGTGCTTTCCACCGTTACTGCCGTCTGTACCGCTCATAGAAACTGTTTGAGCCTGCCTACCTCGTTGTTCGCTGAGGGCCCTGTGTTGCTTTCCTGAAGAGTAAATTAGTTGTGATCCCCGGGTGTGACGATTGTGGTGATAGGTCTTTACTGTTTAGTTTTAGCATACCTCCGGTAGAGGAGTTATTTTCTCCCTTAATACTGGTTCTCCTTGCCAAACGATAACATTATTACTGTCACCGTGTGTGCAAGCGGTGGGATTTTAACGGCAGTCGCACGTGCTACAGGTGTTGTCATGGACATTTATGATTAATGTGCTCTTTTAATTAGGTTTTAGATTCTGATCTGTCCAGTTCTATGAGTATACCGTGTGCGCTGCCGGATAGCTGTGAAATTTTCTGTGTTGACGCTTTTGGGCGTTGTAAGGCGTGATTCCTTACCTGGTTCTTGGAGCCTGGGTTTGCCGGCCATCTTATAGTGGCATCTGACCGTTATATTATTAATGGAACCAGGATTTCAAGCGGAAGGGAAGTTTAGAATTGCCATTTAAAATCTACTTAAACCACGTTTGTAGTTTGGTTATATTAATATACTTATTGTTGGTTCTTGCCAGTGTCTAAGTAGTACTATTTTTGAAATTTTTAGTTTAGTCTGTTTGCCGGCGGTTGTTGTACCTTATTCAGGATTGCTTGTTCAGACAGCTGTATGCTGAAAAGTGTGTAATGGTGCTAATTGACCTGTTGGTGTTTCTAGGCATCGTCTTGTCGCATGACGCTCATTTTACTAGCGCCCTGCGTTGCATGATAGGTCAGCTACTGTTTCTTCAGCCTTTGTGTGCAATTGGCCCGACCTGACTAGGGTGAACGCACCGGTGGCATGATATCACTGACCGGCATTTGCGATTGGTCATTATCGTTACCTTGTGTGAAGCTGCACGGTGATCGCTGCTTAAGTGTTTTCTTCACTGGTTCACGTGAAACTAAATCTAAAAGTCATCGTATTTTTTGCCCTTTGGCTTGGATTTCCTTTGGTGGCGTGCCCTTTGTGTACCAAGTTTTTCCTAGTCAACCGGACCATTTGCTAGCACTTGTATTTGCTTAAATTTGTCAGCTCTCTCAAAGGACCGTTTTAAGTATTAGTCTGTAATTTAAAGCCATTCTGTTAGGTCGGGACATTTAAATTTGATAAATATTTTTGCTAAGTGTGTGCTAGTCGTTGTTAAATTTGATTTTTACAACTCTCAGGTCTCTCAAAGGACTGCGTTAAATTTTGGTTTGTAATTCAAAACTATTGTATTAGCTCGGATATTTAAATTTGTTTAAACATTTTACCTGTTAACATGTGGAATAATCGGGTCTACTGCCGGATGTTTGTGTCGCTCTGGCAGAATATTTCGGCCACGCAACTCGTTGCCTTCATCAGGTGCTGCCTGAGACTGCCATATTGGAGGATCTTGTCCAGTATTTATGCCCAGAGGGCGCTGGGAGCTCTGTTTGCCGTCCGCGCCCGCCTGGCTCTGCTTGTAATGTGTTGTCTCTTCCCCGGTGCTCTCTCGGACGTCCGCGCCCGACTTGGTCGCAATCTGTGGCAGCTCTCTCAGGCCTGTCGTGTGTCGGGCGTTCCGTTCGCAGTCCGCGCCCGCCTGGTGCTGCTCCTGAGGTGTTGGCACTTCCCTGGTGCTCCGACATACGTCCGCGCCCGCCTCGTCCACCATCTGCAGTTGTGGCAGCTGTCTGAGGCCCGGCTCGCGTCGGGCGCTCCGTTCGTGGTCCGCACCTGCCCGGTGCTGCCTGTAAGGTGTCTCTTCTCTGGTGCTCCGTCGGACGTCCGCGCCGGATTCGGTCGTCATCTGTGGTCGTGGCAGCTCTCTGAGGCCCGTCCCGCGTTGGGCACTCCGTTCGTGGTCCGCACCCGCCTGGCGCTGCTCCTGCGGTGTTACTACTTCTTGAGGAGTTTCTTGGTTCCTTTCTTTGGGCCCTGATAAGCTCCAGATCCGGACTCCACGCCGAGCTGAGCCAGTAACCGCTGTCTCGGTTTATTAGGTTGTCTGTGACCTTGATCTCGATGGCCTCCTTTATGACACTGTCCCAAAATCTTGGCGTCTGTGTCACAATTTTGGTGTTGTTGTAGTCCATTGAGTGACTGAGCTCCAGACAGTGCTCCGCTATGGCAGATTTAGTTGCCTGTCCGAGTCTGGTGTGCCTCTGGTGTTCTTTGCACCTGACGACCACTGTCCTGGTTGTCTGGCCAATGTATGACTTTCCACACTGGCACGGGATGTTGTAAATGCTTGGTTTACGTAGCCCCAGGTCGTCCTTCACACTCCCTAGCATTGTCTCAATTGTGGAGCGTGGACAGAAGGTACTCTTTATATCATATTTTGAAAGAATTCTGCTGATCTTCGCAGAAATAGGTCCAGCATATGACAGGTATGCCACCTTCTTCGCCTCCTCTCGCTCCTCACTCATACCCTGTGGTTGGCTGGTTGCACGAAGTGCCCTTTGGATGTCTGTGGAGTATCCATTTCTGCTGAACACCAGCTCTAGATGTTCTATCTCTGTGGCCAGACTTTCCTTATCCGACAGAGCCTGAGCCCTGTGAACTAATGTTTTCAAGACTCCATTCTTCTGTGCTGGGTGGTGGCAGCTACTGGCTTGAAGGTATAAGTCAGTGGGGTGGGCTTACGATACACACTGTGCCCCAGAGTGACTCTGCCTTCCTCTTGACCAGGACATCTAAGAACGGGAGCTGTCCATTCTTCTCTAGCTCCACAGTAAATTTTATACTTGGGTGGCGTGAACTTAGATGTTGCAAAAAGTCATCTAGCTTCTCCCTGCCATGGGGCCAAATGACAAATGTATCATCGACATACCTAAGAAAGCACTTGGGTTGGTAAGTGACTGATGCAAGTGCCTGCTCTTCGTACCTTTCCATGAAAAGGTTGGCTACCACTGGTGATAAGCGGGTGCCCATTGCCACTCCTTCCATTTGCTCACAAAATTGACCCCCATAAAGAAAATATGTTGAGGCCAGTACATGCTTGAACAGGTCGAGCAGGGCACCATCAAACTTCTCCCCAATGATATTGAGTGAATCAGTGAGTGGCATTCGTGTGAAGAGCGAGACCACATCGAAACTGACCACGATGTCAGAGTCCACAGTGTGTAGCTGCCTTAGCCGTTGTAGGAAGTCCTCCGAGTTACGAATGTGGTGTGCACATTTGCCCACATATGGTGCCAAATTCTTCAGGTATTGTGTAGTGAGGTATGTCACTGCGCCGATGTTACTGACAATAGGTCGAAGAGGGACCCCCTCCTTGTGGACCTTGGGGAGTCCGTAGAGTCTGGGTCGTACAGGTGCTTTGGGATGAAGCTTCTTGATGACCTGTTCAGGTAGACCTGTCTTCTTCAGGGGTCGCCATCTAGTGGTTTGTAAGCAGTGTCTTCCAGAAGTTGTTGCACCTTCCTATCATACTCCAACTTGTTTAAGATGACCGTGGAGTTACCCTCATCAGCTGGCAGAACTACGACGCTGTCATCCTCCTGTAGCTGCCTGAGTGCCACCCTCTCCTGGCTCGAGATGTTGGATTTGGGGGGCTTCGTCCTGTTGAGTGCCCTGCAGGCCTCCCTGTGGACCTCTTCAGACATGCTGGAAGGTAGCGTGTTGACGACTTGCTCAACCAAACTGATGAAGGCTGCAACAGGTACGCTTCTGGGAGTCACTGCAAAATTTAGGCCCTTGCTGAGTGCTTTTGAGGTGGCCTCATCGAGCTGCTTGTTGCTCAGGTTAACCACTGTCCGGAAAGACTAGGACCAGGTTGATGGTGCCTCCTGGTCTTTGGCTGAACGCACCATGAGGAAATCAACAGCATGTCAACAGGCCAAGTTTGAGCACCTTAACAAGAAGGTACAACAGGATGGGGACAAACGGACGTATGACTGTAACTGCGACACAAGCAGTCTTGAAGTAGAGTGTATACTGACGCTAAACAAGTCAACTAACAGTGAAGCCCCCTCGGTAGGGTCGCTGCATGGTCCACCCTTTGGTCCTTGATGACACAATGGTTTATTTTATTGATTTTAGACTTTAAAGTTTTAACACTTTTAATGTTTTGTTTTTTGATTTTTAAAAATCTAGAGCTCTCCAGTATCTGGATAGCATAGTTAGGACTCAGGCAATTGTCGTGCCACTAGTTTATGTAAGGAATGTATGAGGTATAGCCCACGTGTGTGTGTTTTGGGATTTTATGAAAATGTTCTTCCTCTCACCATTAAACTTTTTTCCATTTGGTAGAGGGGTGTAAGTTGTTGTTTGAAGGCTTCTATTTGAGCAATCATGGCCCATGAATATCACTTGTCTGTAATTCGATAGGTGGATGGCAGCCTCCGATGTGGTTGCCGTTGGCTTTAACAGATGGCGCCTAAGACGTTTGCGTATGCGAGCTGATCACAGGGTTTTAGTTTATGACAGATAATGTTGGTTATATTTAATTTGGTGGTGTTCTTTTAGAGATTTGAGAGGTTGAAAGGTTTATTCAAGAAGGAACTCCCCCTCCCGATTATTTATTTTATATTGACATATGGTTTGAGTCGTGCTTAGCGCCAGTACCGGCTGTAGGTATAGTATGGCAATGTAAAAAATTTTGGAGTTCTTTAAAAAAAATTTATAAAATACTTTAGTGTTAACGGTTACAGAAATACTATTCCGGTTGCTAGTCGTAATTACACCATGTTAGATGTTATATGCTGAGTGTATGGAACACATGACCATGCAGCACCCCCTACCGAGGGCGCTTCGCTGCTAATTGACTTGTTTAGCGTCAGTATACACTCTGCTTCAAGACTGCTTGTGTCGCAGTTACAGTCATATGTTATTCGACACTTTCTTTGAGTTGTCAAGGCTGTACGCCTGGTTGGTTAGGAAGGAGTTGAAGTTTGTGGCATGTAACTCATATGACAAGATCTCATTTTCTGCAACGTTGAGACGTGTTGAGTGTACTGTTCACTTATTTTTTGTACTGTTTTGTAACAGATGTCTGAAGATGGGTGTAATCCCGAAACGCGTAACATGTCCTAATAAAAGAGTCAATTGAACATCTAATGACTTTATTACAATTGTACAGCACTGGTTGCCAATTATGCGCATGATTTAGACGAAAATTAAGCAGCAGCCACAGCTTATTAAACGGTTGAAGAGGCAAACTCAAACTCCATAGCGTCGGGCCTCAGAAGAGCTAACAGTACCAACAGACTACCGTGTCATCTTCAGCGGATAAGCATCATGAGATTCGGGTATGGAGTGGCATGTGATGAGCACACCACCCTCGCAGCCGTTGTCAGCTTTCGTGACTGGAGCCGCTACTTCTCAGTCAGGTAGCTCCTCAATTAGCGTCACAAGGGCTGAGTGCACCCCACATGCCAACAGCGCTCGGCAGACCCGGACGGTCACCCATCCAAATCTAGCCAAATCCGACAGCACTTAACTTCGGTGATCTGATGGTAACTGCTGTAAACATTAGAGCAAGGCTGTTGGCCTAAGAAATTCCTAAAGGAGCGTTGAAGAGAGGAAATCGTAGAGCAAGCATTGAATCCTAACAAAGTGTTGGGGACAGTTTCTGGTTGCCACTTTCGGTAATGGGACGAAGTAATCTATTCAGAGGTTTGATGAGTTTCTAAAGAGGAACACCATGTTCCATATTGACAGGTGGAATGCTTCAAGTGGGCGTAATAACTTGAGGGCTAAGTTAACCGTGTTAAGTCTGCTTCCATAACTGCACAGCCAGCTTGTCTAACTGGTATGCTCTCAGCCAGGTGTGCCGCGCCGACAAGCAAATGCAGTGCTAAAATCATGCCCGCAGTGCGCTACTAGACATTCGCGTGAGAATTGCCCGTCACGCTAAGCTATTTGCTTTTATTGTAATAAAAAATGACATGTTCAGAGTGTTTGCCAGAAAAAGGTCAGATTGGAAGCTCAAAACCATTCCAGGCCCTTTGCTTTACGCCAGAATCGGAATCGAACCAAGGGTACTCAGGCTCGCGAAACTTCGCCCATGGAAATTCATGTAGTTCGTTCCACTCCGCCCAGTGCCACTCTCTCTAACAGTGACTGTGTTCGTTCCACAAATAGTGTGCGTCGACATCGCCGGAACTCCCGTCAAGTCGCAAGTGATTTTGTACCAGTGTCAGTTCACATTGCACGAGACAGTCACTCTTGTCGTCAGCAGGACAATGAACTTTTTGTGGACTTGGACATTAACGGCAAAGTGACACCATTCCAGCTCAATACCGGGGCTGCAGTTTCACTGATCAATCAAGACACTTACAAACTGCTGGGCACACCTCCGTTGCGTGCCGCAAATGTTAAGTTAACTAGCTATTCAGGTCAAGAGATCCCTGTGTTAGGACAGTGCAGCCTTCTTGCAACATACAAAGGACAAACAAGACTTGTGTCATTTTACGTCCTTAGTTCTTCTTCTGCAGTGAACTTGTTTGGTTTCGATTTATTTCAGTTGTTTAACTTGTCTATAGTAAATCAGGTTCTATCAGTGAACCAGACTGTGCCTTCCGACAGTGTTTCTCGTCTATGTGAAGAATTTGCAGACATTTTTGCACCGGGCCTTGGTTGCACTAAGAACTATAAAGCACATTTGGAACTGAAAGTAAACGCGCAACCGAAATTTTTCAGAGCGCGCAATGTTCCCCACACATTGCGTGATGAGGTCGCAAAAACATTACACGATTTGGAATCTCAAGGTGTAATTGAACGTGTGCAGGCTTCTCTCTGGGCATCACCCTTAGTAATTTTGCCAAAACCTTCCGGAAAATTGAGACTTTGTGTGGACTTCAAGGCAACAGTGAATCCACAACTAGTGAAAGCAACTTTTCCTATGCCCCGCCCGGAAGATCTTTTTGACAAACTGTCAACAGGCAAATATTGGTTATCACTGTTAGCATTCAACCGCGATTCTTATACATATATTTTAACAACGCGTTTCCAGAGACAATGCTCTCGTCATCAGGTTGTAAAGTCTATGTCATGAAATTAAACGGAATAAAAAGACAAAATACCATCACAAATAGTTGGGAAGTCCACAGAGTAAAACAGAATTGAAAGTATATTGGACTGTGGGTCCTCGTCTTACATTGAAGTTGTTGACACGAATCGATGGCCGTCCCATAGCTACCAAATATGCTATCGCACTGTGCCGGCTCGGGAGCTGTTGTGGACTGACGTGCCTAGGTGTTGTGGCGTGGTTACAGCCGTGTGCTTGACGGTAACGCTATGCTATTGGGCGCCTTATTTCCTTATTGCATTGGTCTGCCATCGTTAGCCTCTCGCAACTCCGTCAGTGACATGCTACAAGTTTAAAGTCGCATACCTACCCTAAAAATAATTCTAAAAACCCGCTAAAAAATCTCATTTCTTTAAAATTATCTTGTGCATTTAGAATATTGCTTTGTTTCTTTTCATGGATAGCTATCTCGAATTCCTCTAGTAAATCAAGTTTCCTCCCTTTCTTTTCTACATGCAATATTTCTACGTTGTCTTCTATGCTATTAAGGGGATGGCCTGTTTCATATATATGGTTCGCAACAGCTGATTTGTCATAATTTCCTAACCTGAACGCATCTTTATGTTCTTTATACCGGATCGCGAATGATCTTCCTGTCTGCCCTATATATTTTGCATCACACGTTCTGCACTGAATCTTATAAACTCCCGATCTTTCAAACTTATTTCTCTTCTCGCCAATATCGTGCTTAAGGCTATACCTCACTAGGTTATTAGTCTGAAAAGCTATTTTAACATCGTATGGCTTAAAAATATTTGCTATCTTTTGTGAGACTGTTCCGTAGTATGGCATCGTGATAATTTTCCCTTTCTCTCGATCAGGTTTTTTTCTTTTTGCGCTTATTACTTTTCCGTAACAGTTTTTTAACCATATCTATTCTGTAACCGTTATTCATCGCTATTCTCTTAACGGTATTAATTTCAGTCTCCCTATCAGGTATATTGACTGCCCTATGCACGAGACTACGGAAAGCAGCTTCTTTATAAGCCTGCGGATGGCATGAATCATTCGGGATCACGGCATCAGTCGTAGTTTGTTTTCTATAAACGGAGAACGCATGTTTGTTGCCCTACTTTTTTATATTCAGGTCCAGGAACTGTAAACAATTGTCAGTTTCATACTCCACGGTAAATTCTATTTTATTATGTGCGTCGTTGAACTTTTTTGCTATTTCCTCAATGACCTCACGGGAACCATCGACAAGTAACAGAGTGTCGTCAACATAACGTTTGTAATAAACAATTTAATCCATAATGTTATCGTCAGAATTTAGAACTTTATCTTCAAGGTCGTTGATAAAAATGTCCGCCATAGTTCCTGAAATACTGGACCCCATGGCTAACCAATCGTCCTGAATATAAAATTTGTTATTAAGCGTAAAATAATTAAAACTTGTAATGAGCTGTAGGAGTTCAATAAATTCAATTGTCTCTTGCGTTGAAATTCTACCGTATTTAAGGAAATTTCTCTTAATGATTTCTATAGTTTCGTTAACTGGAGTATAAGTTCCTAAAATCCAACGAAACCAAACGGGAAGTGTCAGTGACTGGCGTAACGAAACTATAGAAATCATTAAGAGAAATTTCCTTAAATACGGTAAAATTTCAACGCAAGAGACAATTGAATTTATTGAACTCCTATAGCTCATTACAAGTTTTAATTATTTTACGTTTAATAACAAATTTTATATTCAGGACGGTGGGTTAGCCATGGGGTCTAGTATTTCAGGAACTATGGCGGACATTTTTATCAACGACCTTGAAGATAAAGTTCTAAATTCTGACGATAACATTATGGAGTAAATTGTTTACTACAAACGTTATGTTGACGACACTCTGTTACTTGTCGATGGTTCCCGTGAGGACATTGAGGAAATAGCAAAAAAGTTCAACGACGCACATAATAAAATAGAATTTACCGTGGAGTATGAAACTGACAATTGTTTACAGTTCCTGGACCTGAATATAAAAAAGCAGGGCAACAAACATGTGTTCTCCGTTTATAGAAAACGAACTACGACTGATGCCGTGATCCCGAATGATTCATGCCATCCGAAGGCTTATAAAGAAGCTGCTTTCCGTAATCTCGTGCATAGGGCAGTCAATATACCTGGTAGGGAGACTGAAATTAATACCGTTAAGAGAACAGCGATGAATAACGGTTACAGAATAGATATGGTTAAAAACTGTTACGGAAAAGTAATAAGCGCAAAAAGAAAAAACCTGATGGAGAGAAAGGGAAAATTATCACGATGCCATACTACGGAACAGTCTCACAAAAGATAGCAAATATTTTTAAGCCATACGATGTCAAAATAGCTTTTCAGACTAATAACCTAGTGAGGTACAGCCTTAAGCACGATATTGGCGAGAAGAGAAATAAGTTTGAAAGATCGGGAGTTTATAAGATTCAGTGCAGAACTTGTGATGCAAAATATATAGGGCAGACAGGAAGATCATTCGCGATCCGGTATAAAGAACATAAAGATGCGTTCAGGCTAGGAAATTATGACAAATCAGCTGTTGCGAACCATATATATGAAACAGGCCATCCCCTTAATAGCATAGAAGACAACGTAGAAATATTGCATGTAGAAAAGAAAGGGAGGAAACTTGATTTACTAGAGGAATTCGAGATAGCTATCCATGAAAAGAAACAAACCAATATTCTAAATGCACAAGATAATTTTAAAGAAATGAGATTTTTTAGCGGGCTTTTAGAATTATTTTAGGGTATGTAAGCGACTTTAATGTACCCGTGGTCTCGGGGTAGCGTCTTTGATTCACAATCAAAACGTCTTCGGTCCCGGGTTCGATCCCCACCACTGCCTAAATTTTGATAAATAATCAGCATTGGCGGCCGAAGATTTCCGGCATAAGAAGTCAGCCTCATTCTGCCAACGGTCTTGTCAAAGAGGGCGGAGGAGCGGATAGAGGTTCAGGGCACTCTCTTGTCCTAGGGGTGGGAAATTGCCCCTAAAGGCGGAAGAATCAGCAATGATCAACGACATGAGGATGCAGAAGGCAATGGAAACCACTGCATTAAAGACACGTAACGTATATCCACAGGACATGTGGCCTGTTATTGAAGAAGTGTCATGATGATCTCTCCATTGGCAAAGGATTCCGGAATAGTCCCCCATTCGGATCTCCGGGAGGGGACTGCCAAGGGGGAGGTTACCATGAGAAAAAGATTGAATAATCAACGAAAGGATAACGTTCTACGAGTCGGGGCGTGGAATGTCAGAAGCTTGAACGTGGTAGGGAAACTAGAAAATCTGAAAAGGGAAATGCAAAGGCTCAATCTAGATATAGTAGGGGTCAGTGAAGTGTAGTGGAAGGAAGACAAGGATTTCTGGTCAGATGAGTATCGGGTAATATCAACAGCAGCAGAAAATGGTATAACAGGTGTAGGATTCGTTATGAATAGGAAGGTAGGGCAGAGGGTGTGTTACTGTGAACAGTTCAGTGACCGGGTTGTTCTAATCATAATCGACAGCAGACCAACACCGACAACGATAGTTCAGGTATACATGCCGACGTCGCAAGCTGAAGATGAACAGATAGAGGAAGTGTATGAGGATATTGAAAGGGTAATGCAGTATGTAAAGGGGGACGAAAATCTAATAGTAATGGGCGACTGGAATGCAGTTGTAGGGGAAGGAGTAGAAGAAAAGGTTACAGGAGAATATGGGCTTGGGACAAGGAGTGAAAGAGGCGAGAGACTAATTGAGTTCTGTAACAAGTTTCAGCTAGTAATAGCGAATACCCTGTTCAAGAATCACAAGAGGAGGAGGTATACTTGGAAAAGGCCGGGAGATACGGGAAGATTTCAATTAGATTACATCATGGTCAGACAGAGATTCCGAAATCAGATACTGGATTGTAAGGCGTACCCAGGAGCAGATATAGACTCAGATCACAATATAGTAGTGATGAAGAGTAGGCTGAAGTTCAAGACATTAGTCAGGAATAATCAATACGCAAAGAAGTGGGATACGGAATTTCTAAGGAATGACGAGATATGTTTGAAGTTCTGTAACGCTATAGAACAGCAATAAGGAATAGCGCAGTAGGCAGTACAGTTGAAGAGGAATGGACATCTCTAAAAAGGGCCATCACAAAAGTTGGGATGGAAAACATAGGTACAAAGAAGGTAGCTGCGAAGAAACCATGGGTAACAGAAGAAATTCTTCAGTTGATTGATGAAAAGAGGAAGTACAAACATGTTCCGGGAAAATCGGGAATGCAGAAATACAAGTCGCTGAGGAATGAAATAAATAGGAACTGCAGGGAATCTAAGACGAAATGGCCGCAGGAAAAATGTGAAGACATCGAAAAAGATATGATTGTTGAAAGGAAAGACTCCGCATACAGGAAAATCAAAACAACCTTTGGTGACATTAAAAGCAACGGTGGTAACATTAAGAGTGCAACGGGAATTCCACTGTTAAATGCAGAGGAGAGAGCAGATAGGTGGAAAGAATACATTGAAAGCCTCTATGAGGGTGAAGATCTGTCTGATGTGATAGAAGAAGAAACATGATTTAGAAGAGATAGGGGATCCAGTATTAGAATCGGAATTTAAAAGAGCTTTGGAGGATTTACGGTCAAATAAGGCAGAAGGGATAGATAACATTCCATCAGAATTTCTAAAATCATTGGGGGAAGTGGCAACAAAACGACTATTCACGTTGGTGTGTAGAATATATGAGTCTGGCGATATACCATCTGACTTTCGGAAAAGCATCATCCACACAATTCCGAAGACGGCAAGAGCTGACAAGTGCGAGAATTATCGCAGAATCAGCTTAACAGCTCATGCATCGAAGCTGCTTACAAGAATAATATACAGAAGAATGGAAAAGAAAATTGAGAATGCGCTAGGTGACGATCAGTTTGGCTTTAGGAAAAGTAAAGGGACGAGAGAGGCAATTCTGACGTTACAGCTAATAATGGAAGCAATGCTAAAGAAAAATCAAGACACTTTCGTAGGATTTGTCACCCTAGAAAAAGCGTTCAGCAATATAAAATGGTGCAAGCTGTTCGAGATTCTGAAAAAAGTAGGGGTAAGCTATAGGGAGAGACGGGTCATATACAATATGTACAACAACCAAGAGGGAATAATAAGAGTGGACGATCAAGAACGAAGTGCTCGTATTAAGAAGGGTGTAAGACAAGGCTGTAGCCTTTCGCCCCTACTCTTCAATCTGTACATCGAGGAAGCAATGATGGAAATAAAAGAAAGGTTCAGGAGTGGAATTAAAATACAAGGTGAAAGGATATCAATGATACGATTCGCTGATGACATTGCTATCCTGAGTGAAACTGAAGAAGAAGTAAATGATCCGCTGAACGGAATGAACAGTCTAATGAGTACACAGTAGGGTTTGAGAGTAAATCGGAGAAAGACGAAGGTAATGAGAAGTAGTAGAAATGAGAACAGCGAGAAACTTAACATCAGGATTGATGGTCACGAAGTCAATGAAGTTAAGGAATTCTGCTACCTAGGCAGTAAAATAACCAATGACGGACGGAGCAAGGAGGACATAAAAAGCAGACTCGCTATGGCGAAAAAGGCATTTCTGGCCAAGAGAAGTCTAGTAATATCAAATACCGGCCTTAATTTGAGGAAGAAATTTCTGAGTATGTACGTTTGGAGTACAGCATTGTATGGTAGTGAAAGATGGACTGTGGGAAAACTGGAACAGAAGAGAATCGAAGCATTTGAGATGTGGTGCTATAGACGAATGTTGAAAATTAGGTGGACTGACAAGGTAAGGAATGAGGAGGTTTTGCGCAGAATCGGAGAGGAAAGGAATATGTGGAAAACACTGATAAGGAGAAGGGACAGGGTGATAGGACATCTGCTAAGACATGAGGGAATGACTTCCATGGTACTAGAGGGAGCTGTAGAGGGCAAAAACTGCAGAGGAAGACAGAGATTGGAATACGTCAAGCAAATAATTGAGGACGTAGGCTGCAAGTGCTACTCTGAGATGAAGAGGTTAGCACAGGAAAGAAATTCGTGGCGGGCCACATAAAACCAGTCAGTAGACTGATAACAACAAAAAAAAAAAATGCGACTTTAAACTTGTAGCATGTCACTGACGGAGTTGCGAGAGGCTAACGATGGCAGACCAATGCAATAAGGAAATAAGGCGCCCAATAGCATAACGTTACCGTCAAGCACACGGCTGTAACCACGCCACAACACCTGGGCACGTCAGTCCACAACAGCTCCCGAGCCGGCACAGTGCGACAGCATATTTGGTAGCTATGGGACGGCCATCGACTCGTGTCAACAACTTCAATGTAAGACGAGGACCCACAGTCCAATATACTTTTAATTCTGTTTTACTCTATGGACTTCCCAACTATTTATGATGGTATTTTGTCTTTTTAGTCCGTTTAATTTCATGACGTAGACTTTACAACCTGATGATGAGAGCATTGTCTCTTGAAACGCGTTGTTAAAATATATGTATAAGAATCGCGGTTGAATGCTAACAGTGATAAACAGTATAACGACAACTGCTACCTCGACTCCATAATGGATTATATTAAAAAGGCAAATATTTTTCGAAGTTGCAGAAGCGTACTTGCAAATACCGGTGGACGAAGAATCCCAGCGCGCTTTGGTGGTTAACACGCATCTTGGTTTGTATCGATTCAAACGACTGCCATTCGGGTGTGCATCCGCCCCTGCATTGTTTCAGCAATATCTACAAACTGTTTGTACGTCGGTCCCTACTGCAGCAAATTATCTGGACGATATTCTGATCTCCGGAAAGACGAAAGAAGAACATTTGGCCACTCTCGGAACATTATTTCAGGTCTTGCGACAAAATGGTCTTCGCTTGCGGAAGGACAAATGTGTGTTTTTTGCTCGTGATTTGCCATACCTGGGACATGTACTCAATGCCCAAGGCATACATCCCAGTCCCACGCACCTTCGTACCATACAAGACTTGCCTTCACCGCAGAATTTGAAGCAGCTACAGAGTGTGCTGGGAAAATAAATTACTATAACAGATATATGCCACATGCCTCTTCCATTTCAGCTCCGCTTCATCGCTTACGCCGTAAAGGTGTTCCGTTCGTCTGGACTACGGAATGGGAACCCGCCTTTCGCCAGTTGAAATCGGCGTTGCTTTCCAATACTTGCCTTACGCCATTCGATCCCCAGAAGCCCCTTTTGTTGATGGTGGATGCATCGGATTTCGGGATCGGTGCTGTGCTTGCGCACAAATATGGATCGCATGATCGCCCTATTGCCTTTGCGTCCAAATTGCTCTCGTCTGCGCAAAGAAATTATTCACAGACCGAGAAAGAAGCATTGGCTCTCGTATTTGGTGTTACAAAGTTTCATGATTTCTTGTATGGTCGTCACTTTACCACAATCACAGACCACAAACCTTTGACATCGCTTTTTCATCCGACCAAGCCTGTACCTCCACATACAGCGCAGAAATTCATTCGCTGGTCTATTTTCCTCTCGCAGTACCGCTACGATATCTTGTATCGGTCCACTGCTAAGCACGGAAACGCCGATGCGTTGTCCCGCTTGCCTGTTGCTAAGGGTAGGGCATTCGATTCCTCCGAACTTGCTTGCATGTTCATTGATGCGGAAACCGATGACGTGGTCGAATCGTTTCCGATTGATTTTCGTCGTGTAGCTACAGCCACGGCTGCCGACCCCCTCCTTGCTACCGTTCTGCGTTTTGTTGCTACGCAATGTTCAAATGGCTCTGAGCACTATGGGACTCAACTGCTGAGGTCATTAGTCCCCTAGAACTTAGAACTAGTTAAACCTAACTAACCTAAGGACATCACAAACATCCATGCCCGAGGCAGGATTCGAACCTGCGACCGTAGCGGTCTTGCGGTTCCAGACTGCAGCGCCTTTAACCACACGGCCACTTCGGCCGGCGCTACGCAATGGCCCTTGTCAAAGTCACGGATCGGGGACCCGTTGGTTCGCCGATTTTTTGCTCACAAGGAGAGACTTTTTGTACGACGTGGTGTTTTGCTGTTGCGTCCTGATAATGATCAGTCCAGGGTCGTGGTCCCACGTTCGTTACAGTCCTCTGTCTTACAGCTTCTCCACCAAGGACATTGGGGTATAGTGAGAACGAAACAACTTGCACGTCAGCACTGTACTTGATTCGGAATCGATGCCGCGATTACGAAAATGTGCTCTTCTTGCATGATGTGTGCCGAACAACAATCAGCACCACCGCAGAAATTCTTTGCATGGCCTAAAGCCACTTCCCCTTGGCAACGCTTACACATAGATTTTGCTGGTCCATTCTGGAATGCTCGATGGTTGGTTGTGGTAGATTCATTCAGTAATTTTCCTTTTGTTGCTCGGATGTCTTCCACGACGTCATCTGCCACCATCCATGCATTATCTGCTATCTTTTGCACTGAAAGTCTTCCACAGACTATTGTTTCCGACAATGGCCCACATTTCATGTCCGCAGAATTCCAGTCATTCTGCAAGGCCAGTGGTATTGAACATCTGACGTCCGCGCCGTTTTCGATACAGTCAAACGGTGCCGCTGAACGATTGGTCAGGACTTTCAAGTCACAGATGTTGAAGTTAAAAGAGTCGCATTCTCGGGAGGACGTGTTACTGCTCTTTTTGTCCTCGTATCGCTCTCAGCCCCGAGATGGTCGCTCGCCGGCTGAGTTGCTCCACGGTCGCCCCCATCGAACCTTGATGTCTTTGCTACATCCGCCGCATCAGGTTCCTGTGCAGCGGCAGACACCTGATTTTGCCCCAGGCGACGTTGTCTACTACCGCCACTACCGAGGTTCACGGCGTTGGCTCGAAGGGCGCATTCTTCGCTGCCTCGGACGCGCTATGTATCTGGTTTTGGGGGCCTCTGCTGAGGTGCACCGGCTTCTCAATCAGCTGCGCCACTGTCGTCGCACGGGATCTGCCGCTCGCCGTCTGCTTTCAGCAACGGTGCCGTCCGGTCAGCGCCCTGGGGACCCATCTACTGGCCCGCCTCAGCCTCAGGTGTTACCGACGCTGCCTTCCATTTTGCCCCATGGCGACGCGCCGCCGCCGCCACCGCCGCCGCCGCCTGTTCTCTCGCCGGCGACGCCCGCAGTGGACGCGTCGCTGCAACCGCCGGGCGCCTCCCTGGGTCACGCGCCGCCGAACGCTTCCCGTGACCGGATGTCCTCCGACATGGAACTCTTGCCCGCTCCGGACCATATGTCGTCTTCGCCCGTCGGGTGCCCCAGCCCGATGGAGGTCGACCCTTCGGCCCCTCCTGTCTCTCCGCGGGCGCATACCCCGCATGTTGGCGTGCACCCTGGAGCAGGTTTTCAGGCGTTTCCTAGCTCCCCGCGGTGCGAATGGCAGGGTGCGGGTGGCACAGCCTCACCTGTTGTTAGGCTCCCCACCTCGTCGCATACGTCAACATGGGGTCCTCCCCACGGCGGGCGGAAGCCTTATGCCACAACCGTACGCCGATTTGTGGGGGAGGAATGTGGTGTCACCACCAGACACCACACTTGCTAGGTGGTAGCCTTTAAATCGGCCGCGGTCCGGTAGTATACGTCGGACCCGCATGTCGCCACTATCAGTGATTGCAGACCGAGCGCCGCCACACGGCAGGTCTAGAGAGACTTCCTAGCACTCGCCCCAGTTGTACAGCCGACTTTGCTAGCGATGGTTCACTGACAAAATACGCTCTCATTTGCCGAGACGATAGTTAGCATAGCCTTCAGCTACGTCATTTGCTACGACCTAGCAAGGCGCCATATTCAGTTACTATTGATATTGTGAATCATGTACCGTCAAGAGCGACGTTCATCATTAATGGATTAAAGTTAAGTATTCCACCAGCTACGTCCGTTTTTCTAAATTCTAATTTCCTTGTCCTGTTCCAGACCCCACGCCAGCCTGCGTGAGCTAAAACGCGTGCCTTTCGGCCTCCGCTAGTAACACGGTGTTGGCTCTCCTGCCAACCACAACAGTTTCACCATCTTGTTGAAAATAACAGTTCAGTATTTCACTTAACATAAGTACTCCTATGAATGGGTACAGAATATCATTGCAGTACCGTTAGGCGTTTATTGTTTCGTTGAAAACCCGGGCAGGAGAACAATCGCACGGCACGCGGGGCTAACAATTATACGGCACTGCGGAGAGACTTTTTGAACACCCCGCATAAAGAATTGCTGCTTTTGTAAGTATATTCCATGAGAGTCTGTGTACAGTATGGTCGTAAAACATTTTCATCTGACACAGATAACCCAAAAATGGTTCGAATATGCATGGAAATCGATTGTTACAATAAAGAAACAGTACAACTTTGTTTTACATGACTGAGTTCCAAAAATAAGTTAAATCTGTCCAACACCGCCTACACAAAACATTGTTTGTTCCACTGTTCTGACTGTTGTACTTTTAAATTACTATTCGAGATTTTGATCTTCTGAGATTCTGTTGAAAAGGCCTAAGGTGGAAATTGCTTGGGAAAATGGGCAGAGTTAATTTCTTTTATAATACACCTAGCCTTGCATATTCTGTTTCTGCTGCGATCTATTAATTTCTGCTACCAAGACAATCACTCCCCAGTGAAAATGGTAAAAGGATATCACTTTACTCCATACAGAACACTGAATATATCATTCCATAGCTTTACCCTTCTAAAAGTACACATTAAATTTACTTTGCAGCGTTGCGAGTACACAACAAAAATAGGTGCTAAAAGATACCTACTGTAGCCCTACATTGAAATTAAGGTACAATTAATACATCACTTTGGACTTTTTTTGGTGTAATCAAACAAAACTTTTGAATAACATCGAAATTACGGGGAATATGGAATCACCAAAAACGCAACACATTAAAATGCTTAATAATAATAATAATAATAATAATAATAATAATCATTTAAGACTGATTATGCCTTTCAGCGTTCAGTCTGGAGCATAGTCTCCCTTATAAAATTCCTTCATGATCCCCTATTCAGTGCTAACATTGGTGCCTCTTCTGATGTCAAGCCTAACAAAGTGTAGAAAAATCGGTGGCACCCATAATAGCTTCCAGTCGTCTCGGAATGGATAAATACAGGTCCTGCATCGGGTTCAAGGGACTGTCATACCATTCTTCTTCCAAAACAGTGGCAAGCTGAGGTAACGCTGATAGAAATGGGTAGCAATCACGCATCCTTCTCTCCGAAGTAGACCACAGTGGCTCAATAACAATGAGACCTGATGACTGTGGTGACCAGGGGAGATGCGATAATTTATCCTTGTTCTCGCAAAACCAGTTCTGGATGAGTCGAGCTGTGCGAACAGGGTCCTGTCGTCTTGGTGCACAGAACCACAATTGGGGAACAATCGCTGTAACATGGGATTGGCCTGATCAGCCAGTGGTTATATAACAATTGGCAGTAGCGGAATCTTTCAGAGTAACCACAGGTACACTGGAGCATCACGGTATGGCTGTCAAAATAATCACCGAATTCCTACCATTCTTCACTCTTTGGACGTTAACTCGACCAAAAGCTGGAAACAGTGTGAAACAAAACTCCTCCGACCAGATTACTTTCTTTCATTGCCATAGTCCAGTTTTTACAGCCTCGACACCCCGCTTTTCTGTTACTGGCATTTGCATCACTGATGAGTGCTTTTGGAATCCCATCTCGCCGGCCGGGGTGGCCGAGCGGCACTAGGCGATTCAGTCCGGAATCGCGCCACCGCTACGGTCGCAGGTTCGAATCCTGCCTCGGGCATGGATGTGTGTGATGTCCTTAGTTTAGTTAGGTTTAAGTAGTTCTAAGTTCTAGGGGACTGATGACCTCACATGTTAAGTCCCATAGTGTTCAGAGCCATTTGAACCAATCCCATCTCGGCTTGCAGTTCCCAGCTTATGGAGCTCCCTTGGTGTTGTTTAGTTCTGACGGTGTTCGCGAGGATGACATTCAGTTCTGCAGTGACAACGACCATTCGTCACGATGACTCAATACACACTTTCGTCCACGTTGTGACTTTGCGATGATGTTTTTCCGCTTTCCCTGTATGCGGTGTCAATCTTCGCTACGGCGCCTGTTGAAACAAAATGGTCCAAATGGCTCTGAGCACTATGGGGCTTAACTGCTGAGGTCATCAGTCCCCTAGAACTTAGAACTGCTTAAACCTAACTAACCTAAGGACATCACACACATCCATCCCCGAGGTAGGATTCGAACCTGCGACCGTAGCGGTTGCGCGGTTCCGGACTGTACCGCCTAGAACCGCTCGGCCACCCCGGCCGGCCCTGTTGAAACACCAAATACGGTTAGCTTCGTTAACGGAAGCACGCACCATATGAGTATCAACAATTTTCCCATATTCGCACGTACTGAGGTCCGAGTTAACACGTTCAAAACAAGGCAGACCACTGTTCTGACCTCGGCACTTGCAAAGCACTGATATGTTGCACAAGTTCGTGGTTAAATTGAATAGTGTAACCTGCAGGCTTGACTAGCAGCTCCATTTGTTTTCAGACGTACATTTATCGCGATCTTTCCATATTTTTGTCCACAAACTGTACATTCAAGACATCCAAAAACAGTTTTCAGATGACGCTTTTGACCCTAAAAATATGTATACTGGTAAGTTTCAACTGGGTAACAATTGTTTACAACGGCCTAAGAAGTTTCGAAACACAGCAAGTATCAGCGAAACTCCCTGTTCCAAACTATGAAACTACAGAGAATCAACTTGCAGAGTAACCTGTGTCAGCTTAAAATGAAAAATATATAAGTTACGCAAAAATAATTGATATGCAGTGATCACACAACATTGCTCCAAATACGTGTGCGCCTCAACTCCTAGAATATTGTTTAAATGCGTGGGACCAATACCAAATAGGTCTACCTAGGAATACTGATCGTATACAAAGGAAGGCAATAGGAGTGTTCACAGGTTTGTCTGACGCATGGTCGAATGTCGTGGTAATGCTGAAACAACTGAACTACCAGAAGCTGGAACATAGACGTTAACTACCCCGTGAAAATCCACCTACATAGTTTCAAGAACTAGCATTAAGTGAGAAATCGCGGATTACACTACAGCGTCCTATGCATCGTTCCAGGTCGGACAGCGGAGACGACATTAATCACAGTGCGCAAAGGGATATTTAAGAAGGCGATCTTCCCACGCTCCAAACGCGGATGGCGATGCTGGGAACCGTAAAAATAGTAGGTGGGATGCATCTTGCGCGATGACTTTGTAGTAGTTACACGAGGTGTGATTCAAAAGCCCGCGAATGATTTTTCTTTTAGCAGTAACTGCTAACTCAACAAACCATTTGATGTAATATTTGTCCGATAGCCAGATCCGATAAGACAGGCAGCGTCAATTTGGAACACGATATGACTTGTCAGCGTCTAGAGAAGCTAGAGTGAGGTTTGTTCGCCGTGTCTGTCACGCATTTTGAACAACACGCGAACATTAATTTTGTTTCCTGTTGCAAAAAAGTGTCAAAGAAACTCACGAAATTTGAAATTGATGTATGGTGATAATGCTGTAACTCCGAAGACTGTTCTAGTATTACCGATTTATAAACGGAAATGAGTTGGTTGAAGACAAGCAACAGAAGAAACCGTGCAAAAAGTGACCAAAATTGTTCTTTCAAACGGCGACTCACTATTCGAGAGCTTACTGAAGAAGTTAGCATCTCGTACTGGTCCGCGCTTAGCATTTTAACCGGTAATTTGCAAATTGAACGAGTGAGTGCAAAATTTGTCACCAGACTTTTGAGTGATGAGCAGAAGGAAAATCGTTTGCCGGTTTGCATGTAGTTGAAGGCTCGTCTTCATTAATATCCGGACTTTACGTAACTGGAGATGAAACTTGTGTCTATGAAAACAACTCCGAGGCCAATTTCCTCACCCTAAAGAGGCACGTCAATCAAAATCGAATATCAAAATGATATTGATTACTTTTTTCGATATTAAAGGCATAGTGCGATTAGAGGTCATTCCAAGTGGAACAGCTATAAACGCCGAATTTTACAAGGACGTACTGCAACATTTGCGAGACGATGTACGAAGAAAGAGACTACAACAATGGGCTAATGGCATTCTTCTTCATCACGACAACACACCATACCACGCCTCACTTATGATTCGCAAGTTTTTTGTCGGTAAATATGTTCCTGTTTGTTCACACCACCTTACTCAGCAGATTTGCCACGATAAAACTTCTGACTTCTCAAAAATTAGAAACGTCCTTAAAGGAAAGTGTTTTGACACCATACTTACACTGAGAGGGCCACGACAGAGGAGTTAAACACCCCTGCAAAAGAAGCCTTCCATAAATGCTTCCAGTCACGGATTCAAAATTGGGGTAAGTGCATTGCTAGCCAAAGACCGTACTTTGCAGAAGATTAAATCAGGTTCTGTGTAAGCTTATTACCTTGTATCTAATAAACTTTTTCATCATTTTTTTTGATCACACCTCGTATATGTAGTTATACACATATCAGTTGGTTATTTGACATGGAAGGAACAGCTCCCCAGCTGCAATCCAAACGAATGCTCGCAGTTTTCGTTCGTGGTGTAAATGGGCCTCGTAGTTGGGCCACCGCTCGAAAAGCTCGTTCACATGATTCAAGAACAAGTGAAAGAAGTACCAGGACTTCTGATGTATGGCATGACACCCAGTCAATAAACATCCAGACAATTCTGTGACCACCTGCAACTACATGTTTCCTGCAGAATATGCTTAGTGTTCTTTTATGCGCGAACATTAGTGATGTTTCACGATGACGCTTGTGTTTCCTTTGGGCGGCGCGTCAAGGACTCGCGAGTTGTGGGCTCGACACGCTTTAAGCGCAGTCACGACATTTAAGAAGAGGAAGTCGTTGATTGTGCGGGCGGTCGCGCGATAGCATCTGGCATTCATGTTGGCGGCCGTGGGTGTGCAGGCGTGCGAGTACGCAAAACTGTGCCCAGACTGCGCCAATGCAGAGCAGCACACCGAAACCACTTCACAGACGTTTTTAATATTCCCTAGTGTGTAACATTGTTCCCAGGGTGTTCACGCACGTAATCTAAAATGAAAACTTCGAATATAAGAATTCGTCTGTACGTAGTTTCTTAGTTGTAATTCAGGACGATGATCAGAAAGCACTGCTTCATGTTATTTTTAGTTTCAGTGTTTTATTACTGGAAGAGAGAACATACAATTTTGTGGTTGGATATACGGCTGCGCAGCAAATTTTACGCTGTGTTCTACAGGGTGGACAACGGGGAGCGGGATGAAACTATTGCGTATTCAGGGGCCTGTATTCTCCGCTTAGGTAGTATCATCGTATCATTTTTTTAAATGTCGACAGATATGTTTACTAATGGATTAGTTACTCTTCTCCAAAAGAGCTGAAACCTGAGCGTCAACACCACAAAAAGTTCTATGGCGTCAAGATACTTTTTGCACCATTTCGTATTTCGTTGTTTCTCCTCCGGAGGAAATTATCTTATTGAAATCGAAGCTTTTTGGAATGGGAGAGTGGACTGACAGGAGTCTTCAATTCTCTTATGGAGGTGGCGATGCAGATTCTAAAAGTGGAGCGTTTGGTTCAATACAGATTAGGGCTTCGAGTGTTGGCAATCCACTGAGAACAGATGTCTCAGTTTAGACCTGTCTGTAAGAGGAAGTGGCAGAAAATGATTTATGCTTATCAAGTTTCTGGTTTAAGAGCTGTGAGTGTGTGGGTTTTATTTTGCCAAGTTGCGCAATGGATTGATCCAACAAGTACTCTTTGGCTCCTGCAAGAAACAATTTCCACCTCACACTACTACAGAACTCAGACAGACGCTCCTAATGTACCAACAAGAACTGCCTGAAAAACAATCAGCAACAAATATCTTCTGGAGTCGTCCGCTGTAAGGAAAAGACACAAAAATATTCTATATTGGGTACACTTTGGTACTGTAGTATTGCTAGTTAGTGTAAGAAAAACATTAAACGAACGAAAAATATTATTTATTGCAAAAAAGTTCTGAGAAATCAAGTGAAACTTTTTCTTACAAATTAATAGATTTCCGGGTTCTTTTTGGAACAGTAGATGCCTCTTATGGATAGGAATGCTATTATTTTACAATGAATGGAAAGGTTCTTTTCTCCCTTTTCTTTAAGAATGTTATTTACTCGGCAGAATGGATGAGAGCTGCGCCTATGCAACTTGAATAACTTTTCTAGGTACGTCAAGGCTCTCGTGTGAGAAATGCAATGGAGTGTACTGTTACGGAGGACAGATGGGGCTCGCATACGCTGCAGCGCACAATACCGTGAGCTGCGACGACTGCTGCCTGCGTCACTCGCTGCTGACAAATAACACAACTGTCTCTTTCTACGTGGGTTGACCTTCGCCAATCAAACTCTCCCTACGCCTTGATGAAGTCAAGGACTACTATCCGCCCCTAGTCTGTTGGCGGGGTACACCGGTCAGATAACCAGTCCACCGCGATGCCACTCAATATTCGCTCGCAGGCGTTTAACTAGTACTCTGTCCGTGTTCACACCGCACAATAAGTGTGGCGGCCAACACAGTGAACAATGCTTAATCGCGAGCGACTCAATATAGAGTATCACTCCAATTCGCTAACGACACAGGTGCTCTTCCAGTGAAGCACCTTTTTTCTCTGAGCACTGTGGGACTTAACTTCTTAGGTCATCAGTCCCCTAGAACTTAGAACTACTTAAACCTAACCAACCTAAAGACATCACACACATCCATGCCCGAGGCAGGATTCGAACCTGCGACCGTAGCGCTCTCGCGGTTCCAGACTGTAGCGCCTAGAACCGCTCGGCCACCTCGTCCGGCAGTGAAGTACTCAGGAGAGACTTTGTTTCTCGCTCTTTGCGTACACGTGCGAGCACATTCGCTCTCGTTACGTGTTTCTGCTCCAAGAGCGACAACGGAACAGCCCCTTTTTCTCGAAAAGTTTCAAGGGTCTATCATTCGTTGTCATCCCTCACTCTTCTGGCTCTTTGCGTCAGAAATATTACGCCAATCAGCATTGCTCTTTTAAACGGGAGACTGACGTTTCGTTTAAGTCGACCAATGCGGAAATATGTAGCATTTCCATTAGGCGTATACTGTCCTCCTGTGAGAACTCCGTAACTACGCATCTTTCGATGACCTACTGTTAAAAGGACAATAAAGTTCATGTCACCAGACACTTGGCAAGGAAAGGGAGAAGAACATCTGAGAGAGCAAAGGCAGCTGGAAAAAGGCGAGAGCGAAGCGAACATGAAATTCAACTATTCAGCAAGTGATCTGTTTACGAATTTATAACATAAATAATAAAATTAAGTGATAGAAAAACACACCACTCGTTCAATTCTGACAGTTTTACTCGTATTTTTTTCTCTGACCACCCTGTCGAATTGGCGACGAAAGGTTCAAGTAGGATTGAATCAGAGTTACTTGATTTCGAGGAATCTCCAGGAACAGCGAGTGACAATATTCCATTGCCACAAGCAAAAAACTGATGAGGACGTCAAGCAGTAATGACGCGCAACATTGCTGCTGAGTTTGATAAATCAATGATCAGAAACAGGCAACTGATAGCTACAATCGAAATGCTACGTAGAATATTTTGCAGTCAACAAATCTCGAAAGAAACAGCACAAGAAAAAGTCTATTGAAATCTAGACCCTATTTAAGGATAAGAAATTGCAGGCTGCTACCGCTCGTTTGGATGGTATGTCTCTACCACCAGTAATACGTAACGATACCCTAGAAATACTTCCTCACATTCTTTAAAATTGTGCTACAGAGCGGCTTCTCGGAATCTCTGCATTGCGACTAGCAACTGGAACAACAGCCTTCTTTAAAACAGACTTGGGTCTTCAGTCTTATGTTAAAGCGTAAATTTTTGACACACCGCAGTTAAATACGGGAAATTAAGACATGAATGTTGAAAACATTTTGCCGGCCGAAGTGGCCGTGCGGTTAAAGGCGCTGCAGTCTGGAACCGCAAGAGCGCTACGGTCGCAGGTTCGAATCCTGCCTCGGGCATGGGTGTTTGTGATGTCCTTAGGTTAGTTAGGTTTAACTAGTTCTAAGTTCTAGGGGACTAATGACCTCAGCAGTTGAGTCCCATAGTGCTCAGAGCCATTTGAACCATTTGAAAACATTTTAGAAAAAACATATCTTGCATTTACTTTTCAGACATCACATATATGAAATTATTCTCAAAAGCGTTTTTCAGGAAAAAATGGCCGGCAGAAGCGCGGGTTAGAAAACAACAATCTTTCAAAACTTTGAAAAGGTTTGGTTTATAAATTCCAAACTGTAATTCAGCACAGGAAAGTCAAGAACATTTGGATCACTTCGATGTGTTTCGAATACTAGATTTTGTTCAGGATAGATTCAGTGAAAAACAACCTACAGATTATTACAGGGAACTGTTAGATTTAGCTGCGATCTTTCTTGGTGGAAAACCTTTCCTTGCACCAGAAATTATCAGTCATGCAAACAACCTTGCGTCCTTTGTCCAATTTTATCCTGTGATTCAAAAATGAAAGTGACCGATGCTTTGAATCGTCAGCCAGGACAATCAGAAGAAAACATTAAAAGAGTTCAGGTAAGAATAAGTCAAAACCCAGAAATAATTAATAGTGGGATCGAACAGTTTTTTTTAACTAAAATAAGACAATTTTCCCAGATTGGCCTCGAGTCGCAAATTTCTTGAGACATATCCTTTGCAGTGACGTAAAAACGATGATTCCATCAACGTTGTACACCTAGTCAATAAACTATAAGCTGTAGGCGATATGGCAGAAAGAACCTTCAATGTCATAGAGGACTACAATAAGTTATTTACAATAATTAAGAAGGAGGCAGAAGAAGTATATGCTTACGATTGTATTCCAAGAGATAAAAAAAGATTTAATTAAAAAATAAAGATATGTAGAAGAAACCACACAAATATTGTACATAATAATATAACAGATTGACTCAATAAGTTAAAATAACAAATTTAATAATTTAGTTGAAAGGAATTGACTAATGAGCTATAGTAGAGTAATTGTTTTGAGATATAAAGTAAATGAGGTCTTTAGATGATTTTTCATTTCAGGTATATGGACACAGCTTCCCCTTTTCCTATGGAACCAAAATTACCTATGCTTCATTTTTTCATGCAGCGAAACCAAACTAGAGGCCAGATCAAAGAAAACATCAGACTTTGAAACCTAAGAGCCCCCCATGTACACACATTGCAGTGCCTTCTGAATGGTGAGAAGTTCCCTCATAAATGTGAGATCATATAGTAAATTAAATTTCTTTCCATATTAACTTGCAGGTTCTCCTTCTTCATTCTCCAACCCAGTAGTGAATGTCATTTGGGCATTACCATAGTTTAATAGAAATTTTGCTAGGATAAGGAGTGGTATAATATTCTTCAACTGTAAGATCCAGCACACCTCTTTCGAAGTGTTTGCTTGGATGACTTGAGCCAAAGTAACATAATCTTAGTCCCTAAGACTTAGGGCCTATTGATTGTTGGTGATGTAGTACTGAGAATGTTACAAATCAGTTCTTAAATGTATGATTTATTAACCACAAAATGTTTTAGGACTACATAATCGTATTATCAAGTTATCTTGTCATTTGCACCGTCAAATGGCATAACGACTTTAAGCCCTTAATAATGGAATCATGCAGCTCTGAAACATATTTTGGTAAATAAATCAAAGATTTGATGAATGATGGGAAATGCACTCAATGCTGATTTTTGATACTGTCTGATGGTGGATTCACAGCAGATAAGATGATGGTTAAAAAAACCAAGATTAAGCGGTTTCGAGATCAGGCGATATTGAAGGCTTCAGCCTGGTTTTACTGAAAGATGCGATTCCACATCCTTTTTGGTACTGGTAATGTTTATTCAGATTTCGGTCTTAAAGTACGAAACTCATGATTTTTACGTAAGCACGATATTTCTGTGTGTGTTTACGAAATTTCTTTCGTTTCTAAATTTTTCTATAATATAGTAACACATTTTTTGTGAATTTCTATGTGAAAACAAGATATTGCGAAAACTGGTCATCCTTTAAAACTCACTTTACAAAAATTTATAGTCAACAGCTTTTTTTTCTATGAGGAATGTAATTAGATTTCAATTTCATCGTATTATTTTTAACAAATACCATGTGGATTAGATTGTTTTCTAGATTTAATTTGTATAATTCCAAATGGAAATTTGTTGCCCAATAGATAAAGAATCATCGCTTTATTTTAAAAAACACAGTTGAAATATATAGAAATAATTTATATTGACGCAAAATTTTTATCTAACGAAATACAAACAAATCTTGTGATGGATCAGATCCTGAAATTTTTGAATTCTATTTTACAACTATATGAAATATCTTTCATTACCATTTTTATTCCCAGATATTTGTAACCATAAAAAGAAATATCTCTTTATCACTGCTTGTGAAAGTGGATGTTATTATAAAATTTTATTTTGACAATAAAGCTTCAAGAATATTCTGGAACAAAATGCAATGATATACAATACTGAATGTGCATCAAATGAGTTAATCATTGTCAGGGCTATTCTTTTTAAAATCGTATTTGACTCAGTAATCTTTGAGCATTCGTGGTACGACTTTTGTTCTAGGAACTGCTGTACAAAAAGCTCTTTTCTGTGTAATAGTCTGTATAGTGTGTTTTACTCTTGTGGTCAGACAAATGTGCAATAAAATGTGAAGAAATATTGAGGAATATCGTTTTCACTGAAGAATAAACAATCTGAGTACCAAACCATCCACTAGTAAGACAAAAAGCACTCCATTCACAACACAGAAAAGACTAATACTTATCATAATAACATTCAGCAAATTCAGTTTCGAATGGCTATTCTTCGGTAACTTCTAAATGTACTACCTTAGCGGACTTAGAGACGAGAAAGGTACATAAATATTGATAAGAAATGCAAAAACTTTTTTACATAAGACTTCCTGGCAGATTAAAGCTGTGTACCGGACCGAGACTCGAAATCGGGCAAGGGCTCTACCTCATTCTGGAAACATCCCCCAGGCTGTTGCTAAGCCATGTCTCCGCAATATCCTTTCTTCCAGGAGTGCTAGTTCTGCAAGGTTCGCAGAAGAGCTTCTGTGAAGTTTGGAAGGCAGGAGACGAGGTACTGTCATTGAAGCTGTGATGGCGGATCGTGAGTCGTGCTTGTGTAGCTCAGTCAGTATTGCGCGTGCCTGCGAAAGCAAAGGTCCCGAGTTCGAGTTTCGGTCAGTTTTAGTCAGTCAGGAAGTTTCATATCAGCGCCCACTCCGCTGCAGAGTGAAAACCTCACTTTTTCACATGTTTGGAAAGAGGGTCATCTCAAGGCGAGTGTCTTATTGGGGCCTTAAGTAAAGAAGGTAAGACGCAAAAACTGAAATATTTTTAGATGAATGAATGAAAATTGTATACTGAATTTTATGTCAGAAAAACTGCAATGAGAAGATCAACCCTGAAATGAAATAAACTGGACATAATCTTGGAAGACAGAATTATGGTTATAAATTAGTCACAGAAATAATTACTCATGCCGAATGAAAAGTAAAAAGTGGAACTGAAGATCTACAAGCCGAGTTCCAGAAGAAGAGATAAGTATACAGTATATTCTTTGTTACTTTGTCTAAATCTTTCAAGATGAAAAAAACAATGGAAGAAGTACTTCGGTCTGAGGACGCAGTGTTAAAACGGAATGCAGTTGTAAATAAGAAACGGAAAGAAACTTCCTTGCAGCAGATTAAAACTGTGCGCCAGACTGAGACTCGAACTCATTCAAGAAACGGAAATATTTAACTCAAGATGAAAATGTATCTATAAAAGATGTACTCAGAACAATTTCTTTACAAATAAGTGAGTTTACAGTACATGCTTTCAGGCAACTTCATTAGGCTTACCTATCGTCCACAATAGCGAGAAATAAGGTCAAACAAAGAAAGCTGTCACTAATAAATTTTTCAAAGCAAATATGAGAAGCTAGCACAATTACATACTGAAACTGTTTGTAGCACAAATGATGAAAGTACTTTTGTGTTGACACAGTCTAATGATAACAAAACAAACTTTCGACAGCTTCAAGTAATTTTAAGCACATTTACTTCAATAATGAATTGAGAATGATGAAATCTTTGTGGAGAGATGTGTGTAAAGACAATGCTATTAATATGCTTTTGTGCAAGTATACAAAAGATTCAGTCAAAAGGAAGTTCAGGTTATCTCTCTGCAGTACGTTGTACAGGAGCTTTACAGAGAAGTGGTAAACTTTGTGTTTGCTTTTAGAGCCAGGACAGCGTTTGAAACTGATGGGGTCCAGGTGACGGAGGTTGAACATGAACATTAATGCAAATGGCCCAGAGGAACAAGAGTTCTAGAGGTAGTGGCGTAAATATGGAAACCCAGTTTGTTTTTGCTGTATAAAAGAAATGTTTACTTCTCTTTCAGCTTCAAAAATTAGCCACAGCTAATTCATAATGTTTTAGCAATGGATGTAATATTATGAAACACAAAAATTAAATATGTTAAAAATTAAAAAAACAATTTCTGCTTGCACAACAACTCATTAATTTTTAAAGAAGTGCGGGTAATGTGGAAACGCCTTGAAATTGTGGGAAACTGACTACTTCAAACGAAAACTATTAAAAATGTTAGAAACTGTTTTATGTTATAATAATTTAAATTGCACAAAAATATTTTTAAACGCAACTTTAATAGAAAAATGCTTCACAAGCAAAGTTCACTTTCAAAAATCGCATATGTAAATATCTCCTTCATTTCCGGGACACAAAGAGTGACTCCACTCCTCACACATTACACACTTAATCCACAATTCTCCCCGAACGTCTTTGGAGAATGCGCCTAAAAAAAAAATACAAATGGCATCTTCTTCAGTAGGTGTTTCTTCCCTAACTGGGATATCCAAATCTAACACGCCTGAAGAGACAGTTGGTGCATTGGGCTCTTCATCTGAATCCTCAGACAACTTAAGCCGTTGTTTGAATGATTTTCTAGGAGGAGATTCACGTTTTTTCTTGCTTTTGGCGGGTGCCTTAGGAAGCTTCTGTTTACCCTTCAGTAAGGAGTCTTCAAGGCGTGTTTTATAAGGCGAAGATGTCAAAACAGCTGATGAACCTGGCTTACGACCTCTGTTGGAAACCTTCCTCTTTAAAGGAGGGATTGGCATGATATCTTCTGGAGACACACATGTGTTTGATGAGGTATTTGACAACGATGTTGAACTTCTGCTTTCTCTTTGGCCATCTTCACTTGGGCTGTCAGTTATCACAAGTCTGAATGCGTTATGAGTATCTTCTTGTCTCAGGTCATTACTTCCACCTGGAGATGCTGGATTCTCACAGGTTACTTTCAGACTTCTGGCCTCATCTAAAGCCAATGTGGCAGCTATAAAGTCGATTTCTGCAAAAACAGTCCTGTCACATGGAAAAATTCCAGTCTCCAAAAATCCTTTTCAAGCAATAGAGCCAGTCTGACACTTTATGTAGTCTTTCCTAAACAACTCAGATATGTCATATAGTCCAAATGGCTGTGCCGCAACCAATGGCGAACATACTCAGCGTAATAGGTTTTTAGACTGCTCATAAAGGTCTTATCAAGTGGCTGAGTTTTATAAGAGGTGTGAGGTAGGATGCTCACGATTGTAACATGGTTCTCCCATGCACATTCTATAACTTGAAGGTTTCTGGCATGACTGTTATGCCCATCAAGAATTAACAACACAGGGGATTCCTTTGAGGGATGTACCTTAGAAATGAAGTGGTCAAACCACTTGGAGAAGAGCTCAGTTTGAATCCAGTCTGAAGGATGGCATTTACCAATTGTTCCAACTGGTGCTCCTTTCAGTAGAGTCTCAGTCCAGTTCTTCTAGGGAAGATCATCATTGGTGGTATGAAAGTACTGCCAGCACTCATACAGCATATGACAGTCACCAGGGATCCTCGCTGATGTGAGGGCACCTATTTGGCATTTTCCTTTCAGTCAAATTACATGTGGTATTCTGCTCTGGACGACAGAGAGCCAGTCTCGTCCCCACTGTACACACGATCAGCGCTATAGGAGTGTTTACTGTACTCAGCTTCCAAAATGTCAAAAACTTGTCTACAGCTTCTTTATTGAACCCGTTTGCTCTCGAGAATGAGGTCCCCATAGGTTTGTGGACTGTGAATTTATTTCTGTGTCATCTAAGAAACAGGTCAGACCAAGCTCTACCTGCAGCATTTGAAGTAAAAGGATGATTAATATTATTTCTTTCCGCTAGCTGATATGCCATTCTCTTGACATCTAACCCCTTAAGGCCATAGAAGCGATTATCCATTTCAATGAGATACTGTACCAACTGTTTCTCAATAGCATCAAGTAGTACAGGCTTACGTCCAAGTCTCAAAGAAACACATTCTTCAGGTGACATATCACTATCCACAAACCTTTGAAGTGTCGTCTGAGGTACACTGAAAGCTTTTACTGCTCATCTTAACCCCGTCTGCTTTTCCCTTAAGGCTATTATAGCCTTAATCATGTTTTCAGCATCCCACTTCTTCACAATAGCTCTTGGTTCCCGATCAGTTAGCTTTCATGGTATCTAGCAACAGGCGCAAAACGTATTAGAAGTAATGTATTTGATGTTGGTATTGTGGAAGCGTTTTCACAATGCCATCGTGTGTATGCTTCCATATTACCTACATAATGGCCGTTTTAAATTTCGGTAGATTACATTAAGCAACTATCCATTTAAGGTTGATAAAGGACTGCTAAAACCTTCTATGCACCTCCCTTTATAAGCTATCAGACGCAAAGAAAGATTACTGCAAAGTATGTAGATAAATATAATACTACAACTTACCTCGAAAAAGGTTTAGAAAATGCGCGAACGTAAATTACATCACTGTCACGACGTCTGTTGCTCAACTGACTGCTAACCCTCTACTCTGACAAATAGGAACTATTGAAACAATATCTGGCTGCTCCATTAGAGTGCAACACTCTGCAAGCCAGATACTAGACGTTTCCACATTACCCACACACTTCCACATTTACACCCCTACCTCTACTCATGATTTGGGTATGGCGAACACAGGGCCTTGAATCTCATGCAGTATTAGTTCCAAAACTTCCATTCTTCCATGCTACATGGAGATCTTTAAGTCTTAATTTCGCAAATTGTGTCAACATTGTATCTATTCCCATGTCGTGTGGAGATAAGAAGAGTTCATTATAGAAAGAAATTTGTCAGAGTACACTAGTAAACAGATTATGAGAACTAAGCATTGAGGCGTGGCGAGCTGGCGCCAATGTTATTTTGTTCATGTATCGTTGAGATCGACTGTGGCTGAGCTCAGCTAGCTTTGTTATTCGCATCTCTTATCTTCCGGGTCGGCGGGCTAAGGGATTGGGTTGTGAGCCATCGACGGGTAACCCTCGAGATCTCGTGATATTCGCTAGGAGACGAGTGTCAACGGCTGCCGAACGAGCGTTATATGATGTAGTGTGAAAATGGTCGGGCGTTCTGGCGACATGGGCAGCTTGGAGATACAATTTGTGTGACTTCGCTCGGAGCAAAATCTGAAATGAAGTGGTGAAGCTGTGGAACCCGCTACTTCGTTTTGTGTACGTGATATGAAGTAACTGGTCATAATTCTGTTCTGTTGACCGACGCACTCAGATGCAATTAAATTTTATTATTATGATGAGACTTTCCTAGTCGAACTTTAAGATGGTGTGGAAGAGTTCAGTTCGCCTAGTTAAATGGTGCCCGTGATTTGAAAGTTTTCTCAGAAGTTTTACTAATGCTCTGTGTTTCTTGTAATCAAATGATTTTATTTTGGCGTTTTCAACGCTTGCACTCTATTAATACAGTTGTCCATGTCTAAAATCCTTAAGGTCAAAGTTGCGAATTTGTCAGTAGTGTAACGTGTTCCTTTACACGCTTACACATATATAGAGTCAAAGGTTCTGCAAAGTGTTTCTATGTTTCAGAGTTACTGGAATGTCTTTGTGATTCGCGCAAAATCTTTTGATAGTGCCAGTGTCTTGGTGGGGAATGAAATGTCATCGGAGGTCTAGGCCTGGCAGTGTTTAAGAACCTGGCCACTACCGGGAATTGTCCACATACCGCCTTCCAAAGTTTAGTATTTAGCTCCCTTCCGCCAAGGCGGGTTAAGCTGGTACATATACAGGGTGGTCCATTGATCGTGGCCGGGCCAAATAGCTCACGAAATAAGCGCCAAACGAAAAAACTACAATGAACGAAACTTGTCTAACTTGAAGGGGGAAACCAGATGGCGCTAGGGTTGACCCGCTAGATGGTGCTGCCATAGGTCAAACCTATATCAACTGCGTTTTTTAAATAGGAACCCCCATTTTTATTACATATTCGTGTAGTACGCAAAGAAATATGAATGTTTTAGTTGGACCACTTTTTTCGCTTTGTGATAGATGACGCTGTAATAGTCACAAACATATGGCTCACAATTTTAGACGAACAGTTGGTAACAGGTAGGTTTTTTAAATTAAAATACAGAACGTAGGTACGTTTGAATGGCCATGGTATGATGCTTCGATGACCAATCCACCTGTCATGAAATATGCTGTTCAATACCGATCAACCGCACGCGAGCTATGTGTCGGACATCCATCATGTTGGAAGTACATCGCCATTCTGTCATGCTGTGAAACATCTTGTAATAACATCGGTAGAACATTACGTAGGAAATCAGCATACATTGAAACATTTAGATTGCCATCGATAAAATGGGGATCAATTATCCTTCCTCCCATAATGCCGCACCATACATTAACCCGCCAAGGTCGCTGATGTTCCACTTGTCGCAGCCATCGTGGATTTTCCGTTGCCCAATAGTGCATATTATGCCGGTTTACGTTACCGCTGTTGGTGAATGACGCTTCGTCGCTAAATAGAACACGTGCAAAAAATCATCTGTCATCGTCCCGTAATTTCTCTTGTACCCAGTGGCAGAACTGTACATAACGTTCAAAGTCATCGCCATGCAATTCCTGGTGCATAGAAATATGGTACAGGAGCAATCGATGTTGATGTAGCATTCTCAACACCGACGTTTTTGAGAATCTCGATTCTCGCGCAATTTGTCTGCTACTGATGTGCGGATTAACCGCGACAGCAGCTAAAACACCTACTTGGACATCATCATTTGTTGCAGGTCGTGGTTGACGTTTCACATGTGGCTGAACACTTCTTGTTTCCTTAAATAACGTAACTATCCGGTGAACGGTACGGACACTTGGATGATGTCGTCCAGGATACCGAGCAGCATACATAGCACACGCCCGTTGGGCGTTTTGATCTCAATAGCCATACATCAACACGATGTCGATCTTTTCCGCAATTGGTAAACGGTCCATTTTAACACGGGTAACGTATCACGAAGCAAATACCGTCCGCACTGGCGGAATGTTACGTGATCCCACGTACTTATACGTTTGTGACTATTACAGCGCCATCTATCACAAAGCGAAAAAAGTGGTGCAACTAAAATATTCATATTTACTTACGTACTACACGAATATGTAGTAAAAAATAGGGGTTCCATTTTTTAAAAAACGCAGTTGATATCCGTTTGATCTATGGCAGCGCCATCTAGCGGGTCAACTATAACGCCAACTGGTTTTCCCCTTCAAGCTAGACGAGTTTCGTTCATTGTAGTTTTTCCGTTTGATGCCTATTTCGTGAGATATTTGGCCTGGTCACTTTCAATGGACCACCATGTACAAATATACACTGTATATAACCTGTTCTTATAAGAACCTGTTTCCTTAAATATTAGGCATTGGCAACTGGCTAAACTTAAATTGCATAGCATATGCTGAGTTCCTTGCGCAGCTCTTTCTAGTAGTCTTTTATTGACATGTCTGAGCACGTGAACATTCATTTTTAAATATCAGTATTTCTGCTGTAGTTTTTATGTAAGTGGTTCTGTCATGTTATGTAATTGAATCTTAGCTTGAGACTAGGGCTGAAGTGTCATTAAGTCACCCTTTATTGGTAACTCTTTTCATTATATATATTTTGAGGAAAATCCTATATGGGAGTATGTATTTCTGAAGTTTGTCAGTAATTATGTTTTCTTAATAAGGCAAAATAAAGCGAGGGGTATTAGTGCCTGGCAACGTTAAGTTTGTAATCGACCTTTTAACAGGTGCTTCTTTAACGGATTGAAATAGTAAGTTTATAAGGGTATTTTAGTGAAGAATGTTAAGTGTGGCCATCTTAATGTAATAACTGGTTTTAAGGAGTTTGATGAAGTTGCTACGTGAAGTAACTGATAATTGCTATGCTTAAGGTTTCTATAAATGCCTGGCACATTAAGTTTTTTTTATAACTTTCTCTGAAGGGACTGTTTATTTGAGTTCTGAGTACATTGGGTTTCTGACTGTATTTGCAAAGCTTTATTTAATGGCTCGTTCACAATTTGTAATTGTCAAATACCTTAAAACATGTAATGTCAATAAACTGTCTTAATTATAAAATGTGATTACCAACCATGATTCCATCCCGCTTCCTTTTTCATGGTATCTAGGATATGGTGGGTAAGTGTGGTACGAAAGGGGAACCACGTACCAAACATAACATGCATACTCACGTGAGAAGTTTGAAGAATAAGTTGCTGTATGAGACGTTTCTTATATTCAATTACATACTGTAAAATCACGCATAAAATAAGGGAACTGTAGTTGGAACATTTTTATAACTTACGAATTACGATGATATTTATGGCTTTTCATAGAAGTTATAGAGGTATACCTATGTTATATTATGTTTATGGTATTAGGTGGAACATTATGGAATTTGGAAGAAATTATGAGATGTACTATACGATGCTTATAACGAGATTTGGAGAAATACATGTTTTCAGTAAGGAGTATGATTACGTTGTACTATTTATTGAGGTAATTTTGGTTTGTGATTACGTTGATGATTCTGTGATGTGCTTGTTATAGGTCTAATGTGTTCGAATTTTGTGCACTTTAATTAGTAATGGAATGCTAATGACACTATTTGGATGATAAAATTAAAATGGTGAACTATGTAAAATGTTCAATAAACTGTTGCTGCTATGAGTAAATACTATCTGACAACATTTTCTTTTCAAGCAGTTACTGATATATTTAAAGCAAAATTAAAATAATTGAGCATAAATGGAAATGTGAGTGTGTTAATTAAAACTAGAGAAATGGTGAAATAAAATGGAGAGTTGTTACTGTTGAAAAACAATTAAGAAATTTCGATATTGCAGTTTAACTGACATAAGCAATTAGCGTGAAATCTGGCTATAACATAACTTACTTTTGTGGTAAAATCTAGACTTAGTGTATGATTATTTGATATTATTTGAATTTATCAAGGAAATAGGAAGACTAAAGAAAAATCAAGACACATTTATATGATTTGTCGACCTGGAGAAAGCACTCGACAATGTAAAATGGTACAAGATGTTCGAAATACTAGGAAAAATAGGGGTCAGCTATAGGGACAGATGGGTGTTATACAATATGTACAAGTGCCAAGAAGGATAGTAAGAGTGGGTGACCACTCGAAGTGCTCGGATTAAAGAGTGTAAGACAGGGATGTAGTCTTTCCCCCCTACTGTTCAATCTGTACATCGAAGAAACAATGATGGAAATAAAAGAAATATTCAAGAGTGGAATTAAAATTCAAGGCGAAAGGATCTTAATGACACAGTTTGCTGATGACATTGCTATCCTAAGTGAAAATGGAGAAGAATTACATGATCTGCTGAATGGAATGAACAATCTAATGAGTAAGGAATATGGATTGAGAGTAAATCGAAGAAAGACGAAAGAAATGAGAAGTGGCAAAAATGAGAACAGCGGGAAAATTAACATCAGGATTGATGGTCATGAAGTAGATGTAGTTAAAGAATTCAGCTACCTAGGGAGTAAAATAAGCGATGACAGATGGAGCAAGTAATTCCTCAAAAGCAGACAAGCAATGGCAAAAAGGGCATTCCTGGCCAAGAGAAGTCTACTAGTATCAAACATACGCCTTAATTTCAACAAGAAATTTCTGAGAACGTACGTCTGGAGTACAGCATTGTATGGTAGTGAAAACTAGAACAGAAGAGAATCGAAACATTTGAGATGAGGTACTACAGACGAATGTTGAAAATTAGGTGGACTGATAAGGTAAGGAGTGAGGAGGTTCTGCGCATAATCGGAACTTTCACAATTTTTGAAGCATGTTGAATTGTCGATTTTAGCAATCGTTATAAAGATCCTGAAAAAGTGTAGTTTGTATGTTCTTTTCACATGTTTTGAACATTTTGTAATTATACTTGCTCCTATTGACACACTTGTACAATAAAAACTTTATACAAATGTTTCTTTAGACCCACAATTTTGTATTGCTTTATGCTGATACTGCTACTATTTTTTCATTTGCATATTAATACTTGACTTCATCATCAACACATATTCAAAATAACTTCTATGTGAAATAAAGGGCTGATAATTTTGAGGGAATTTTATAAACAATAGTTTTTTACCATATATGGAATGATCAGTTTATTACAGGGATTAAATGTTCCATACATGGCATGGTATTGTACGGAGAGTATGTTATAACAAACGACGATTTACAGCTTCCTAGAACAGTCGAACCTTATGGTATCACTCTGGGTTTACCGAAAGATGTGATTCCATCTCCTTTACTATAATGTTTATTCAGATTTAGGTCTTAAAGCACGAAATTCGAGACTTTTATTCTGATGTATTCTGATGTATTTAAGAAATTACAGTCTTTAACTGGTAATCTTATAGATCTCACTTCACAAAAAGTTATAATTGAAAGATTTTTATCCATTAGAAACGTAATTTGACTCAGTCTTTCTGGATTCCATGTGGATCCGATTGTTTTCCAAATTTATTTTGCATAATGTCAAATGGAAATTTATTGCTCAGTAGATAAAGAACCATCACCTTATTTAAAAGCACAGTTAACTTCTTCGGAAACAGTTTATCTTGCTGTAAAATTTTTATGTACCAGAATGTGAACAAAAATTATGATCAAGGCATATCTTGAAATCATTAACTGTATTTAAAACTGTATGAAACGTCTTTCATTAACACTTTTTCTCTCAGATTTCTGTATCCATAAAAATAAATATATTTTTAATTGCTTTCTTACTGTTTGTGAAATCAGATGTTATTATAAACTTTATTTTGACAATACAACTTCTAGAATATGTTGGAAAGCAATGGAATGATACCCAGAAATGAAAGCACGCTAAATAAATCGGTTTTAGGCAGTCAGGAATTAGGAGATGAGCTGTCTGCAATTCGCATTTGGCTCAGTTGTCTTTGAGAATTTATTGTATCTCTTTTGATCTGGAAAACAGAAAAAGTTTTTTTCGTGTAATAATCCGAATAGCGTGTTTTACTTCTGTGATCAAAGAAATGTGAAATAAAATATGGAGAAATATTAAGGAATAGTGTTTTCCTGAAGAATAAACAACCTTGTAAGAAAATGATCACTGCTATGTTAGCAAACTTAGAGGCTAAAAGAGTGCATAAATTTTCATAAAAACATTTTTGGGAAAGAGGGTCACGCCCATGTATTAGAGTATGGCCAATCTTTATTAATCCAAAGCCTGAATGTCAAACACATATTGGATCATGCGTAGATCGTAAGTTCAGCTACGGTGTGGAGATTTCTTGAAGCGTAGTGATATCCATAGCAGGGCAAGGAAGCTTCGATTTCAGGAACTTTCTTGAAGAATTAGGACAAGGATTGTTTGGACATAAATCCTCAGACGACAGTCTCGAGGAACAAGTGAAGCATACACTTGTTATAGCTAGAAAAAGCCTATACATAATTTAAAAATTTGTAATGGCTGCCGGCCGTGGTGGCCGAGCGGTGCTAGGCGCTTCAGTCCGGAACCGTGCTGCTGCTACGGTCGCAGGTTTGAATCCTGCCCCGGACATGGATGTGTGTGCTGTCTTTAGGTTAGTTAGGTTTAAGCAGTTCTAAGTCTAGGGGACGGATGTGATATGTTTCTGAGCACTATGGGACTCAACTGCTGAGGTCATAAGTCCCCTAGAACTTAGAACTACTTAAACCTAACTAACCTAAGGACAACACACACATCCATGCCCGAGGCAGGATTCGAACCTGCGACCGTAGAGGTCGCGCGGTTCCAGACTGTAGCGCCAGAACCGCTCGGCCACCAGCGGCCGGCTAGGGGACGGATGACCCCAGGTGTTGAGTCCCATAGTGCTCAGAGCCATTTGAACCATTTTTTGTAATGGCTATTGAAAAATATCAACTGGAATAGACTCTGAAATTCCGAAGGTAAGAGGGATAAAACACAGAGTGCTAAATGCTATTGGCAGTCGGTAAAATAAAGGGAATGCTGTTACAGGAGTCAAGGACATGATAGGGAAGCAGTAGTTGAGAAGGGAGTAAGATAGGAATGTAGTTTTTCTTTGGTGTTGTTTAATCTGTACATTGAGCTAGCAGTCAAGATGACTAAGACGAAATGTCGGAAAGGGACAGTGCTGACAGAAAAAATTAAAAATTTGGGGTTTTGCCAATGATATAATAATTCTGTCCGAGGTATTACAGGATAGTAAGATTATTTGAACAGAATTGATCTTGAAACGCAATTATAAGACGCGTATCAACAAAAGTAGAACAAACCTAGTGGAATGAATTAAATCAGTAGACGCTTATAGAATAATGTTAGGATATGAGACGTTCATGAGGTTTGCTGATGACATGGTCCTTCTGTCCACAGGGGAAAAAGAATTACGGGATTTGGTGAACATCATTGAATCAAACGGAAAAGATTATGGAACACACCCATACCCGAGGGAGGACTCGAACCTCCGGTGGGAGGGGCCGCGCCGGCCGGAGTGGACGAGCGGTTAAAGGCGCTACTGTCTGGAACCGCAGGTTCGAATCCTGCCTCGGGCATGGATGTGTGTGATGTCCTTAGGTTAGTTAGGTTTAAGTAGTTCTAAGTTCTGCTCAGAGCCAGTTCAGTTGTTTCAGCATTACCACGACATTCGACCATGCGTCAGACAAACCTGTGAACACTCCTATTGCCTTCCTTTGTATACGATCAGTATTCCTAGGTAGACCTATTTGGTATTGGTCCCACGCATTTAAACAATATTCTAGGAGTTGAGGCGCACACGTATTTGGAGCAATGTTGTGTGATCACTGCATATCAATTATTTTTGCGTAACTTATATATTTTTCATTTTAAGCTGACACAGGTTACTCTGCAAGTTGATTCTCTGTAGTTTCATAGTTTGGAACAGGGAGTTTCGCTGATACTTGCTGTGTTTCGAAACTTCTTAGGCCGTTGTAAACAATTGTTACCCAGTTGAAACTTACCAGTATACATATTTTTAGGGTCAAAAGCGTCATCTGAAAACTGTTTTTGGATGTCTTGAATGTACAGTTTGTGGACAAAAATATGGAAAGATCGCGATAAATGTACGTCTGAAAACAAATGGAGCTGCTAGTCAAGCCTGCAGGTTACACTATTCAATTTAACCACGAACTTGTGCAACATATCAGTGCTTTGCAAGTGCCGAGGTCAGAACAGTGGTCTGCCTTGTTTTGAGCGTGTTAACTCGGACCTCAGTACGTGCGAATATGGGAAAATTGTTGATACTCATATGGTGCGTGCTTCCGTTAACGAAGCTAACCGTATTTGGTGTTTCAACAGGGCCGGCCGGAGAAGCCGAGCGGTTCTAGGTGGTACAGTCCGGAACCGCGCAACCGCTACGGTCGCAGGTTCGAATCCTGCCTCGGGCATGGATGTGTGTGATGTCCTTAGGTTAGTTAGGTTTAAGTAGTTCTAAGTTCTGCTCAGAGCCAGTTCAGTTGTTTCAGCATTACCACGACATTCGACCATGCGTCAGACAAACCTGTGAACACTCCTATTGCCTTCCTTTGTATACGATCAGTATTCCTAGGTAGACCTATTTGGTATTGGTCCCACGCATTTAAACAATATTCTAGGAGTTGAGGCGCACACGTATTTGGAGCAATGTTGTGTGATCACTGCATATCAATTATTTTTGCGTAACTTATATATTTTTCATTTTAAGCTGACACAGGTTACTCTGCAAGTTGATTCTCTGTAGTTTCATAGTTTGGAACAGGGAGTTTCGCTGATACTTGCTGTGTTTCGAAACTTCTTAGGCCGTTGTAAACAATTGTTACCCAGTTGAAACTTACCAGTATACATATTTTTAGGGTCAAAAGCGTCATCTGAAAACTGTTTTTGGATGTCTTGAATGTACAGTTTGTGGACAAAAATATGGAAAGATCGCGATAAATGTACGTCTGAAAACAAATGGAGCTGCTAGTCAAGCCTGCAGGTTACACTATTCAATTTAACCACGAACTTGTGCAACATATCAGTGCTTTGCAAGTGCCGAGGTCAGAACAGTGGTCTGCCTTGTTTTGAGCGTGTTAACTCGGACCTCAGTACGTGCGAATATGGGAAAATTGTTGATACTCATATGGTGCGTGCTTCCGTTAACGAAGCTAACCGTATTTGGTGTTTCAACAGGGCCGGCCGGGGTGGCCGAGCGGTTCTAGGTGGTACAGTCCGGAACCGCGCAACCGCTACGGTCGCAGGTTCGAATCCTACCTCGGGGATGGATGTGTGTGATGTCCTTAGGTTAGTTAGGTTTAAGTAGTTCTAAGTTCTAGGGGACTCATGACCACAGCAGTTGAGTCCCATAGTGCTCAGAGCCATTTTTTTGGAGGGGCCGCGCCGTCCGCGACATGACGCCTCAAACCGCGCGGCCACTCCACGCGGCAAAGACAAATCCGAAGAGTCAACTTCTCCTACTTGTTCTCTAAAAGAGATTTAAAGACTGTGTCTTCTTGTGTTACACAGATGACGCAGACATGAACATCGTATTTGGTCACAAATCTTTTCATTAAATTTTATACAAAAACTAATTTTCTAGAAATTGGTATTACAAGGCCATGGCTTAAATATTCGTACAGTAAGCATGTCAAAATTGTTTTAGATTGCAGCAATAATGGAGAGATAAAGAGGCTGGCATAGGATAGTATAATAACACTTTTATCTTGACTATAGTTTTCATTGGTTGTAATACACCTTATATGTTTCGGGCTTGCGCCATTTTGAAAGGAGCTACAATAAAATGAGTGTGTATGAGAAACACGTTATAACATCGAATAATATTAAATACACTATGAGAAACGATTAAAAATTAACACTTATTAAATATATGACAAACTGTATCTTATGGAGCAACTAAAAGCAAAAATGAATTGTCTAACATATATAGATATACGGTATCTCGTTCCTCTTAATATGTTGAGATGTAACTTCAAACTGTTCGAATTCCTCTCGAAAGCCTTAAGGAAGTAAGTCTGCCAAATCGCAGAAGTCTGCATGCAGCCATGCAGAAGTCTGCATGGCGACTGTGGTATGTAATATTTGGGTACCGCAAATATAATTTGCATGAAAATACAAAGCTATAATTCTGAAGAGATAAGAGAACGACTTGTATGAATATCAAGAGCTCAGACGGAAACCCAGTTCTAAGCAAAGAAGGGAAAGCAGAAAGGTGGAAGCAGTATATAGAGGGTCTATACAAGGGCGATGTACTTGAGGACAATATTACGGAAATGGAAGAGGATGTAGATGAAGATGAAATGGGAGATATGATACTGCGTGAAGAGTTTGACAGAGCACTGAAAGACCTGAGTCGAAACAAGGCCCCCGGAGTAGACAACGTTACATTGGAACTACTGACGGCCTTGGGAGAGCCAGTCCTGGCAAAACTCTACCATCTGGTGAGCAAGATGTATGAAACAGGCGAAATACCCTCAGACTTCAAGAAGAATATAATAATTCCAATCCCAAAGAAAGCAGGTGTTGACAGATGTGAAAATTACCGAACTATCAGTTTAATAAGTCACAGCTGCAAAATACTAACACGAATTCTTTACAGACGAATGGAAAAACTAGTAGAAGCCAACCTCGGGGAAGATCAGTTTGGATTCCGTAGAAACACTGGAACACGTGAGGCAATACTGACCTTACGACTTATCTTAGAAGAAAGATTAAGGAAAGGCAAACCTACGTTTCTAGCATTTGTAGACTTAGAGAAAGCTTTTGACAATGATGACTGGAATACTCCCTTTCAAATTCTAAAGGTGGCAGGGGTAAAATACAGGGAGCGAAAGGCTATTTACAATTTGTACAGAAACCAGATGGCAGTTATAAGAGTCGAGGGACATGAAAGGGAAGCAGTGGTTGGGAAGGGAGTAAGACAGGGTCGTAGCCTCTCCCCGATGTTGTTCAATCTGTATGTTGAGCAAGCAGTAAAGGAAACAAAAGAAAAATTCGGAGTAGGTATTAAAATTCGTGGAGAAGAAATAAAAACTTTGAGGTTCGCCGATGACATTGTAATTCTGTCAGAGACAGCAAAGGACTTGGAAGAGCAGTTGAATGGAATGGACAGTGTCTTGAAGGGAGGATATAAGATGAACATCAACAAAAGCAAAACAAGGATAATGGAATGTAGTCTAATTAAGTCGGGTGATGCTGAGGGAATTAGATTAGGAAATGAGACACTTAAAGTAGTAAAGGAGTTTTGCTATTTGGGGAGCAAAATAACTGATGATGGTCGAAGTAGAGAGGATATAAAATGCAGGCTGGCAATGGCAAGGAAAGCGTTTCTGAAGAAGAGAAATTTGTTAACATCCAGTATTGATTTAAGTGTCAGGAAGTCATTTCTGAAAGTATTTGTATGGAGTGTAGCCATGTATGGAAGTGAAACATGGACGATAAATAGTTTGGACAAGAAGAGAATAGAAGCTTTCGAAATGTGGTGCTACAGAAGAATGCTGAAAATTAGATGGGTAGATCACATAACTAATGAGGAAGTATTGAATAGGATTGGGGAGAAGAGAAGTTTGTGGCACAACTTGACCAGAAGAAGGGATCGGTTGGTAGGACATGTTCTGAGGCATCAAGGGATCACCAATTTAGTATTGGAGGGCAGCGTGGAGGGTAAAAATCGTAGAGGGAGACCAAGAGATGAATACACTAAGCAGATTCAGAAGGATGTAGGTTGCAGTAGGTACTGGGAGATGAAAAAGCTTGCACAGGATAGAGTAGCATGGAGAGCTGCATCAAACCAGTCTCAGGACTGAAGACCACAACAACAACAACTATTCTGAAGTTGCATGCTAGTGTGTGAGAAATGAACGTATTGTTTGTCAATCAGCTGGTAGTTAATAATAGTATATATGCCAGAGTAAAGGATGTGGGGAATCCTACAAGTGAATATTAGTGTTCAGGCTGCTACTTTCATATCATGCTGTCCCTGACGAATCATTGCTTGCAGTCTTCTGCCATCAGCACGCTGTGTATCTTCTTGATCGTCGTTGATCCACCTGTCTCCAAATAAATCTCACTTCTGACACCAAAAGGCAATGGGGTAGAAGTGGAATATGAATAGCTCTTGTTTGTCAGAATGTGCTTGAGTCTTCTATGGACATTGTAGGATTCATAAATGGTTTGAGAGACAGGTGTGATGTTTGAGGAAGTTTCAGATAAACCAGCGGTAATCATACAACAGTTCTTTATTGATTTATTTAGTTTAGACGGTCTTCCGAGTGCACCCTACCCTCTGGCACGGTCCCATGTTCCCCTGTAATATTCCAGTATTGGGACAGCCGATGATGGTATACAGTGAGTGTTGTCCAAGTGCTGCTAGGGAGACAGCGTTCTGAGTTGATGTGAGTACGCTGAGCTGAGATGGCAAGATGCTGCCACGCTGTGGACATAGTGTGGCCACCGACATACTCTCCACTGCAGAAGGTCTTGGTACTGCCCACTTGACAGAGGCCTTGTTTTGTTACCCCAGCGATGGCGAGCATGGCTGGACCTTCACGTCATACTCACGGCATGGTGGCAAAGTGTTGGTCAGCCCTGGCGCTCGGATGCTAAGGTAGCAGGCAGTGTTCGTGTCCTGGCAATGGTGGATGCGTCTGAATCAGTGGTGCAGAGCTGAACACATAACTGCCCAGCTGTTCGACGGTTCAGTCGAATTTTAATACTGTTTCCCCCTGTTGACTTCACGGTAAAGACAGCGTTTGTTGGTCGCGCCTAATGTTCTGGGCTAGAGCGACGATCCAGTTGTCGTAATCGGCCTATAGTTTCTTCCTGAGGGCAGGCCCAACATCAGCGCATGTGGTGTGTCGACATGGAGGAGGTTGCCAAGCTGCTGAGCGTGCAGTTCATTGGGGAGCAACAACTGACTCTGGCTGTGACCTGATTCTGTCCTGGCACTCCATCGCAGGCTCCAAGTCCGATTAAAACTTTACCCTTTAAATATGCAACCGTGGTGCAACCTCGAATCACCTAATTGGAATGTCAAGACTGCACTTTTAAAACAGACTGCGAAGATTACCAAATACATTTGTGTATTCCTACAGTCCAAGCTTGCATTGTGTCTTCAATAATCTAATCATCGATGTGTTATTAAATCTTCGTTCCTGCTTTTTTAGTGCAAGTAGCGACTTGCATTGTTAATTGGCATAATGTTTAAATGTAATGATACAGAACTCCATTAGACAGAAAAATGCTTTCTCATCTGCAGTGGGCTCTGGGCAGTTAGAACAGCAGCCACTATATCAGAGAGGGTTGACATCCAGTGCCACTAAGTCTTCTCCAGGAAACTCAACGTATCATGTTTCAGCAGAACAATGTTGAGCTGCATATGACGAGAAATGTGCCTACCACAGCGTCGATATTAATCTGATTGATTGATTAATTGTGTGGGAGGGGGTTTATGGGACTAAACAGAGAGGTCATTAGACACGTTAGTCTGAAAGCAAATCCAGCAAACATACACTACTTTCTTCTGTATATTTCAAACGTTTTGATTATCTTTTGAATGACCCCATTCAGCCCTCCACAGATATAATCAACCTAAAGAAAATACATTAAGATAAAACGTTTTACATAAATACATATGTTATCTGATCAAAAGTATCCAGAAACCTCTAAATGATGTGGAAATAATCACTAGATGTCACTACAGGTGGACCCACCAGTATAAAAGAAGGTGGGGAGTATTGTGTTGCCAGTAGTGAAGAAGTAACAACAGAATGGGTAGGCCAGGAGAGCAGCGTACTGATCCCAGTTCGTGTCCATAGATTTGGGCAGTTGCATGTGGTCCGTAGCGTTCCTGATTGTACTGGTGAACCTATGGTGGTTCGGGGTGAGGTCCACTATGATGGTGAGTTGGAGGTCTAGGCAGAGGTTCCTTAGATTCGCCACATTGAGAGCATCAGTGCCGTGGGTTCTGTTGTGCAAAAAGTGTGTCAGATCGTCACTGCCGAAGATAACTGCGCCCAGGCGTTCTTTAATGGTGTTCAATTATTCTCCCCTTGGGTTGTTGTGGCGAGAGTTCCACCTATAGTGCTTTGCCGTTAGATCTTCACATAGAAGAAACCGATATAAGTGGTCATAAGAGTCTTGCTCGTCGAATTGTCTCTGTGGATTCAAGTAGGTTGCTATGACTGTGACAAGGCCGTCGCTTCCTGAGCTTGCAGGACTGTGTGAGCCAGAGGTGGGTCTCTGAAAAATAGAAGTAGGTCTGAAGTTGCTGTCGCCAGAGGTTGTCGGGGCGGGGGGAGGGGACGTCCTACAGAAGTTGATGGTGACGCCTTTGGTTGCTGTGATGAGAAATCCTTTTGTGTGTCCATCGGTGGTGTTGGTAGGACTGAGGATTGTTACTACTGCCGGGGTAGCCCTGTTTGGCCACGTGCTGTGTAGATTTTCAGTTGTTGTCATCCGTAGTTCTGCCAGAGTGTACCGTTTCCGAAGCCGAGGTCGCCATAACCCGTTTTACATCTGTCGTAACCTGTGTCGTCATAAGTGGGGTGGTCGATGGGGCAGGCGGAGGCGCAAGTACCGCCGGACGGCGATCGGCCAGCCCCTGCGAGACCGAGGCGGCTGCATAGGCCACACGTTCACATCGATCCCCTCGCTTTTGCATCGCGTACTCGACTGACGACTATTTTAGCTGTGGCCATGATAGTTATGAAATTATCTGCAATGAAGCGATTTTGAAAGTGGTCAAATTGTGGCCTTCCGTCTGGCGGGATGCCCCTTTCGCAGAACTGCCACAGGTTGGACGTGCTGCGCCAGCTGTGCAACGATGCTGGTGTAAGTGGTCACGTGAACATTCTCACGTCTGTAGACGAAGTTCTTGACATCCATACAGCTCAGGTGCCCACCAGGATCGTCGTATTGTAAGTAGTACTGTTGATAAGATATCGATATATTATATTTCTTTCGCAATTTTCTATAAATATTTGAAATTGTTCTTTTGAAATTGTGTGAAGGAGTCTTGCTACTTTTTGACCTTTCATCACTTCCGGTCTTTCTCTTTGATATTGTGAAGCAAGTATAGATGGCACAAAGAGGAAGTCCGCTTGCACTGGGGGTGGTGGTGTGAATGAAATAACAAGATGTCCGATGCGAAGAAATAGTACATCAGTTGGGTTAAAAAGCAATTTTTAACGCCAGTAGTGTGCTATTTCTTTACTGAAACTGACGAACAAAAATCTCAATGTAAAGACTGGTGTTTGCGGTGGGGGGAGACATGTGAGGGGAAATGCTGACATAATCGGTGCTCGGAGCTACGAAAAGAAACAGCAACGTTTAATTTCAAAACGCAATTTTGACACTACAACTGCTAGATCGCTAGCGTTTGCATAATAGAAAAAAAAAGAAAAAATACAGGGAAGTCGACATGAAGTGTTCCAGGCAAATCCGATATGTGACAAAAGCGAACGATGGACTCATGAGAAGACACCTCTTATTGTGCCACTTACCAGCAGTCACCATTGTTAGCAAAGTGATTATCGCCAAGCGTGAACGTGAATTGTTTTCCTTTCAATTCTTGCTCTACAGAGAATAAGCAGACTACTAGCTTGTTGATGCACAAAATATCTAATAATAAATCAGTAGTTAAATCTTTCTTTCTTTCTTTCACTTACACCATAGTCCCACAGTGATCGCAGGGTCGGCGTGGTTACAACGGATTTGGCAAGGTTAGTTTTAGGGGTGGCCGGATGCCCTTCCTGCCGCCGCCTTGTACCGTCAGGGATGGAATCAGTGTACCCCAGCTGTCTGCATCTAGTGTAAATCGTGAAATAGTGCGGACATGTTTCACATGTCTGCGACGTGTGTAACTGAGGCGGAACGTGGGAACCAGCCCGGTATTCACCTAGTGGGATGTGGAAAACCGCCTAAAAACCACATCCAGGCTGGCCAGCACACCGGCCCTCCTCGTTAATCCGCCGGGCAGATTCGATCCGGGGCAGGCGCGCCAACCCGAGTCCAGGAGGCAGTGCGTTAGTGCTCTCGGCTACCCTGGCGGGTAAATCAGTACTTAAATATACAGCTCTAAAACTGGCTGTATATTTACAATGTGCAGCCGCTACCTTTTTGTCCAAAATCGACATTCCTCTATCGATGTAGCGATTGATTTCTCGACATCAGTTGTCGATAACAATACTTTTTTTGAAATATCGATATATCGGATTCCCGATATTTTTAAAAATGTCAACAGTCCTAATTGTAAGAGTATCCGTAGCAGATCGTACAGCTATCACAGCACAGACGTGTCAACACGAACTGTTGCAAAGCGGTTATTAGCGGTGTGACTATGGGCACGCACACCTCTGACACATCTTCCATCTTCCACAGCATGTACGTGCACGGCTTTAGTGCCGTCAGAAGATCACTTGGAAGATGAAATGGCGCACGGTTGTCTTCAGCGATGAAAGCAGCTTCTGCCTGCACGCTGGTAATGGCCATTGACGCGTATGACATTAACCTGGTGAGCACTGTCTCGTTAGCGCAATCGTCCAAGACACAATGGCCGCGTCTCAGACCTTATACTATGAGTGTGCAATAAGCTACAACTCTCGTTCATCTTTGGTGTTTCTAGAGGGGCAGCATTCATCTCACGCTATGTGAGGACAGCCCTACGCCATAGTGACGTAGCCATGCGTCGTCATAAGTTTCACGAGTTGTCCTATCGACCGTTTTGTGCATTCTGTATATATTGACTGTTGTGTACGTCTTAAATCTGCATTGTTATTTTTTATGTGCTTTCATTGTCCTACTGTCCGGTGTTGCTAACGTGTACGTCATTCTGAACATGAGCTATAACGGAGATGTGAGAACTTTCGAGCAGATCCATGAAGATAGTCTGAAAGATTTCGCTATCTTTCTTAGTTGATTTACAACACGAAGGCAAAATTAAATGGAACTACATGGTTTAATGTTTCTAGCAACATTCGGAATTATCTTCAGAACCACTTCAGTTTCTCAGTTTAACGCTTCTGTCCACATGAATTATGTGTAATTCATTGGATCTTATAAAATACGAAACACTTTAATTGCTTCCTATTTCACGTTTTTATCCACATGATTTATTCAATATTAATCGGATTGAAAACATGACTAAACACTTTTTTAACTTTCGTTTTGGTTATGATTCCTTCATTCAGATATTCGTTACGTTCACGAAACACACAATAGCATCCCACATTCTTTGGATTGCAGCTTAATAATTAATTACTTCACTTTCCTGTCCACACGATTTATGCACGATTCATCGGATTTAAAAAGAATGACAAGCTTTTTTTTTATTTCGTTATGGGTCCTTCGCTCAGACATTAATTATGTTCATGAAATACACAATAACATCGCAAATTGTTGGGATTACATTTAACAATTCATTCAGCTGGGATGAGCATATCACACAACTCCTCCTGCCACTTCGTTTGTACACATGTATTTACATTTAGCTTTGACGTTATCGGTACAACTGCAAGGATCGATATACGTACTCATTTAGACGATTTAGGTTATTTACGTTACGATGACGTAGCGATACGTCATTATGACGTAGGGTTCTCCTCACCTAGTGTGAGATGAAAGCTACCCTTTCTAGAGGGGACGCTAACCAGCGGCTGTTACGTGCAGAATATTATTAGACGCGTTCTTTTGCCGTTCTTGCAGCAGGAAGATGACGTGTCGTTGCAATGGGGCAATGCTCGCCCACTGGGCATGAAACTCAACGTGCTCTGCAAGACGTGCAGCAACCTCCATGGCCAGCATGATTTCAAAACTTGTCTCCAGTTGAGCAAGTATGTGGTATGATGGGACCAAAAATCACTCGTGCGACTCATCAACCAACAACTTTTACAGAACTAGGTGAGCAGGTCGAGCAGGCATGGCATAATGTATCCCAAGACAGTGTTTGTCATCTAGACGATCGACTTGATGGCAGAGTCAGCATCTGCATTACCGCCCACGGGGGCTACGCCACATACTAATATGTATGTGCTATTGATCTATAAAGGCAATAATTTCATGTAGTCCATACGCAGTTTTGCAATAATAAATGTTGATTGAACTGGAAACCTCTAAAAAGGTGTACTAATTTTTTCCTGCACCAGCTGTATTGGGTGTAGCTATAGTACTTACAGAAACCAGATGGCAGTTATAAGAGTCGAGGGGCACGAAAGGGAAGCAGTGGTTGGGAAGGGGGTGAGACAGGGTTGTAGCCTCTCCCCGATGTTATTCAATCTGTATATTGAGCAAGCAGTAAAGGAAACAAAAGAAAAATTCGGAGTAGGTATTAAAATCCATGGAGAAGAAATAAAAACTTTGAGGTTCGCCGATGACATTGTAATTCTGTCAGAGACAGCAAAGGACTTGGAAGAGCAGTTGAACGAAATAGATAGTGTCTTGAAAGGAGGATATAAGATGAACATCAACAAAATCAAAACGAGGATAATGGAATGTAGTCGAATTAAGTCGGGTGATGCTGAGGGAATTAGATTAGGAAATGAGGCACTTAAAGTAGTAAAGGAGTTTTGCTATTTGGGTAGCAAAATAACTGATGATGGTCGAAGTAGAGAGGATATAAAATGTAGACTGGCAATGGCAAGGAAAGCGTTTCTGAAGAAGAGAAATTTGTTAACATCGAGTATAGATTTAAGTGTCAGGAAGTCGTTTCTGAAAGTATTTGTATGGAATGTAGCCATGTATGGAAGTGAAACATAGACGATAAATAGTTTGGACAAGAAGAGAATAGAAGCTTTCTAAATGTGGTGCTACAGAAGAATGCTGAAGATTAGATGGGTAGGTCACATAACTAATGTCTCCACATTTGTTCAGAGCGAAGTATTGAGTAGAATTGGGGAGGAGAGGAGTTTGTGGCACAAATTGACAAAAAGAAGGGACCGGTTAGTAGGACATGTTCTGAGGCATCAAGGGATCACCAATTTAGCATTGGAGGGCAGCGTGGAGGGTAGAAATCGTAGAGGGAGAGAGACCAAGAGATGAATACACTAAGCAGATTCAGAAGGATGTAGGTTGCAGTAAGTACTGGGGGATGAAGAAGCTTGCACAGAATAGGGTAGCATGGAGAGCCGCATCAAACCAGTCTCAAGACTAAAGACCACAACACAACATAGTACTCATTGGTAACATACGAAAATTCCTGCGGTGGGAATACAAGTAAAGCTGCGAGCACTAAGGGCTGAATAAATTAGACTACCACGTAAAGATGTAGACAGGGTGGCATATAGAATTTTGGATTTGTTCGTAGAGCGTATACGGACAGCCTAAATGGTAATGAACTTAACTCGCGATAAGTGGAAAATCCGGGTTCGAGTCCAGGCCCGGCTCAAATTTCCATACCCAATTCAGATGATGCTAAAAGACTTCGCAGTTCAGCAAACATATTTCGAAAAATAAAGAGTTTTACTTTAAAACTGTGTCTTGATAGTGTAGCATGTCACACATGAGATTCTCTAGGAATAGTTTATATTTGGCAACGCATGGTTGCTGCTGGATTCTTACTTTTCTCGGTGCATAATGCATAGAAGCCTTAAGCACTTGATAAGGGGTAATGTAGTCTCGAAACATGTTGTGGTACAAAATCACACGTTTGACAATTGGTATGTAGAATTCTCTGTGCCGATGCCTGTGTGTTCGTCAAACCAGGAAAGTAAGGGTGCAGTCTTGTGAACACTGCTGTTGAATCTTGGAAGACGGGAGGGCCTGATATCCTCAAGTGAAGATACAGGAGAAAGGGCAACGCTTGTTCATCAAGAATGCTGAAATGAACCCTGCTTTGTATTTACGGTAATCTGAATAAGTGGACCTAGTCACTTGTAAGCGTACTGTCATATCGCTGGCTTGGTTGCGGAGTATCTTTCCGGCAGCCGCGTCTGTTGAGCCGTGCGCGGGACACCGAACTGTTATGTTGTGTTGTGGATAGCTCTGCATGTAAGAAGCATTGTTAGTATGGAAGTCGAAGCGTTGCTATAAATGCTATTACAGTAAAGTGATGATATATGGAAATGGTTCAGGGAAAGTGCGTCAAGAAGTAATTGAAAATGAGCAGTGGCGTCAATAACGTATTTATGTAATCTCTCGTTGCGTGTCCCACAGCATCGATCATCCGCACCGTGTTCGGTCTCCAAGAATGAACTAATGCGAATCAGTAAAAATTAGTTACCATAAAAGAGTGCAGTCTAGTGCCAGTGTCTTTTAGCGAGCGTGAGGACGTGCGTTTGGTCATCGCGTTCCGCATTTATCAACAATCAGCCGCGCCGCGACGGTTACGCGCACGTTCTTACAAGTGAGAACTAAGAAACTGAAAAAATTAACTTTACGAACAGTGTTATATCATTACTAGCGTCAAGGAGGACTATTACCAGATATCTGTATGTGTGACGAGCGTAAGAACTTTCGTTCGATCATTCGGCTTCCGCATCGTCAACATTCACCCGCGTCGTGTCGGTTACGCGTACGCTTGAGTGATATTGTGGACAGATAATCATCAAGATTGTTAATTGGGATAAACATTTACGACTTAGAATGTGAACAGTGCAACCTGCGATTTCCTTTAATCGTCTCAGAATATAGTTGTTCATACCAGACGTCGAACAGTGTTGTGTTTTAACGTTGAGTTGCTCCACTAAACCCGCTTGCATAATTCGATAGATAATTTCAGCCAAGCCAGCAGCAGTGTGGAACAAAACAATACGAGCGCCGCGGGTATACCAGGTACGTGGTGTGGACAGGGCGCACGGTCAAGAAAAGCGGAATCGACAACCAGCTTAAAGGTAGCCCACCCATTTGTACTCCCTGGCGTGTTACACACTGTACGGAAAAGATCCCTGAAAGGTATCACAGGACTACCTACAGCCTGAAATGCATCGTAGACACACTCCAGGTTAAACACCACATTGGGCCGTAGGTACAACGCCAACTTGAAATTTTATGTTGAATATTTACTAGCAGTGTTACAAGCTTTTAATTGTCATGAGATTAAAGGAGGGTGGTGCTGATTTATTATACTCTTTTCCCTACTTGTAACCCCGATAAAATCACTCTAAAGACAAAAATCTGGCTTTGTAAATCCTAGGTTCACGTGAAACGTAGACCTATTTAGGTTCGTGGGACACATGTTCCCCATTTCACAAAATTTCAAAAGCGGTCAGCTTAAAACTTTTTTTGTAAGTGAAAGTGTATTTTTGATCAGCTCACAGGACAGCTTTTGGCTTTTTAATTTTCAAATACTGTGAATATTAAAATAAAGTTTAGCCGTGAGCGGGTTAATTCTCAAAGTAATTTATGATGCACATTTCTGCAATCCTAATCATTTGCGTAGTGTCATATACTAGGTACCTCGTAAAAAGTTTATTGCAGTGATATGTATTCATCTTCCTGTTTCCAAAACCATCAGTATATATGTATGATGTGCCACCCTCATTCCTAAGACAGACTCTGCTGCAGGGTCAGGCGACAAGCTTTTTCAGTACACCTATTGTTATCTATTATTGTTGTTGTTTTTCCGTAAGCGCCTGGTAGACGTATGGACGTAAATAAATAATATCTCTTATGCCGACGACGTAATTATTCACAGTCCTTGAAGCACGATAAGCTACTCACAGCCCGTCATTGACTGGCAAAATGTGAACAGAGCGCGCACTTCAATGTTGCCCAACCAATTTAAATGGCATGAAATGAGGCGTGCGTGCCTTTTACCTCTGCTTACTCAGAAGCTCTGCTCTTCACGAACGAAAACATGCTCCGTCCTCGAAAGTAGGATTTAATTATGTCTTTTGCTTCTGGATTATTAGATACGGTGCAAGATGGGTCGTCTTGCGAGGAAGCAATCCGGATTTCGCCTGAAAGGGCTTAAAAACCTAGGAAAACCTAAACTAATGTTTTAGGATGGTGTATAAGGGTATTTTGACACCGATTCTCAGTGCTAAAACGTGTTCGAGCTTCGAAGGCTTCTCATCCATCAGTAGTGTACAATAGGAAGCAGCAAAGTCCTACCACAACAGAAGGCCTTTCGTGATGGCGCGTCCTGTTCGCACTTAGTGGGGGAAGTATTCAGTCACGGAACAATGCATCCAACTTCCTGTCGTACAGAAAAATTACAGCTGCGACAAAAGCAGAAGCGTGTATCCGGAAACAAATAACCGAACATTCGAAATACGCGGCGAACTTCCTGTCCTGTTGTGTAGATGGAACAACCCTGTAGGGAATCTGGAACAGGATAGAAACAGCGAGGAGAACTGACCGGTCACTCCATAATACAAAGGAAAGACATAACAAATGTCGTACTTTTCGCCCAAGGTACATAGGCCACACTACAATTATTTACTAAAAGTAGGCGTGCCACAGGGGAGTGTTATGGGACCATTGCTTTTCACAATATATATAAATGACCTAGTAGATAGTGTCGGAAGTTCCATGCGGCTTTTTGCGGACGATGCTGTAGTATACAGAGAAGTTGCAGCATTAGAAAATTGCAGCGAAATGCAGGAAGATCTGTAGCGGATAAGCACTTGGTGCAGGGAGTGGCAACTGACCTCTTAACATAGACAAATGTAATGTATTGCGAATACATAGAAAGAAGGATCCTTTATTGTATGATTATATGATAGCGGAACAAACACTGGTAGCAGTTACTTCTGTAAAATATGTGGGAGTATGCGTACGGAACGATTTGAAGTGGAATGATCATATAAAATTAATTGTTGGTAAGGCGGGTACCAGGTTGAGATTCATTGGGAGAGTCTTTAGAAAATGTAGTCCATCAACAAAGGAGGTGGCTTACAAAACACTCGTTCGACCTATACTTGAGTATTGCTCATCAGTGTGGGATCCGTACCAGGTCGGGTTGACAGAGGAGATAGAGAAGATCCAAATAAGAGCGTCGCGTTTCGTCACAGGGTTATTTGGTAAGCGTGATAGTGTTACGGGGATGTTTAGCAGACTCTGCAAGAGAGGCGTTCTGCATCGCGGTGTAGCTTGCTGTCCAGGTTTCGAGAGGAGGTATTGAATATATTGCTTCCCCCTACTTATACCTTCCGAGGAGATCACGAATATAAAATTAAAGAGATTCGAGCGCGCACGGAGGCTTTCCGGCAGTCGTTCTTCCCGCAAACCATACGCGACTGGAACAGGAAAGGAGGAAAGGGAGATAATGACAGTGGCACGTAAAGTGCCCTCCGCCACATACCGTTGGGTGGATTGCGGAGTATAAATGTAGATGTAGATGTAGATCACAACATACGACTGCGATTGTGGAGGAAACGGCATCCCGGATCGCATCATCTGGGAGTCTGCAGACAAGCCAGATATTACTGCGTAGGAAAGGAGCGTCTTTCGTAACACAGCGATCTACATCATAATAAGGAATGAGTACTTGAGGTACCAAGTTGGCCAAGTTGACAGGCAGAATATCAGACTTCGGTTCCTCTTAAGTTGCAGGTAATCTCTACGCAATATGTGTCCCAGCCTGGATGCTTTCCTCAATCTTATCATTTGCGCTAGCCTCCTTTCATAATTTATTCGTAGAAGCACATCTCCATTCCTCATTCTGTTAGTTCATTTCACTTCAAGAATTTTTCTCCGTAACCTCATTCCGAAACTATTCACTTTCCTTCTTTCATTTTGAATCAGGACACAAAAGACATACACAGAGGTGCAGATGCCTCACATAGAACAGTAGGAACACGGCGACATTACTGGCTTCCGTGTCTGCACCTCGAAAACTTATTGTATTTCATCATAAGCAAAACCAGTAAAGTTTCGCAGTTGTTAAATGTATATGGGAACTGGCTATACGTCCCAGTCTCTTTCTTCCCCTCTTCTTTGCCCATCTCCTTCTCCTCCCCCTCCGTCCGTCCATCTGCTCCTTCTCCATGTCTAATTCCACCCACCTCTCTCTGTTCCTCTCATCTTCTCCCTCCTCTCTGACCGTGAACCTTTTTACGTTTGTTGCAGACGAAACTTTGATTGTAAACTGAAACATTGCTGTATGGGGTATAAGACAGAGACTTCTTCAACTGCTGGACCTATGAGGATAGCAGTTCAGTGACAGGATTCCGCATAGTTTTAGTATATGAATGGGTGGGATTACAAAGTTTCGGACTATTCAGATTCCATAGTAGTATTCTAATTATTAGCCGATAAGCCATAAACAGGAGTTAAAAAACGACTGCGAGGAAGACAAAACAGCACATTGTAGTGGATATAATTTTTGTTTAAAATTATACGAAGGGCGCTCAATAAGTAAGGCAACACATTTCTTTTTTGACAGTTTCGGCTGAAAAATATGCGGTATTTGTAGTGGGACATCGTGAAATATTTCCACTTCAGACCCCATAGTTTCATGAAGTTCTGACAGGTGGCTGCACTATAGGTAGCCTTCAAAATGGCGTCTGTTCAAATGTTCAAATGTGTGTGAAATCTTATGGGACTAAACTGCGAAGCTCGTCAGTCCCTAAGCCTACATACTACTTAACCTAAATTATCCTAAGGACAAACACACACACACCCATGCCCGAGGGAGGACTCGAACCTCCGCCGGGACCAGCCGTACAGTCCATGACTGCAGCGTCTTAGACCGCTCGGCTAATCCCGCGCGGCAGTGGCGTCTGTAACGGAGGTGCGTTCGTACGTGCAAACGACCATCACTTGATTCAGGCAGAATATCCTTTCATCCCCGAGGACCACGACGCGCCATTCTATCTCCCAAGTGATCCCCTGACACCACAAGTCGAGCTGTGGCGTCAGTGGAATACAGGCTGGAGGTGTGCGTGCCAGTAGTCCCACTGCTAATAACCAGTTCGCAAGTCAACAGTTTGTGTTGACACGTCTGGGCTCACAAGCCCTCTTATCTGTGCTGTGGTAGCCGTACGATCTTCCAGTGCTGCTCTCACAGTACGAGGACCTGGCAGGCGTCTGTGCTGCGTGGACGTCCAGAACTTCGTCTACTGGTGTGAGGCCGCGCGGGATTAGCCGAGCGGTCTAAGACGCTGCAATCATGGACTGTGCGGCTGGTCCCGGTGGAGGTTCGAGTCCTCCCTCGGGCATGGGTGTGTGTGTTTGTCCTTAGTATAATTTAGGTTAAGTAGTGTGTAAGCTTAGGGACTGATGACCTTAGCAGTTAAGTCCCATAAGATTTCACACACATTTTTGAACTGGTGTGAGAATGAAACTTTCTGGCAGATTAAAACAGTGTGCCGGACCGAGACTCGAACTCGGGACCTTTGCCTTTCGCAGGCAAGTGCTCTACCAACTGAGCTACCCAAGCACGACTCACGCCCCGTCCTCACAGCTTTACTTCTGCCAGTACCTCGTCTCCTACCTCCCAAACTTTACAGAAGCTCTCCTGCGAACCCAAGCGTGAGTCGTGCTTGGGTAGCTCAGTTGGTAGAGCACTTGCCCGCGAAAGGCAGAGGTCCCGAGTTCGAGTCTCTGTCCGGCACACAGTTTTAATCTGCCAGTAAGTTTCGTATCAGTGCACACTCCGCTGCAGAGTGAAAATCTCATTCTGGAAACATCCCCCAGGCTGTGGCTAAACCATGTCTCCGCAATATCCTTTCTTTCAGGAGTGCTAGTTCTGCAAGGTTCGCAGGAGAGCTTCTGTAAAGTTTGGAAGGTAGGACGAGATACTGGCAGAAGTAAAGCTGTGAGGACGGGGCGTGAGTCGTGCTTGGGTAACTCAGTTGGTAGAGCACCTTCCCGCGAAAGGGAAAGGTCCCGAATTCGAGTCTCGGTCCGGCACACAGTTTTAATCTGCCACACCTGCGCACACTCCACTGCAAAGTGAAAATCTCATTCTGGTGTGAGAATGTTCACGTGACCACTGATACTAGCGTCGTTCCACAACTGACGCAGCACGCCCGACTTGCGTGGTAGTTCTCCGAAAGGCCGTCCCACCACTCGGAAGGCCACAATTTGACCCCTTTAAAACTCGCTCAGGGAGCTGTAGGAAGCACGAGTGCGCGTCCGTGGCATGGTTGCCTGCTGGCTTCACACGTTTGTACAACGCCAAGCTCCTGACTGTGAGCATTCATTGAAGTATATCCGTCGGGAACTTTTCGAGATTTTTGGTAACCACGTTAAATGACATCTTGTCTTTATCCAGGGTGGTCAGAAACAGTCTGAATAGCTTGAAGGGTGTTGCAGGGTAGGTTGTGGTGGAAAATAAGTGACAAGAAAAAAATTTCGGAACGATGCACCGTTTCCGAGTTAATTAGCATAGATGTTAGACAAACAGGACGTTGTGCGCGCAAATTCAGACGACCCGCCAGATGCAATTTCTGTCGGTTGTTTTCACAGCGTAGATGACAGCGCGCAAGAGTGCTCAGCCTTTGGCTCTGGTTCGATCCTAATTACCGTCCCATGCCAAATTTTTGTATCGCTCCGCTATTCGGTTTTTGGGAAACTAAACGAAAAACGCGTTCGGCGACACCGTCATTGGCGGGCCGCTTGAATTTGCACACTCAACAGTTAAATGGCTAACTTCAATGCTTATTGACTCAGCACAACCTATACTGCAACACCCTTACAAGCTATTCAGATTGTTTCTGACAAACCTGTATAGTAGTATAGTAGGTATGTCCAACCATCCCCCCCCCCCCCCCTTACCTCCCGCACACTTCCCTTCAGTACCAATTGACGATTCTTTGACGTCTCAGGATATGTCCTATCAACCGATGGCTTGCCTTAGTGAAGTATTGATACACATTTCTTTTTTTGGAAGTTCGATTCAGTATCACAGCTATTCTATCTAACCGCCTGATTTTCAACATTCTGCTGCAGCACCACATTTCAAGTCCTCGTCTTGTCTGCACTGCTTATCGTTCACTTCCACTTAGGTATTACACTACACTCTATCCAGACACCTTCAGAGGAGGCTTACTGACACTTTAAATGTATATTCAGTGTCAACAAATTTCTCTTTCAAAAACCCTTATCTTACTACTGCCAGTCTGCATGTTATATCCCCTCTGCTTCGACTATGTTCAGTCACTTTGCTCCCCAAATAGCGAAACTTATCTCCTGCTTTTAGTGTCTCATTTCGTAATCTAATTCTGTTATCAACAGCTGATTTATTAGAATAACATTCTGTTACCATTCGATAATGTTTATAGTAACTGTGGAGAATTATGAGGAAATGAGGATATCCGAAACACCTACTAAACGTTTTAAAGAGTTTGTACGAACACACGACTGTAATTTTATATATAAATGGTACTCTAACACAGCGTATAACTCCAAACAAAGAAGTTAGTCAAGGGTACAGCATATCATTCACACATTTTAACATTTATATAGATGGTGCAATCCAGAAATGTAAGGACATTTTAACGGGAAGTTACGTTTCACGTAAATGCCGGCCTGAATTGCCTTTGACACACGGACGACGCCACATTGCTGGCGGAAAATGAAGATGATCTACCAAGGGGAATCGGTTTATTTGGTAAGATCTGTGAAGAATATCATTTGATTCTTTCAGAAAAGAAGATAAAATCAATGCATTTTAAAGGATAACACCCTACACAGTCAAAACTTAGAGTAACAGAACAGGTCCCATGTGTGCATGACTAAGACATGGAGATGATTTTAGCAAAGTTTGGGAATATATGTGTATCAACAAACAGGTATATGAAAATAAAAGGAAGGAAGATTGAACTTTTATAAGGCAATGACAGTCTCCTCGGATGTTCACGGAAATGAGTCACAGTATGTAAATAAATACCAAGAAAGTTGCATACAAACAACAAAGATAAAATTTCTGAGAGCTGTAAAGGGATGCACAGGAACTGACACATTACGTCTCTTTCGTTAGTGGTTATGGCTGGACGGAGTTGATTATTGAAACGCTTCCCTGTGTGCCTGTACAGTTGGAGTGATGTAATATGTATCAGAATTAATGTATTAGCTGTGAGCGCTTGTATAATGAGAAATGGCTGTAAATTTGGCAACATTTATGGTTCTATATCTGAACGCATGGACGATATATATCTCTGATTACGTCTGGTAACCGAAGGTATACAGGTTGAGTCAGGGTGATAGGTGCTTGCTTTGAAGGACGATAATATGAGAGACTGAACGGTAAACTTCCTGTTCGACATATATCCTATTCCAAATGGTTTCAGAAACAGAACACATGTAATAACACTTTTGAACGTTTTTATTGAATAACTCGGAAACCGCATGCTCCAACGAAAACGTGTCGCAATACACAGTTAAATTTGATTAAATATTCCAGAAAAAGGTGCTATCCATTTTTTTCCTAGAACTAATAGTTTGCTTGAAGAGAGTGCGTGAATACTGAAAATGTCGTGCAATGCGCATTCTCTGTAGCTTAGATACTTTTAGTGCACCACTTTGAGTCAGTTTCCAGACTTGATAGATCACAAGTGTTCTGTATCAAATTGGTCGTCTCAGCTTCCTCCACACTACTGTGGTACATTGTAAACAATTACAATGTTTGAATGATACAGAAAATAAATAACAGTCTACATTACATTTGTTCTGTCTCAGAAACCAATGGGAATAGGGCATATGTCCTTACGAAGATTTTTTTGTTCGGAGTAACTAATAACATAACCCATCAAAGCATGTACCTTTCCTCCTGACTCACTCTGTATTTTATCGGTGTTTTCAGGTCATGGAGGAGATGGTGCTACAGACTTACGCTGTACGTTGCTTTGAAGCCGGCGCTGCCATGTTAGATGCCCCAAACCATTAGCAGACTACTATTTACCATTGCTTATTGTTCTTAGTTTCTGTCGTGTGTTCGAAATAGTTGTTAAAGTAGAAAATATTACAGTGCTTTCGCGAATAACATAGCGCGAGGAAGAAATTTTCAGACTTTTTCTGGTCACAAATGCATAAATTGTCTAGTAATACAATGTATTTCGTTGTTATGTGCCCCAAATAACAAAGAAGAGAAGTGTGTTATGTGAAAGACTGCTTTCGCGATCCAGTACTTTTCTTAACACGGACTGACGACACTGATGCTCGGTCTATGTCTTCTTCCCGAAAATGATGAGATCATATTTTGTATGATTGGGCGGTTTCCAATCATTCCGTCTCAAAGCGATCACCCAGAAAGATTTTAGAGCTGGACGACACTGATGTTCGGTCTACGTATTCTTCCCGAAAATGATGAGAACATATTTTGTATGATTGGGCACTTTTCAATCATTCCGTCTCACAGCGACCACCCAGAAAGTTTTTAGAGCTGGACTTATAGGAAATCTATAGTAAAATTGATGTACAAAAAAGAAATTATAGCTTATGAATGAAATGGGGTTCATTTACTATTTAGACAATAATGAGAGTGATTACTGCACCCGTAAATGAAGCAAATTGGCATTTTTAAAATCAAAACACTTCCAGCACAAGGTAGCCCAATGTTGAATTTGTATCTGTCCTGAGACGCCATGACTGGCCTCATTTGAACTCTTCTGTTGGGAGAGTTAATTTGGAGTTGGAACGGCTGCTTGTGTCGGGTGCGGGGGCTCATATTGGTGTGGTTCCTGTTGATTATCTCAGTAGGTGGGACTATACCAGGCACGGCCTACATCTCAACAGGAAAGGGAAGGGGAAACTGGCTGGGGTAATAGCAGGAAATTTAAGGGGGGGAGGCACTGCCATGAATGGTAAAATACCAGTGGTTACAGGTGTTGGAGCAGCACCTTTTTTAGGATAGGTAAGACAGAAAGATGTCAAGTTCTACGAGAGGTCAGGATTGAAACAAATCTTCAGTTTAGGAAAGAAATTCAACAGCACAATTCTAGCACATTGGATCACCAATCACAGCTATCAATTATAAATTTTCACCAATCACCAGAAATTTTATCTCCACCAAGTTGTATCTCAGTCCTAGGTAATTGCATTGATGAACTAAAGTCACCCAACCCAATTGACATAATCTGCCTCTCTGAACACCATGTGACCACTGGTATAGGAACTAGGCCTAAGCACAATGAGAAACTCAGACAGGAGAGTACTGCAAATGTTAGAATAAGGAAAGGTTCTCACAAAAGTATAATTAAAAATAATGTAAGTATATTTCATCAAAATATTGGGAGTTTAAAGAATAAAGTAGATGAGCTTCTGGTTTGTTTGGAAGATTTAGAAGCTGAGAACGAAATAGATATACTATGTCTGTCTGAGCACCACATTGTTACTAATATGGATAAGGTAAATGTAAGTGGTTATAAGCTCTCTGCACATGTAATGAGAGAAAATATGGAGAAAGGAGTAGTTGCCATATATGTCAAAAGTTATCATTGTGCAAAAAGTATAGAAACAAAAAAGTTTTGTGTAGAGAAACATATAGAAGCATGTGCCTGTGAGCTTAAATTAAATAAAGGCACATTTATAATTGTAACTGTATATAGGTCCCCATCAGGAAATTTTCATCTATTTCTGAGAAATTTGTACTCCTTGTTGTGCTATCTGTCAGACAGGGGGAAGCAAATTATTATTTGTGGGGACTTCAATGTAGATTCTCTGAAAGAGGGTAATAGGAAAAATGACCTTGAAGTATTACTCAGTTCTTTCAATTTGACACCCGTTATTGATTTTCCTACTCGGGTGGTAAAGGATAAAAGCTCACTGATAGATAACTTCTTTATAGACCAAGATAAGTTTAACCAGATAAATGCTCAGCCTGTTGAGAATGGTCTTTCTGATCATGGTGCACAGCTAGTTACAATATATGACATAGCTCCATTCAGCAATACTAAACAGTCCTCCAAAGTAGTACGTTCAGTCAACAATTTAACAATTGCAAATTTCAGGGAAAGCCTACAGCAGTTAGACTGGGATGAGGTGTACTGTGAACCTGATGCCAATTTAAAATATAATTTATTTCATGACATTTTTATAAATGCATTTGAAAACTGCTTCCCCAAGAAAATAGTTAAATATACTCGTAAGAAACCTTGTAACAAACCATAGCTTACTAAGGGTATAAAAATATCTTGTAACCGGAAAAGGGAAATGTATTTGACAGCAAGAAAGAGTAGTGACCCAGAAACTATCAAAAATTATAAAAACTACTGTGTTATATTAAGAAAAGTTATTAAAAAATCCAGGAGTATGTGTATCATGTCTGAAATCAGCAACTCTGATAATAAAATTAAAACAATTTGGAATATTATTAAAAGAGAAACAGGTCAACCAAGAGCAGAGGAAGACAGTATTACCATCAAATTGAATGAAAACTTTACGAACAAAAAGTCAGAAGTTGAAAATATTTTTAATAATCATTTTCTAAATGTTGTGGATATAGTAGGATCCAGGTGTTCATTAGAAGATGCTAGGCTGTTAATGGAAGAGGCCATACCTATGCAATTTGATACAATTGAAATCTCACCAACTTCTCCCTCTGAAATTAGGAAAATAATAAACTTGCTTAAAAGCAAAAACTCACATGGAATTGATGGCATTTCCAGCAAAATACTAAAAGCTTGTTCTCAACAGATAAGTAAGATTCTCACCACCTGTGTAATAGCTCTCTGGAACAGGGCATTTTCCCTGATAGACTGAAATATGCTATTGTTATACCTTTGCATAAAAAGGGGGATAGATCTGATGTCAACAATTACCGTCCAATCTCCCTTCTAACAGCTTTATCCAAAATTTTTGAAAAAGTAATGTATTCAAGAGTAGCTTCACATATCTGTAAAAATGAAGTACTAACAAAATGTCAGTTTGGTTTCCAGAAAGGTTTTTCAACAGAAAATGCCATATATGCTTTCACCAGTCAAATTTTGAATGATCTGAATAACCGAACACCACCCATTGGGATTTTTTGTGATCTCTCAAAGGCTTTTGATTGTGTAAATCATGAAATTCTGCTAGACAAGCTCAAGTATTGTGGCATGAGTGGGACAGTGCACAAATCGTTTAATTCGTGCCTAACTGGAAGAGTGCAGAAAGTTGAAATAAGTAGTTCTCGTAACATGCAAAGATCAGCACATTCCTCAAACTGGGGAACTATCAAGAATGGGGTTCCACAAGGGTCAGTCTTGGGTCCTTTGTTGTTCTTATTATATATTAATGACTTGCCATTCTATATTCATGAGGAGGCAAAGTTAGTTCTCTTCGCTGATGATACAAGTATAGTAATCACACCTGAGAAACAAGAATTAACTGATGAAATTGTCAATATTGTCTTTCAGAAAATTACTAAGTGGTTCCTTGTAAACGGACTCTCACTGAATTTTGATAAGACACAGTACATACAGTTCCGTACAGTGAATGGTATGACGCCATTAATAAAAATAGACCTTAATCAGAAGCATATAGCTAAGGTAGAATATTCCAAATTTTTAGGTATGTCCATTGATGAGAGATTAAATTGGAAGAAACACATTGATGATCTGCTGAAACGTTAGAGTTCAGCTACTTATGCAATAAGGGTCATTGCAAATTTTGGTGATAAACATCTTAGTAAATTAGCTTACTACGCCTATTTTCACTCATTGCTTTCATATGGCATCATATTTTGGGGTAATTCATCACTGAGGAATAAAGTATTTATTGCACAAAAGCGTGTAATCAGAATAATAGCTGGAGTCCACCCAAGATCATCCTGCAGACATTTATTTAAGGATCTAGGGATATTCACAGTAGCTTCTCAGTATATATACTCTCTTATGAAATTTGTTATTAACAACCAAACCCAATTCAAAAGTAATAGCAGTGTGCATAACTACAATACTAGGAGAAAGGACGATCTTCACTATTCAAGATTAAATCTAACTTTGGCACAGAAAGGGGTGAATTATACTGGCACTAAAGTCTTTGGTCACTTACCAAATAGTATCAAAAGTCTGACAGATAACCAACAAGTATTTATGAAGAAATTAAAAGAATTTCTGAATGACAACTCCTTCTACTCCATAGAGGAATTTTTAGATATAAATTAAGAAAAAAATAAATAAAATAAAAAAAAAATAAAAAAAAATAAAGAAAAACAAAAAAACACAAAAAATATAAAGTTGTTATATTAACTTAAGTATGTTGTTGAATTAACCTAATTATGTCATGTATTGGAAAATTCGACTCGTTCCACATCATTCCGAAATATCGTATTCATGATCCATGGAACTAGTATTAATCTAATCTAATCTAATCTAATCTAGTCTGGGGCAACTAACATGGCGAACGTCGGCTTCAACTTTGTGATGAAATGAAATGATCGTATGGCATTGGTGACCGGGAGGCCCCATGCGGGAAGTTCGGCCGCCGTATTGTAAGTCCTTTTTTTAGTTTGAAATTACAATGAAATGAACACCCTTAGCTGCTTACAGGCGTTGACATGCGTCAACGGGGACAGATGAAAATGTGTGCCGCGACCGGTATTCGAACCCGGGATCTCCTGCTTACATGGCAGACGCTCTATCCATCTGAGCCACCGAGGACACAGAGGATACCGCGACTGCAGGGATTTATCTCTGGCACGCCTCCCGCGAAACGCACATTCTCATCGTACTGTCCCGCACTACATTCGTAGTGCCCACGCCCATTATACTCATTACTCGCGGCGTGTAGCCGATTCTCGTAATAGTTCGGGCACTGTTTGCGCATTCGCGCAGAAGAAGAAGATGGTCAAGTGGCCGGTGAGCCTTAACTATATATTTACTAAGATGGTATCTGTTCTTTCGGACATGTCCGGAAGAACAGATACCATCTTAGTTAACTTTTTTTAGTTGACACCACTTCGGCGACTTACGAGTCAATGGTGATGAAATGATGATGAAGAACACACAACACATCTCCCCATATTACACCTCCATGGTTCAGGTGTACAACCACAAAGATTAGCAAATTTACAGCCATTTCTCATGATACATTTTTCAAACGAATATCTCGAAAGAATGAGTGCGGAAAGATTAACTGTGCAGAATAAAAATTAACTTAGATGCTAGAAAAAGTCAAGGAACCCCGAGGAAGCAATGGGTTCGGTAATAGGCAAAACAAGAAAACGGCCAAATGCTGGAAGTGAAAAAGGTGATTGTGAGGAAGTGAAGTTGAATTTTATTAGCCGACGTACAGACTGGCCCCATGATGGTGGTGGCAGTAACGAGTCTAGTTCTGAATGGGTTTCCCGACGTCACTTATGCGCAGGCGCCCATTGCTGTGTACGTTATGCGCTAGTGCACTTGCGTGTCAGCCGCACGCGCCACAACGGAAACTCTCAGAGCCGCTAGCACAGGCGCGTGGACACAGAATTTGTATGCACGCGCTCTACGCTTGAACTGCAGCTGCTGCCGCTCTACGGCTGTGGCGTGGACTCGGTCGTGTGCTTTTGGAGATCGTTTCTCAGGCGCCAAGCATAATCTTAGTGGATGACTTGCACTACTGGCCGTTAAAATTGCTACACCAAGAAGAAATGCAGATGATAAACGGGTATTCATTGGACAAATATATTATACTAGAACTGACATGTCATTACATTTTCACACAATCTGGGTGCATAGATCCTGAGAAATCAGTACCCAGAACAAACACCTATGGCCGTAATAACGGCCTTGATAGGCCTGGGCATTGAGTCAAACAGAGCTTGGATGGCGTGTACAGGTACAGCTGCCCATGCAGCTTCAACACGATACCACAGTTCATCTGGAGTAGTGACTGGCGTATTGTGCCGAGCCAGTTGCTCGGCCACCATTGACCAGATGTTTTCAGTTGGTGAGAGATCTGGAGAATGTGCTGCCCAGGGCAGCAGTCGAACATTTTCTGTATCCAGAAAGGCCCGTACAAGACCTGCAACATGCGGTCGTGCATTATCCTGCTGAAATGTAGGGTTTCGCAGGGATCGAATGAAGGGTAGAGCCACGGGTCGTAACACATCTGATACGTAATGTCCACTGTTCAAAGTGCCGTCAATGCGAAAAAGAGGTGACCGAGACGTGTAACCAATGGTACCCCATACCATCACGCCGGGTGATACGCCAGTATGGCGATGACGAATACACGCTTCCAATGTGCGCTCACAGCAATGTCGCCAAACACGGATGCGACCATCATGATGCTGTAAACGGAACCTGGATTCATCCGAAAAAATGATGTTTTGCCATTCGTGCACCCAGGTTCGTCGTGGGCACACCATCGCATGCGCTCCTGTCTGTGATGCAGCGTCAAGGATAACCGCAGCCATGGTCTCCGAGCTGATGGTCCATGCTGCTGCAAACATCGTCGAACTGTTCGTACAGATGGTTGTTGTCTTGCAAACGTTCCCCTCTGTTGACTCAGGGGTCGAGACGTGGCTGCACGATCCATTACATCCATGCGGATAAGATGCCTGTCATCTCGACTGCTAGTGATACAAAGCCATTGGGATCCAGCACGGCTTTCCGTATTGTCCCCATGAACCCACCGATTCCATATTCTGCTAACAGTCATTGGATCTCGACCAACGCGGGCAGCAATGTTGCGATACGATTAACTGCAATCGCTATAGGCTACAATCCGACCATTATCGAAGTCGGAAACGTGATGGTACGCATTTCTCCTCCTTAAACGAGGCATGAAAACAACGTTTCACCAGGCAACGCCGGCCAACTGCTGTTTGTGTATGAGAAATCGGTTAGAAACTGTCCTCATGTCAGCACGTTGTAGGTGTTGCCACCGGCGCCAACCTTGTGTGAATGCTCTGAAAAGCTAATCATTTGCATATCACAGCATTTTCTTCCTGTCGTTTCAATTTCGCGGCCGTAGCACGTCATCTTCGTGGTGTAGCAATTTTTATGGCCATTAGTGTACTTCATGCTTTACTGGTCTTCATAACGGTCACTGTCTTCGTTTTAGCCTGGACGTCCACTGTGTCCGTAATCGTCCGACTAACAGGTCGTACGTATGATTACGGCCGACCGATTAAGCTCGTCCAAATCATTCGAGTAACTACCGACGCACGACCGGCGACTCACCTGAAGACTTACCTGATCATTCCCGATGTCAAAACTTGGACCGATGCGAACTACTCTCAACTAGTGTCTGTCAGAGGCTTGACAAGTCATAGAATGAGCGTTTGGAATAATGACTAGTAAATGAAGATTACTGCAGAGCAATATTGAAACTGATAAGCCTGAAAATGTTGACATTACAGTTCAACTTATATGTATTCTTTTTACAGGACACTGTAATTGACAAGGAAGGGGAAGAACTAGCAGCTGCCTTCACTTGTCAACAAACACAATCGACAAAAATATACGCTTTTGTCAGTGAACATTGTGGTGTCAGTGCAGATAGATTTACGACTTTTATTTCCTCACTGGAAGTGCACGAATGAAAGAATAGTAGTTACATGGCGTGAACGTATCTTTGGTCTTCTTTCCAGTTTTTCTCCAGAAGTCGCCCGACAACATCGGCCGATAGCGTGATCATAGTGCGCCCGATCTCCTCCGTCAATTTCTGGCAGGGCCAAGGAGGTTAGACTAGGTTAGAATCTATTCTATGTTTCAAGTAGGATAGATTTTAACGTCTTAGCGTGGGGTGGATACCACGACGCCTCTGTGTTTGGATAAGAGTGCTGCGTAGCGATTTCTTCTATTAAAGAGATCCGAATGCATGTGAATGATCTTTCCTGTCTCGTAAAGAAATAGGCGAATGCTATACACTCTGTCCTCAGTCATCGAAATAACCAGCCAAGTTTTACGAATATATGAGATGACGGGAGAAACGTTCTCTTGCGAACTCGAGATAATTCGTGGTGCCGGCCGAGGTGGCCGAGCGGTTCTAGGCGCTTCAGTCTGGAACCGCGCGACCGCTACGGTCGCAGGTTCGAATCCTGCCCCGGGCGTGGATGTGTGTGATGTCCTTAGGTCAATTAGGTTTAAGTAGTTCTAAATTCTAGGGGACTGATGACCTCAGATGTTAAGTCCCATAGTGCTCAGAGCCATTTGAACCATAATTCGAGGTGATCTTGAAAAGGAGTTGTCAGTAGCACTACTGTTTAAAACAAGTGTGCTAAATGACAGTCACTGAAGGTTAGTTGACAACATGACTCGTGCATGTGATGTTATTTATATGTATTTGACGATACTGGTGCTGATTCCGCATTTAACATTTAACGATGCCACTATGGCTGCAGTACAGTAGGACTTTGTTTTTATGAAACAGGTATGCCTCTTCATATTTAAAGCGCACAAATGTAAATTTTGTCAGTACTACTTTTCAGTATGGTCTATGTATTGTTCTTAAGCTGTATACAGTTTGCGAGTGTATTTATATTTTTCCCATTTTTGCTGTAGATCTGATGATGGTCATTAAAGACCGAAACCGGTAATCTGCTATACAAAAAGATTGTGACCATAGACGCAAATTAAAGGTAACTTATTACATATACGGGTCACTATGTTTTTTGGCGAAGATGTCGCAGCTTGTGAGATATACAGCACATTTGCAAATCACTTCATATTAGCAATATCATTACCCTGCTGGCATAAAACGCAAGTAATCAGTAATAATAATTTACAGGCAACTAATGACAACCTACCACAAAAAAGATCCAGTACAGAAGCTATAAGCAAATAAGATACGCCACCCTGTTCACTTAAACAAATTAACTTTAGAGGTTATATATACCCAAAATTTCGAATAAAGATTTTACCTGTTTGAGGTTTCGAATAAACCTGCGATTTCAGTCCATAGATTCCGAACTATATCCAGATTGTGATATTTTCATCCCCTGGATGCCACAGACTCACTCTTTCTTGGACTAAACGTATCAGTTTCTCACGCTCCGTATTTCGTGTGCGAGAGCGTCGGTCGATTTGACCGAAGAAAATAAACTGATCTGAATTTCAGCTGTTTTCCGAAGTCTGTACGTTCGGGAGATAGGATAGGCTATAGTGTGACCTCACCCCCACGTAGTAGCGTACTGATTTGAAAAGATCGGCCGTCACCCGCCGATGTCGGTCGGCGGCGGAATCACCGATATGGGAGCCACTGTGGTCGCAGCCTTACCCAGCCGTATGCTGCTGACTTGAGCGTGTGCAGTGGACCCGTGCCAATGGCGTCACATGTCTCGGGATTAGCTCCCACGTGCAGCCGTATACGGCTGTCCAACTAGTCGGACGAATACCGCTCCAGTGCAAAATGGAAATTTGTGGCCGCTAAGCTTACACACTGCTTAATCTAACTTAAACTAACTTAAGCTAAGGACGACACACGCACCCATGCCTGAGGTAGGATTCGAACCTCCCACAGGGAAAGCTGCGCAGACCGTGACAAGACGCCCTAGACCGCTCGGCTACCCCGCGCGGCGCTCTAGTGGACGCCCAGCCTTTATAGCTTGAGCTAATTCAGTCACAAAATTTAACAAAATAATTACTACCAGGTGTTAAGTGCGCGCCTGGCTACCAAAACTGAAACACCGCTTATTGTGCATGTTCAGTATAGTAGGATGAATACTTTATCAAATTTGTAGGTGACTCGGAGGTAAACAATGGCTTTAACCTGACTGCTAACCGAATCGAAATGAGATGACAGAATTGGGTGTGTTGTTCCACCCTGCTCCAGTTTTGTCTTAGTTTATTAATCATAGTGACTCGTATATGGTGGTGTGCCACTCTCTTGGAAAGCCATGAGCGGAAGTTAAATTTGTTGGAGATCAGAACGTGCTGACTAGGGCAAAAGTCGAAAAACAGAGAAAGGTCAGGACAGAATGCGCAACGGCTGGTCTTGCATTATCTTGTCGAAAGATAACGTCACTAAGACGCCAAAGATAGGACGCAGCCTCCAGCCTTAGAAATCTAATGTCTGCTACCCAAATTACTTGCCTCCATAGCCGTGTGGCCAGTGTAGACGGCTGCCATGCGGGGTATCCGGGTTTGATTCTCGGTACTGCCGAGGATTTTTCCTTGGTGGGATGACTGGACTGGGGTGCGCTCAGCCTCGTGATGCTACCCGATTGGGAGGTAGTGGCTCCAAGATCTAAATCCAATCAGGTGCTGGAAGTTTACCTGGGGAATGGCAGCCCATTCTTCACAGAGTGCTGCACTGAGGAGAGGAATAAATGTTGGTCGGTGAGGCCTGGCATGAAGTTGGTGTGCCAAAACATCCAAAACGTGTTCTATAGGATTCAGGTCAGGACTCTGTGCAGGCCAGCCCATTACAGGGATGTTATTGTCATGTAACGACTCTGCCACAGGCCATGTATTATAAACTGGTGCTCAATCATGTTGAAAGATGCAATTTCCATCGCTGAACTGCTGTTCAAGCAAGAAGGTGCTTAAAACATCAATGTAAGCCTGTGCTGTGATAGTGCCATGCAAAACAACAAGGGGTGCAAGCCCCCTCCATGAATAACACGACCACACCATAAGACCACCGCCTCCGAATTTTACTGTTGCACTACACACATTGGCAGATGACGTACACCGGGCATTCGCTATACCGACACCCTGTCATCGGATCGCCACATTGTGTACCGTGATTCGTCACTCCACCCAACGTTTTTCCACCGTTCAATCGTCCAATGTTTACGCTCTTTACACCATGCGAGGCGTCGTTTGGCATTCATCGAAGTGATGTGTGGCTTATGAGCACCGTATCGACCATGAAATCCAAGTTTTCTCAGCTTCCGCCTAACTGTCATACAAATCCTACTTGCAGTGGATCCTGATGCAGTCTGGAATTCCTGTGTGATGGTATGGACAGATGTCTGCCTATTACACATTACGACCCTCTTCAACTGTCGGCGATCTCTGTCAGTCAACAGACGAGGTCGGCCTGTACGCTTTTGTGCTGTATGTGTTCCTTCACGTTTCCACTTCACTATCACATCGGAAACAGTGGACCTAGGGATGTTTAGGAGTGTGAAAATCTCGCGTACAGATGTGACACCCAATCACAAGTGACACCCACTCACCTGACCACGTTCGCAGTCCATGAGTTCCTCGTAGCGTCCCATTCTGCTCTCTCACTATGTATAATGACCACTGAGGTCGCTGATATGAAGTACCTGGCAATAGGTGGCAACGCAATGCACCTAATATGAAAAACGTATGTTTCTGGGGTGTCCGGACACATTTGATCACATAATGTACCCGTCTTACTGCACACGAACGCATTTTGTCGCTCAAGGTGGATGACGTGATTGGCTGTATGATCCTGCAAAGCTGAGTGAACAGTCTGTATCCCCATCGGGCGCTAGTCGCGTGAGGCCGCTGAAATTCTTCAAAGTTTTGTGTGTGATTTTCTAGAACCCATTCATTCCGTATTCGCTTTACAGTCGCCCAAAGAGAATGAATGTCGGTAAGCCTCTATATTGGCTGTAGTTTCTCGAATTTTGTCTTCGTGGTTCATTACGCGAGATGTATGTGGGAGAGAGTAATATTTTGTCCGACAATTCCTCGTAAGTACTCTCTCGAAATGTCAATAGCAAAACGCGCTCCGTGATGCACAACGCCTCTCTTGTAACGTCTGCCATTGGAGTTTGTTGAACATTTCGGTAATGCACTCGCGCTGACTAAGCGACCTCGTGATGCAACAGGCCGCTGTTCATTGAATCTTCTCTATCCCTATCAGATCTACCTGATATGTGTCCCAGATTTGTGAACAATACTAAAGAACAGGTCGAACAAGTGCCTTATAAGCCACTTACATAGTAGATGAGTAACTTTTTTTAAGATCCTTCCTATGAGTCCCAGTCTGGTGTCTGCTTATCCTAATATTTGATTTATGTGGTCATTCCACTTAGGGTCTCTCTGAATAGTTACTCCTAAATATTTTACGGTAGATGCTGTTTGCAGCAGTTTCTCATCAGTAGTGTAGTTGTGCAAAGGTGGCTTTCTTTTTCTATGTATGCCCAATATGTTACATTTATTTACTCAATATCAACTGACGGAGCCTGCACCATTCATCAATCCTTGCGGGTCATTTAGCAAATCGATATCGTCTTCTAGCGTTGTCACTTTATTGCAGACAATCACATCATCTGCGAGCGATCTTAAGAAGCACCTGACGCTCTCTACTAGATTATTTAAATACACTTCCTTGGCGTACCCGAGAAATCACCTTTACATTTTTAGATTTTGTTCCTTTAACAGTGACTTCTTGTGTTCTATCTGCAAGGAATTCTTGAATCTAGTCGCAGATCTGGTCCGCCACTCGGTAAGGACGTATCTTTTTCAATAACCGACAGTGCGGGCTAGCGCCAAATGTCTTCCAAAAAAATGGTTCAAATGGCTCTGAGCACTATGGGACTCAACTGCTGTGGTCATAAGTCCCCTAGAACTTAGAACTACTTAAACCTAACTAACCTAAGGACATCACACACATCCATGCCCGAGGCAGCATTCGAACCTGCGGCCGTAGCGGTCGTGCGGTTCCAGACTGTAGCGCCTTTAACCGCTCGGCCACTCCGGCCGGCAAATGTCTTCCAGAAGTCAATTAAAAGGACATCAGCATGAGCGCCGTTGTCTACAGGGCTATGGATGTCATGGATGAACAGAGTTAGCTGAGTTTCACAGGATATCTGCGAAATCCATTTTGATATTTATAGAGGAGATTTTTGTTGTCCTAAAACGACATAATCTTGAGCATAAACCATGTTCCGTAATTCTACAATAGATTGACGTCAAAGGTATAGGTCTGTAATCGTGTGCATCTATCCTGCGGACCTTCTTGATAAAGGGAATGACCTGAGCTTTCTTCCAGACATTGGGTACCTTTCGTTGCTCCAGCGACCTACGGTTAACTGCTGGTACTAGGGGAGCGAGTTCTTTCGGATAATCTTTGTAGTATCTTACAGGTGTCTCATCTGGTTTCCACTACTAAGCGATTGTAATTGCTTTTCTGTTCCGTGATCGCTTGTCTCAGTATTTACTATTTCGACGTTCGTACGTTGATTGAAAGGAAGGACTGTGTTACGATCTTCCACAGCGAAATAATTTCGATATACCGAATACGGTATTTCGGTCTTATGTCTGTTATTTTACTTTTCGGTGCCAGTATGATCTCTGAGTGAGTTAACAGACAACATGTGAAGAGTGTAGAGTTGTTACAAGTCCTTTCTTTGATCGTCATACGAGGGGGTACCCAAAAGAAACCGGACTCCGAGGGCGCTGCCGCTCGTAGACGTAGTGCATGGTTCTCACGCTAGATGGTGTTAGTAGAGACCTTCGTGAAACAGCTGTGCAGACTGCGTCAGTGTAGTGGACTTATTTTTTACAAGGGCTTTGGTAGAGCTGAACGTGCAAGTGTGGTATTGTGTTTCTCTGACTGTTGGCGGGTTACCTCTGCGAAGTCGTTATGCCAGCTATAAAAGAACAAAGAGTGTGTGTGAAATTTTGTTTCCTGCTTCAAAAAACTGCAACGGAGACACACCAAACGCTCCAGGAAGCTTTGCAGGAGGACGCTATGAGCCGCACACAGGTTTTGGAGTGGTTTGGGCGCTTTACACGTGATGAGATGTGTGTTGAAGACCAAGTTCGCTCTGGACGCGTTCAACACCGCGAAATGAGGAGAATTGAAAAGGTCCACCAAAAGATCAACGAGGATCGTCACCAGACGATCGACCAAATTCCAGCAGAGACAGGAATCAGTTGGAGCTCGTGCCAGCAGATTTTGAGTGAGGATTTGCACATGAGACGTGTTGCTGCTAAATTTGTTCCGCGCCTTCTCACACAGGAGCAAAAAACCATCCATATGAATGTTTGTCAGGACTTGAATACAGAGATTGCACGTAATCCAAACTTCTTGAACAAAGTCATTACAGGGGATAAGAGTTTGTGTTACGGGTATGACTCAGAAACCAAGCAAGTGTCAAGCCAGTGAGGACTCCCAACTCTGCCAGACCAAAAAAAGCAAGGCAAGTGAGCTCAAATGTGAAGACGATGATCATTGTCTTTTTTTGATGTTCGTGGAATTGTGCATCGGGAATTGGTACCCCCTGCCCAGACTGTTAACCAGCACTTTTACTTGAATGTTTTAAGGCATCTGCGAGAGGATGTGAGGAGGAAACGCCCGGAACTTTGGCGATCAGGTGACTGGTTTCTGCATCACGACAACGCTCCAGCACACACAGCCGTATGAGTGACCCACTATTTGGCATCTCAGACGTTTTCTGTAGTTCCCCATGCTCCGTATTCACCGCACCTAGCCCCGAGCGACTTTCTCCTATTTCCACGAATGAAAAAAACCGCTAAAAGGGGAGCGTTGTGACGATGTGGAGGCAGTAAAAATAGCTTCGCAAAGGGCACTGGACAATATCAAACTTAAAGAGTTCCAAACATGCTTCCAACAGTGGGAAAAGAGACTTGACAAGTGCATCGCATGTAATGGAGAGTATTTTGAAGGTGACTAAAGTAATTTTGTAAAAAGGTTCATCAATAAATTTTTTATGACAACAGTCCGGTTTCTTTTGGGTCTGCCCTCGTAGAACATCGATCCCTGCCCTTAGCTGTTCTAATCCGTGTGGCTATATCTGGAATGTGTAATCAGTCTCGGAGTTTCTGCAACCACGAACCTACACTCCATCGAGGTCCACAATTTTCTACCACGATGAGTTGCAAGGAGCTAGTTTCCTGCGCTTGGTGGCGGTTGTAGGTTACCTTGCAGCGGTACAGCACATTTCAGAAGCGTTCAGCCTGTCTTTGGATGAGGTTTCAGGTGTTCTAAGCCATACAGCAGTGCAGGTAACGCAGAATACTTTATAATTCACCACCACGTACGATGTTTCAAACGTTGCTCGCCCATAGCCAATTCTAGCTTCTGTCTCTTTATCATAATGACGTTTCTCTGTCAGCCAACATACCACGTTTTTGATTTTACTGACTATCACAAATATTTTCTCACTGAAATTGACAAACACATAATCTTTTCTCTTCTCATGACCATAATTATTGTTTTTGTATTTTTTTTTACCGATATCAAATCGAATTTCTTTACTGTTGTTGATGATTCTGCCTATAAAGAGCTAAAGATCTTCAAGTTACCAGTGGGAACTACAACTTCACGTGCGTAACAGCTATAATTTAAACGAGGACAACTGACCTTGGTGCCACTGTTCACGTCATTCAACGCTTTTCGAAATGAAAAGAAGCTTCTGAATATAAGCTGAAAAATACTGGAAGTAGTATACATCTTTGTGTGCCAGTTTTAAGAATTCTGATGGCATTTGAAACTTGATCCCCAATCTTAATATAATTCATTTTCTTACGCAGAGTTTTTCGGTTGTGCTGATGTGTTTCCTATTGTGTCCAGGTGTTTAACCAGATCAATAAGGATGTGGGGTTTAACATTGACATATACCTTTTTATAATCTATAAAGTAACTAATACATCTACTTGTTGGACCAGACTTTTTTTGCTGACATCTGGGAAGAAAATATGGAATCTTTTGCTTCGAGACTCCTCGTAAAATGAAATGTGTTTGGCTGATATTTGCCTCTATACTTCTTTGTAACCGGTTGCACAGTATTCTCACTAACACTTTCACAGTACAGTTCATTAGGATGACGAATTTGTAACTAGTGTGCAGTTTAGCATTAAAGTATCTTTTCAGTTTTATGATTTCAGATATCAGACAGGTGTAGAAATATTAGCAACTTCAGGAAGATGAGAATGTCTGTGTATATAAAGTTGATACTCTCTGGACTCTCTTAGTCTGGTCTAGCTGCTTTTCCACATTTTGACTGGTTTTAAGGTTGTCCTTAGTTCTTCCTTTAAAATTTCTTGGACCATAGTTTCCCTGTAGTACCACTCCAAACATTTATTATTGGCTCTAATAATCTTTCTGTGTAGAAAGTTGGGTGCGCAACACCCTGGGAAACGAAGATCCAGCCCTGGAAACCATTCATGGAGGAAAACTCGTGACGCCAGATTTTGGGTTGAAGGTGGATGAAGCTGTTAGTCGCTTTGTATCGTGAGAACTTTGGTGACGCAAATAATCTAATGCAGCCACGGCAGTAGTAGTAGTAGTTGTTGTTGTTGTAGTAGTAGTAATTCCAGTAGTAGTTCTACCCATCTGAGCCTCATATTCACACGGATATTCCCATATCATCATATTACAGTTTAATAACAATGAATGCTTCATATATATACGAGGTGCATTCAAGTTCTAAGGCCTCCGATTTCTTTTCTAATTAACTACTCACCCGAAATCGATGAAACTGGCGTTACTTCTCGACGTAATCACCCTGCAGACGTACACATTTTTCACAACGCTGACGCCATGATTCCATGGCAGCGGCGAAGGCTTCTTTAGGAGTCTGTTTTGACCACTGGAAAATCGCTGAGGCAATAGCAGCACGGCTGGTGAATGTGCGGCCACGGATAGTGTCTTTCATTGTTGGAAAAAGCCAAAAGTCACTAGGAGCCAGGTTAGGTGAGAAGGGAGCATGAGGAATCACTTCAAAGATGTTATCATGAAGAAACTGTTGCGTAACGTTAGCTCGATATGCGGGTGCGTTGTCTTGGTGAAACAGCACATGCGCAGCCCTTCCCGGACGTTTTTGTTGCAATGCAGGAAGGAATTTGTTCTTCAAAACATTTTCGTAGGATGCACCAGTTACTGTAATGCCCTTTGGAACGCAATGGGTAAGGAGTACGCCCTCGCTGTCCCAGAACATGAACACCACCATTTTTTCAGCACTGGCGGTTACCCGAAATTTTTTTGGTGGCGGTGAATCTGTGTGCTTCCATTGAGCTGACTGGCGCTTTGTTTCTGGATTGAAAAATGGCATCCACGTCTCATCCATTGTCACAACCGACAAAAAGAAAGTCCCATTCATGTTGTCGTTGTGCGTCAACATTGCTTGGCAACATGCCACACGGGCAGCCATGTGGTCGTCCGTCAGCATTCGTGGCACCCACCTGGATGACACTTTTCGCATTTTCAGGTCGTCATGCAGGATTGTGTGCACAGAACCCACAGAAATGCCAACTCTGGAGGCGATCTGTTCAACAGTCATTCGGCGATCCCCCAAACAATTCTCTCCACTTTCTCTATCATGTCGTCAGACTGGCTTGTGCGAGCCCGAGATTGTTTCGGTTTGTTGTCACACAATGTTCTGCCTTCATTAAACTGTCGCACCCACGAACGCACTTTCGACACATCCATAACTCCATCACCACATGTCTCCTTCAACTGTCGATGAATTTCAATTGGTTTCACACCATGCAAATTCAGAAAACAAATGATTGCACGCTGTTCATGTAAGGAAAACGTCACAATTTTAAGTATTTAAAACAGTTCTCATTCTCGCCGGTGGCGGTAAAATTCCATCTGCCTTACAGTGCTGCCATCTCTGGGACGTATTGACAATGAACGCGGCCTCATTTTAAAACAATGCACATGTTTCTATCTCTTTCCAGTCCGGAGGAAAAAAATCGGAGGTCTTAGAACTTGAATGCACCTCGTACAGGCATTTGCATAAATCCCAGTGTCTGGATGGGGATGAGAGCCGAATACAAGTCCAATCTTTCTGGTTATCTCTAGTATACAATACTCTTTTGTTTAAATGTTCTTGTAAAGAGATTATGATACGATATAGAAAAACCAGGGTTGTACTGTTAATTCATTTCTCAACATCTGTCACTGCATACACTAGACACACTACACGCACAATCAACTGACATAAGATCTCTGAAGATGATGTTTGCTTTCCATTTTGTTCACCACAACTTACAGTTTACTTGTTTGAGGAACTGCGTCAACACCTCTCCATAATGATAATTTGGTTGTAGTACCCAGTGTAGAACTTGGGTGCAACGTTTTCCAGTTAAAAAAGACATCATAAAGTTCGGAAATGATTTGTCTTTATGTACTGGTGTAGTTTCGTTAAATCGTCACCAAACTCATAATCGATTTACTTAAGTCCACCGTCACTTCATGGAATGTATTGTTCAACATTTACAACTGCCTTTTTAAATAAGTTTGTTTTAGTAATCACAGTAATCTCCTTAGATAATTTATCGTACAGTTCTATTTCATGGTACAAAATGCTGTTTTGAATTTTATATTCCTTCTTTTTTAGTAAACTTAAGTTGGATCTAGATTCAGTTCTATGATCATGGACAGAGCTATTTGTGGAGTGATTATCAAGACTTTTTATGTGCATAATTGATTGATAAATGTGCTCACAATGTGAAGTGAAAATTCTGAATATTTTGAACTGATCTTTGCAGTGAGTAGTTAGTTACATTCCGAAATGCTTTCAGGTTATTGTTAATTTGCCTCACACAACCGGCACTTTCCGATGAAACTTGCAACTTGGAAACGTCAGTTCAGTAAGAGCTTACATTTTTGTTTATTACTATTGGTAAATTCTGTTATTTTAATAAATAAATGGACAGAACTTTAATTCGAAGAACATCGCACTGGTTTCCCACTAATGTTATGCTGACAGCGGGAGTCTGTTGTCGCCTCTGCGGTCAAAAGTGTAGCTTAGCTGCGTACTGAAACGGAGATCCTGTGTTCGATTCCTGATGACCACTTATGACTTTTCTGTGGTGAGAAAGTCTAGAAACGAGTCCACTCTCTCTTGTCAGACCAAATAAGTAGTTCAGTGAACAAACAGCGAAAGTGACACCAAAACCACTGTCGAAGTGACATCACAATAAAAAGCTTCCCCTTGGCTGAGATGCCTACAACATATGCTTTCAACTTACCAGCTATAAGCTGCGGGACAGCGGGACTCACGTGATTCAGACATGGATTCGTATGGAACTGTACTAAACCTAAGGTCCCGAAATTATCTTGCGCAGCTAACGGAGAACCAGCTTGTAGAAGAAGGTGGTCTTACACGTCCTTGTATCAAAACGACCTTATCTTTTCGATTGAATTAAAGAAGAGTGCAGAGCAGAGAGTGGGTAGGAGGGAAAAATACATTGAAGACCTCTAGCAACGGCGGGGAATAACTGTCTAACGACGAGATGTAAAAAGAACTGAGGGTGGATGTGAAAGATTCAGGAGACACAGTGTCAATGTTTAACAGACCTTTGGGAAACTGCCGATCAAATAAAGCGGAAGGGGTAGATAATATTCCTTCGGAATCTCTAAAATCACTGGAGGATGTGGCGACCAAACGTCCGTTAAAGTTGGTTTTGTAGAATCTGTGAGTCTGGAGACATATTATCAGAATGAGATTTTCACTCTGCAGCGGGGTGTGCGCTGATATGAAACTTCCTGGCAGATTAAAACTGTGTGCCGGGCCGAGACTCGAACTCCACCTGTGAAGGCAAAGGTCCCGAGTTCGATTCTCGGCCCAGCACACAGTTTTAATCTGCCAGGAAGTTTCACATACTATCAGACTTCCGGAAAAATGTCATCCCACGCAATCCCAAAGATAATGAGTACATACTAGTGAAAGAACTTAAGGGTTCATGCATTCAAATTGCTGAATGGCTCTGAGCACTATGGGACTTAACTTCTGAGGTCATCAGTCCCCTAGAACTTAGAACTACTTAAACCTAACTAACCTAAGGACATCATACACATCCGTGCCCGAGGCAGGATTTGAACCTGCGACCGTAGCGGTCATGCGGTTCCAAACTGAAGCGCTTAGAACCGCACGGCCACACCGGCCGGACCAAATTGCTGACAATAATAGTATACAGAAGAACAGAAAAGTAAATTGTGGATCAATTTGGCTTTAGGAAAGGTAAATGCACGAGACAGGCAGTTCTAAACATGCTCTTGATAATAGAATCAATACTTAAGGAAAATAAAGATATATTCATAGGATTTTTCGACCCAGAAAAAGTGTAGGATAACGCACAATGGAGCAAGATGTTCGAATTTCTCCGGAAAATAGGAATAAATTTTAGGGAGTGGCATATATACAGGAATCAAAAAGGGAAAAAATGGAAGGCGAAGAACGAAGCTGGAACCGTGCGACTGCTACGGTCACAGGTTCGAATCCTGCCTCGGGCATGGATGTGTGTGATGTCCTTAGGTTAGTTAGGTTTAAGTAGTTCTAAGTTCTAGGGGACTGATGACCACAGATGTTAAGTCCCATAGTGCTCAGAGCCATTTGAACCATTTTTTTGAAGAACGAAGGGCTGAGATTAGAAAGGGTATAAAAGGTATGTAGTCCAAAATCAAATTTTCACTCTGCAGCGGAGTATGTGCTGTTATGAAACTTCCTGGCAGACTGAAACTGTGTGCCAGACCGAGGCTGGAAAGTGAAAATTTCATTCTGGAAACGTCCCCCAGGCTCTGGCTAAGACCTGCCTCTGCAGTATCCTTTCTTGCAGGAGTGGTAGTTCTGCAAGTTCACAGGAGAGCTTCTGTGAAGTTTGTAAGGTAGCAGACGAGATACTGGCGGAAGTAGAGCTGTGAGGCCCGGTCGTGAGTCGTGCTTGGGTGGCTCAGTCGGTGTCTTGCTTCGGCGCCCGATCTATACGGACGCACGTTGTTCACGTACTCGCAGCTGGCCGCGTGCTGACATGTATGTGGAAAGTTGGACGCTGTTGTGGCGTTTAAGCTAAGTGCCTATTTAAAGATGAATCGTACATAAATATGACGCATCCATTTAGAAAAGACACTTTGAAGTTCGCGTTTGATGATGACCTAGATCTTTCGTCGTAGATCAGTTCTTGCGTGTTATAGGAAACTTCAGTTTTACTGATATAAATGGGATCCATTCATCGATTGTGAGTAGGACATTTTACGTAAAAATGGTGCATGCTGAATGCTCTGATAAGGTCACTGAACGTGTGGCGGATCTACACTACTGGCCATTAAAATTCCTACACCAAGAAGAAATGCAGATGATAAACGGGTATTCATTGGACAAATATATTATGCTAGAACTGACATGTGATTACATTTTCACGCAATTTGGGTACATAGATCCTGAGAAATCAGTACCCAGAAAAACCACCTCTGGCCGTAAGAACGGCCTTGATACGCCTAGGCATTGAGTCAAACAGAGCTTGGATGGCGTGTACAGGTACAGCTGCCCATGCAGCTTCAACACGATACCACAGTTCATCGAGAGTAGTGACTGGCGTATTGTGACGAGCCAGTTGCTCGGCCACCATTGACCAGACGTGTTCAATTGGTGAGAGATCTGGAGAATGTGCTGGCCATGGCAGCAGTCGAACTTTTTCTGTATCCAGAAAGGCCCGTCCCGTATGGGACCTGCAGCATGCGGTCGTGCATTATCCTGCTGAAATGTAGGGTTTCGCAGGGATAGAATGTAGGGTAGAGCCACGGCTCGTAACACATCTGAAATGTAACGTCCACTGTGAAAAGTGCCGTCAATGCGAACAAGAGGTGACCGAGACGTGTAACCAATGGTACCCCATACCATCACGCCGGGTGATACGCCAGTATGGCGATGACGAATACACGCTTCCAATGTGCGTTCACTGCGATGTCGCCAAACAAAGATGCGACCATCATGATGCTGTAAACAGAACCTGGATTCATCCGAAAAAAATGACGTTTTGCCATTCGTGCACCCAGGTTCGTCGTTGAGTACACCATCGCAGGCGCTCCTGTCTGTGACGCAGCGTCAAGGGTAACCGCAGCCATGGTATCCGAGCTGATAGTCCATGCTGCTGCAAACGTCGTCGAACTGTTCGTGCAGATGGTTGTTGTCTTGCAAACGTCCCCATCTGTTGACTCAGGGATCGGACGTGGCTGCACGATCCGTTACAGCCATGCGGATAAGATGCCTGTCATCTCGAAGTTTCATACGAGGCCGCTGGGGTCCAGCACGGCGTTCCGTATTACCCTCCTGAACCCACCGATTCCATATTCTGCTAACAGTCATTGGATCTCGACCAATGCGAGCAGCAATGTCGCGATACGATAAACCGTAATCGCGATAGGCTACAATCCGATCTTTATCAAAGTCGGAAACGTGATGGTACGCATTTCTCCTCCTTACACGAGGCATCAGAACAGCGTTTCACCGGGCAACGCCGGTCTACTGCTTTTTATGTATGCGAAATCGGTTGGAAACTTTCCTCATGTCAGCACGTTGTAGGTGTCGCCACCGGAGCCAACCTTGTGTGAATGCTATGAAAAGCTAAACATTTGCATATCACAGCATCTTCTTCCTGTCGTTTCAAATGGTTCAAATGGCTCTGAGCACTATGGGACTCAACTGCTGAGGTCATTAGTCCCCTAGAACTTAGATCTAGTTAAACCTAACTAACCTAAGGACATCACAAACATCCATGCCCGAGGCAGGAGTCGAACCTGCGACCGTAGTGGTCTTGCGATTCCAGACTGCAGCGCCTTTAACCGCACGGCCACTTCGGCCGGCCCTGTCGTTTCAATTTCGCGTCTGTAGCATGTCATATTCGTGATGTAGCAATTTTGATGGCCAGTAGTGTATTAAATTTAATTTTTGTGATGGAAATGTTGGCGATCATGCAGGATTCGGGATTGGAAAGGTTCGGATCTCCGATAATTGTGGAACAGATTAGTAACGTTGCGGAGAAGCGGACGTCCTTTCAAACGTTTCCAGTTTTAAATGGTGCCAAGCAAATAAAAATAGATCTTCCGAAGCACATCCCATCGTATGTTTACATATGCGGTTATAGCCACTTTATCTGTCTGCGGACGGATTTGACATGTTCGTTCCTATTGTGTACAGCAGAGAGTGGCCCAGCTACCGGCAGGGAAAGCAGTCATTCCCGTGACGATGACGACCCTGGACCCTGCCAGCGACGTTTGCTGACGTCACCCGTGGCCACGCTGCTACGACATCGATTTTCACAGTGGTGAGAAGTGGCGACAGAAAAGACCGTGACCAAAGCTTATGATTTACTGAAGCAACGACTGTCGTTTCGTCGCCTGAAACGACGCCTATCACAGAAGAAGGATGTGGTTCCAAAGGTGACGGAAAAATTGGACAAAATGCAAGGTGAGACGAGGACGAAGCTGCTGCACAAGACCCAGCACGGCTTTCGAGAATAAAGGGAGTCAAATGAGGGCCATCTCCCAAGAAGCATAAAGAACGGTGGATAACCCCCTCCCAGCCCTAACGCTACCCAAAAGGTACAATCAGTGCTTGCTTGAAAATGCACAACAAATAGGTCGCAAAATCATTGGTGCAACATCTATAAATTTGGATGGGGACCCACAGACCCCAACCCCAGCGGCCAAAGACGACTTCCGAAAAGTAGAGACATAGACGCAGGATAGCGAGGCGAAACGGCCTACGAGGAAGGAATTCAAAAACACGGCTCCATCTCAGCGTGGGCCATGGTTCACATGGCTCTAAGCACTATGCGACTTAACAGCTGAGGTCATCAATACCCTAGACATAGAACTACTTAAACCTAACTAACCTAAGGATATCACACACATCCATGTCCAAGGCAGGACTCGAACCTGCGACCGTAGCAGCAGCGCGGTTCCGGACTGAAGCGCCTAGAACCGTTCGGTCACAGCGGCCGGCAGTGATGCAAGAAACTGGGCTGAAAAAACTGAGGAATTCTCTGCAGATGAGGGACTGAAGGAAATGTCAAACCTATAATAAAAGGAGATATGATTTCAGCGAACAAGAGGAGGAAATGGGGGACGAGACTTCGTCATGTCCACTGCATGAGGAGCGTTAGGCTTCGTCGACAACGGACTATAACGATTTGTAGACTTCATTACAAGCCTATAGAATCGGGACGTTAAATATAAACAAGATCCGTAGCGAATTAAACCTTCAGAACTTGAAAAATATGCTCTATGCCGCCGATATCGATTATTACTTTACAGGAAGTAATAAATATTAGGCTAGACGCAATAACAGGTTACAACGCAATCTTAAATCCAGGTCACGACCGTGACCTCGGAATAGCGATACGCACCAAAGAAGGAATCATTGTCAGAGATGTCGAGAAACTGGCAAACGCCAGGTGTTTAGCAGCCACCGTTCATAATACGCGATTTATAAATATCCATGCACCATCTGACACCGGGAATAGGAGGTGAAGAACTGAATTTTATAAATATGACATATTCCCTCTTTTTGGTGGACGCTACGAGCATATAATTTTTGGGAGTGACTATAACTGTGTGCTGTCTGCAAAAGATCAAACGTCAAATTTTAATAACTGTGCAGAACTCGAAGCGGGAATTAAATAATTCCATGTGGTTGACACCTGAGAGGGCACTGCCGGGCTTCACTCACAACACGAACCATTCCGCGAGTCGCATTGACAGGATCTATGTAGGCTAACAGTAGACGTGAAAACGCACGTCTTGCAAATTGAGTTATGATCCACTATGTTTTCGGATCACACTGTATACGTGTACAATGAACTTAAAAAAGAAGTACAGGGGATGGGGTTTGTGGAAGTTGAACATGGATCACCTGAAAGACCCTGAATGCCATGAAATCTTCAGTACCATATGGAAAGAATGCGAGAAAGAAATTCGCTTCATATACCTCGGCACTGACGTAGTGGAAGAAATTTGTCAAACCTGCGATCAGAAAATTGCAGATGAATTACTCCCGCGAGAAAAACTTTTGGCAAAAACGGACAGTAGAATATTATTTCTAAGTCCTTCGTGTCCTGTACCAATCTAATGTGTCAGTAATTGCTAACTATGCGGAAATCATACGAATTCAAGCAACACTTCTCGGACTGAAACGGAAACAGATTGAAGGTCATCAAGCGAGAGCAAGACTAAAAGATGTCGTACAAGGAGCACAAACATCTACATATATATCATGTGATAATTCAAAGGAAGGGACATCGCAGAAAATAATAACCGAACTAAGATCTTCTGACGGAAGATTACTGACACAGCAAAGTGACGTCAAGAACGAAATTCATAAATACGTCGTAGAGTTATTAGGCAATACTAAAACGGATATCACGGTGCAAAACGGCCTCACAACGTGATTAACACGCATGCTCGACCCGGTGGAAGCAAACAGCCTGTTAACTGAAATTAAAGAAGAGGAAGTCGTAGTCGCTATAACACGAAGCCAGAAAAAAAGTCTCCTGAGCCTGAGGGCATTCCGGAGGAATTTTATCAAATGTTCAGAAGGCAGCTGATTCCCAAATTAACGTGTATCTGTAACGAACTCATGAATCCTGCCAACAGCGTCCCAAACGACTTCCTTGAAGGGACAATAGTCCTGATCCCGAATCATTCTGCAGGACGATCAGTAACAAATTTAAGACCTATCACTCTCCTCAACTCTGATTATAAAATATTTGTTGCATCAAAAAATGAAAGATTAAGATCAGCACTGAACACAGTCACTGGACCAGATAAATTGAGCGTAGGAAAAGACAGATCCATCTACCACACAGTGTGCGACTACACAGATATTATTTCAGTTGCTGCAGCCTGTAAAATAAAGTGCGCCATCATATCATTGGACTTTGGGAAAGCGTTTGATAGAGTCCATTATGTTTATCTTTTCCACACCATGCGTGCCATGAACTTTCCCCATTATTTTATCAACATTATTAACAACTTTCTCCAGAATTCAACATCCACAATTATGGTAAACTGTCAGTCCAGCAGGCCATTGCAAAGAAAAGTTGGGTGCGATAAGAGTGCCCAATGTTTATGTCACTCTTCGCAATAGCCGCTGAGCCATTACTTTTTGGCTTGAGCCACAACCTCCAAGGACTCACTATACCTGGCTGTAAGACTGTCTACAGGGCGTATGCCGATGATGTTGTATTTATTGTTAAAGACAATGGCGATACAGAGAAAGCACTAGACATAATAAACAAATATGAACTAGTATCTGGTGCGAAACTGAACAGAAATAAGTGTGGCTTAATGAATACTGAAAGTGGTTTAGGAGTTCCCATTCAAGGACCAATAAAGGAAACTGTCACCGTGACATGTCTTAGGGTGGAATTTATGAGGAGTAACTGGTACACAGTTGCAGTGAACTACAGGAGAATCCTCACCACTATCCGTGCCTGTATACGTCAGCACCATCTCCATACTCTTGATGAAATACAAAGAGTAGTTCTCATGAACATCTATTTATCATCCAAAATAAATTACACGGCACAACCCCTGCCAATGCCGAGAGAAGTGTAAACATGATTTCAGCAGCCTTGGGCCACTTCATCAGCTGCTGCCAGGTGTTCAAAGCCAAATGCCTAATGTTGACTTTACTGACTGACAATGGTGCTTTGAATCTTACAGACATATACAGTAATGTACAAGCATTGTACACCTGTAAAGCATTTAAACTGTGGAAGTGGTTAGCTAATAGCATTGCAGCATTTCTGTTAAATGAAATAGTGCCGGCCAGCATGGATGCTCCAATTGGTGCTCACTACATCGCAAATGAACTTTACTACCTAAAACATTTATTCGTACAGTATAACTACATTAGAATGGGACAAACAGAGAAAGATGACATCAAAATCAAAAAAGTTTACCAGAACTTAATGAAATTTCGTAACAAGAACATCATAGAACAAAAATAAATTGGTTACCACTGGCATAATATCTGGAGGAACATCCACCACAGGCAGGGAATGTAAGGGATTCAGGTGTGTTGCTTTGTGGTCTAATACTGGAGACAAGGATCAACTAATTAGCCAAGTATTTGAGGACAGTGAAAGTGACAGTGGGTCTGATTCTGACAGTAGATGTAATGATGATAGCAGTAATGAATTCAGTACTGATGAGCAAGAGGTATTTGAATTTATAATTGATAATGAAGGCCTTGTGGTAAGTAAAGAAAGAATAAAGGAGGATAATATTAGGCCTAATGAAAATTTAGGGTTTGATAGTGGTCATAAGGAAGAGGACCATGCTATCTGTCATTTGACTGTGTCTGATAATCATATTAATAAGCAGGATGATAGTTTTTCCAGGGAAAGTATTAATGAGGATTTGTTGTATGAAGATGATCATGTGGCAAGTAAACACCAAGTGTGGCTCCATGTAATAATGTAATAACAGCAAGGGTTCAAGGGATACATGTTAAGTGTATACAGACAGTGGTAATGACTTGAATGGCATTTCACAGGCATTTTATGAATCTGAGGGTATAGTAGTAATGCATATTTCTGGAATAAGAATTATTGGTGGTACTGGTAAGCTGTCAAAGAATGTGAAACAAGAGGTACTATTAACTGTGGAATTGGTAGGACAGCTGTTAGAAGGCAATTTCTTAGTGATTCAAAATCTCAGCAGGGATGTAATATTTGTGACTAATTTCTTGTGCAATTGACAAGTAGGGGGCTCAGCATTCTGTGTTGGATTCATTACATGGTGATAATGCTTACCCCAGCTGTCTGGTTCATTTTTCATGTTTCCTGAGACAGTCAAACTCTTCTCTTATCCTATCTGTAGTTTATAAGTGAATCAAAGCTATTCTATATTCGACTTTCATGTAATTTTGTGCAGTAAATAAATATTATAGAAAAAGTTTCTCTAGTGTTATCTGTGTGTATATGTATATTATGTTGTGTTAGGTGTAAGTAAGGGAATCATAAGAGGACAGAAGAAAGTAAAGTGGTACAATAGTTAAAGAATTTGTCATACAAAGAGATAAGATAAACAGAAAAGTGAAAGGTGTCAGCGTAGTTGGAGGATAGTCAACATCTGAAGTAATCAGGTCATTGTGAAGTTAGTTTATTTTAGTGCTGCAGCAGAGGCAATGTACAGTGAGAACCATCTTGGATACTAGGTCTTAATATTAATTGTGATATAATAGAAGCATTTCTGTTCAATGCCATCAGTATGTTGAGATAACTATCTACCAATAGAAGTGTGTCATGGTACAGCATTGTTTAACATTAAGGAGCTACAACTTTAAACATAGCTGCCAGGAGTTGTGTATGTGGGAAGAATAAGCATGGTTTGTATGTATATCAGCCTTCAGGCTAGAATATCAAGCAATTTGATGGACTACAGTGAAATAATAGTTTTTCTAAGTGATAGTTATGTCTGATCACTAATGAGAGTTAAGTTTGCCTTAGCATAAGGATCTATTGCTGTGGAGTGTTTTTCAGTAGAGTCAATTTTGCATTGGATAAGCAGAGAAGGTGTTTATTTATTAGTTAATGAAGCAATAAGGAAATAATAAAATAATGAATAATGTTCGGGACTTAATGGTTAGGAAGACTGTCTCTGCAGTAGGGATATTTTTTGAGAATGCACTCCATTAGCCGACAAGGTAAGAAAGGTAAGTAAAATAATGGTGCTGACAGACGTGATTAATGAAAAAGGTACCTGTATACAAACAAATGTGGTTTAACTGTATTGATGATCTAATTGTGAACCAGGTAACATTGGGTACTGGATATATTGTGCAATTAGGTTATCTGAAAACTTCTATTTGTGTTCTGAGGAATTATGAACTTGAAATGGTAACACTGGGACAAAGAACAATAATTTTGTTGATTCACTGATAACTGTGGTACTAGTCTGATGTGAATATTCTGAAAGGTAAACTACTTGGTAACATTTTGTGGTGTTTTAATTTTCTGCTTGAATGAGAGCAGTACTCAGAGTGGAGAAATAGAGCAATGATTTGGTACAACTTCCATCCCATTAATTTTGAGTTGAATAGCAATTAAGTTATGTGATGGCAACTCTATTCTTTTTTCAATAACATAATGATTAGTAAATTTATGCTACTGCACTTCTTGAGTTTTTGTTAGTTTGCAGTTGGAAAAGAAACCCAAATCTTTTAGGTTTTACCAGTTTCAGACAGTCATGACTTAAAGTTATGTTTTGTAGTGTAATCTGCACTTGATTTAAAATTTTTTCTAGTCCACACCTTTTGTGCTGTAGTCAGTTTTAGTGCTAAGTATTGTGATGTTATGAGAACTATGTAATGTATTAATTTATGAAGTAACGACTCATTTGCCATTAGTGTCAATCATTATTTTTGTTACAATTAAGTTAGAAGTAAAAGTAAGTGTATTAAAGTAGTGTATTTCGTCTCATTTTTTCATGTACTGTGGTGGAGGAGAACAACCTCCAAGGGAAATAATTATGGTGCATTTCCTTGCTAATTGCCACTTGGACCTGTTGAAGGCATGGACAACTTGGTGAGAAAATGTGTAAAATTTCATTAAAAGTGTTAAGGGTACTACACATTGAGCAAGTGAAATATTTTGTCTAAACATGAACTGCAGTGTGCAGTGTAATTTAACTTCCTTGCTACCCAAGAGGATTTATTTTGATAAGCAAGAAAGGACTTGCCTAAATGATATGTATCTTTAATTGTAATCTTTGCTTACCCAAAAAGGACGTCACTTATGATGAAGGTGCAAAATTTTGTTAAAAGTATAAATTATGAAGCTTTTGCGACATCGTACAATACACTGTATGTAAATATTTTCTATGGGGATCTTCATATGGCCAGTTCATATAATTATAAATTTGAAGAGACATATGTACTGTACTTTTGATACGATTTCTTACATAATATTTGTTTGTGTGTAGATTTTAAACCCAATTTATGGCATCACTTGTGGTCATTGAATTGCTTAGTAGCTATTAGTAATATCTATCTGGTCAATCCAATGAGGGGGTGATGTGACAAAGCAAGCTGGAATAATTTTAATTCCCCTCTTGTTTTGCCATCTGCCTCCTTAAATTCGTTTTGTTACTTTTAACTATTTATCATTATCATACATAAATATAATCTGCATTTTCATAAAAGAGAAAGATTGGCAATTGGTTTTATAGAATATAACCCCAGATCTAATTTTGTGCTTAGTTTTATGTATGTAATTGATTTTCTTATTTATTTTAACAATTCCTAGTTAGTATCTTTTGTTATAGGATGAAATCAGTAATTCTTTCATAACATAAATTCTATTATTGACATATAAACAAATATAAATTCTGTAATAATTATAAACATTTGGAATACAAAATACTAGTAATCTTAAAGTATTTATTTGGCTCTCTTTGAAAATATGTTAGCAAAGCCAGCCTTTAATTAATTCCCAGGTAATTAACAGTTTTGTCAAAACTATTGTTTGCATAATAATATCTGTTAATTCCATCATTTAAACAAATAATTCAGCTTAAACCTCATAGTAGACAAAACTGTTCAAAAGAACCAATTTTTTGATGTATTCAGTTGATTTAATGAGTTAAGTTTTAATTTTAATTTATGTAAATTTAGCTTCAAACAATGTGTAGTTTCAGCACCTATTATTGTGATGATAGATAAGGGCCCAATTTTTCGTCACAAGACAGTCAGTCCACAGCTGAGTTTCAGACGAGGAACCTGTGTTGGTTAGAACGACAACAATGCATCAACTTAACAGTGTAATAAGTGTTACACAATTAAGCCGTGTGTTAAAACAGTGACAGTATCTGCTCAATATGTACCTCATTATTCGTCAAGGACTGTGAACTTTGTGGTTAGGCTTTACTGCTCATAGATGTTCAGCCGTAAACTATTGTAGCAGTGTGTGGATGGTTACCCTGCTAACTACTAATGAGGCTTACTGAAAGTTAAACAATAGTGCACTGGCCATGTAACTGTGTAATATTGGGGATCTTGAAAAGTGTGTGTAAAATACAGTGAAACATAACTGTGCCTCTGTTGGCTACAGCATTTAAAGTAGTCTATGTTGTACTTCCACAACCCATTTTTCAGCCAGTGTAGCAACACAGTTCGTCGACACCGAGTACAACAAATGAAGAAATAAATAAAGCAGGCAGAACGTCTGCAAATTCTCCAACTTCCTACCTATACGTGATGCCGAGCACCTCAGAGGAAGGTTGGGCAACCAACCCCAGCAGGAAACAGAGTCGGTGAGCAGACAGGAAATGAAGGTCTTTGGAAGGCAATGGAAAACCACCATTGATACTTTTCCCATGAGAACCCCATGGCTTTGCTCAGTTCTAAATTATCCGGAGCTTCAAGCTGTGGGGGCGGGGCAGGGGGTGGGGGCAGGATTGAGAGAAGTCACTAGACCAATATCACAGTGCAAATTATCTCTGTGCATTGTAATAAAGATCGCAACATGGAATGTACATGGGCTAATTTAGGCAGAAAAACTTGCCATAGTAGAAAGAGAAATGGACCTACATGGCCTGGATATTCTTGGACTTAGTGAGACTCACTGGAGAGGAAGTGGCCATTTCATGACTCAAGGAAGGAACACTGTGTACTTTTCAGGGACTAGTGACCAAAGCAAGAACAGTGTTGCAATAGTTGTTACTAGAACTCTGACCAACTGTGTTGTAGGTTATGAACCCTTTAATGACAGGATCATCTCTATCAAACTGTATGCTTCCCCATGCAGACTAAACATAATTCAGATCCATGCTTCTACAGCAACAGTGTCAGATGAGGAGATGGAGAAGTTCGATGACCAACTGCAGCAAGTCCTTTGTAAGATCCCTACCAAAGAACAGACAGTAATCCAAGGCGACTTCAATGCTAAAGTTGGAGATACTACCCAAGACTCGCACTTATGATCCGTCATTGACTTTATGGTCTTGGTGAGAGAAATGAACGAGGCAGGAACTTACTGGATTTCTGTGTGAGTAATGACATGTCCATCTGTAACACAATGTTCCAACACCACCCAAGATGACTGTACACTTGGATATCACCTGGTGATAGATTTAGAAGCCAAATTGACTTCATCCTAGTGTGAAGACATTAGAAGACTTCAGTCTTAGATTGTAAAACCTTTCCTGGAGCTGACTGTGGTAGTGATCACATTCTGCTATCCATGAAAATGTGCATTAAGCTTAAATCTACCAAGAAGAGTGAAGAAAGACAGCTAAGACTTACTAACAAGGAATCTATTCGCAAATTTGGTGAACTTGTTAGAGCAAAACTCCACAATATCAGTTTTGATAAGGAAGCACCACCATCAAAAGTATGGGACCAAATGAAGAATGTTGTTTCCTCATCACTTCTGACAGCAGAACAATCACAGAGTGGAAGATATCCCTGCATATCGCAGTCCACACTGCAGTTGATTGAAGAGAGAAGCCATCTGGAGAAAACTGATATCCACACTAGCCAGAATAAAGATGGATACAAGAACCTGTGCAGATTAATACAACAGAATTGTAGAAAGCACAAAGCACATTTCATTAATGGTATCTGTAATGAAATATAACAGCATCATAATCACAGTCAGGTACATGATCTCTTCAAGAAAATCAGCAACATCACAGGTGAATTTAATCCTCGTACGTGGGTGGTAGATGACGAGAAGGGTAGCCCTGTCAGAGACAAGGAAAACATTGCTGCGAGGTGGAAACAGTACTGTGAAAAGCTGGACTCTGGAATTAACAACTGTATGGACAATCAAGTGGTTGAGAAACTTACTTTAGAACCTACAATTTTATGCAGTGAAATAGAGAATGCGATTCAATATCTGAAGAATTATAAGGCCCCTGGTGTAGATGGTATACCTGGGGAAATTATCAAAGAAATGGGAGTGGAAGGTGTTGATGTGTTGCATTTATTGTATAAAAGAACATGGGAAACTGGGGAGTGGCTAGATGACTGGCCAAAGTCTCTCTTTGTCCCCTTACACAAGGAAGGGTCTATCAGGAACTGCTCCAACTACTGAACTATTGTCCTCATGTCTCACACAAGTAAAATTTTGCTCTACATCCTGAACCAACATTTGAAGCCATACATTCAGCCTCATGTATCCATAGAACAAGCAGATTTCATTGAAGGGAAAGGAACTCGTGAACAAATCCTCAGCATAAGACAAATAATAGAAAAATTGCGAGACTTCTGTATTTCTGTTTTCATCTGCTTCCTTGACTATAGGAAAGCCTTTGACTGTGTTGTCTGGTAAAAGTTGTGGCAGGTGCTTGCATAGTTCAGTGTCCTACCTCACTTGACAGCATTGATCAAAAGTCTACACAATAATCACTTTGCAGTTGTAAAGGCAAGTGCTGGCACGTCTGATTCCTTCAGAGTATCAAAAGGTGTGAGACAGGGTCATGTCCTATCTACACAACTGTACAAAATCTACCCATAACATGTCATTTGGCTGGACCAAAGGCATCTCAATTGGTAGGAGAACTATCAACAACCTCCATTTTGCTGATGGCACTGTGCTTTTAGCCAACAGTGAAGATGAACTTGCTGAGCTACTAACAAGAATAAAGGATAAGTCCAAACTCATGATAACTGATTGAGAAGATCAGATCCAGCTCACAGGTCAATTAAAGGAACTGGAAGTCATGCATTCCTTCATCTATCTTTGGTCAACCATCTGCAGCATGAGAAGTTGTGAAGAATGAGATAAGAAGACAGATCACCCTAGGGCGAATGGCTATGAAGAAGTTCACCAAGATTTGGCAGAGCAGAGCAATAACAAATAGCACACAGATCCAACTAGTTGAAACACTCATGTTTTCTGTCTTCCTTTATGGTTGTGGAACATGAACACTCAAGGCCAGAGACAAACAGTGCATTGATGGCATTTCAGCTTTGGTGCTGGCGTAGGATGCTTCGCATAAAATGGACCAAAAGAAGAACAAATGTGTCCATTAGTGAACAACTCGATAGCTCCAGATGCCTTTCTCTTTGAGTCACTGAAAAAATTCTTGTTCTTTGGCCATATTGCGAAAAGAGATAGAGAAAATCTAGAGAAAATAATCTTTAAAGGAAAGATTGAGGGCACGAGACCAAAAGGAAGAGCAGTGAGCAGATGGATTGATCAAATCAAGAATATCTCCAGTCTATCTGTTCAGCAGGCACTAAGGGAAGCTGGCAACCATCCAGGATGGATATGCTTGGTTCATGGGATCATGATGCTCAGCAGTGAGCACAACTTATGATGGTCATAGCTCTAATCACATTCAGTAGCTAATGAAACAATGAAAAAACAATTTTCCAAACAAGATATTGCTGCCAAAAGATAGACAACTGTAGCTCACAATTGTCAATATACTGTGAAATTCATAATCTGCAAAAATTGTAAGCCACCTAAAAGTCTAAAAATATTTGTTTTATGATGTAGACATATACTGAAATTAGTTGTTATGAGTTTCTGAGCAAATGTGCTATTGAAAAATTTGAAGAAACCACACATTTAGCTGGCCACTGACTCTATAATATGACTTTGTGTGGCACTCATAAATGCATTAAAATATGCAGTTTATCATGACACATACAAGTTTTAATACAATCACTGAATGGTGATGGTGGAATGACACAAAATAGTGAAGCTAATTTATGCAACTCATATGGTACTGTTTGTGTACACATACGCACACACACACACACACACACACACACACATACACACACACACACACACACACACACACACACACACACACACACACAGAGAGAGAGAGAGAGAGAGAGAGAGAGAGAGAGAGAAAGAAGAAGAAGAAGTCAGCTTACGCATACAGGGTGGTTCTGGAGCACTGTCATAATTTGTGTAGTGATTCTGCATGTGAAAATAAACCAAAAAAGTCCTGTGAACATCTGTCCAATTTTTGATTGTTATGGAACAGGAGCAGGTTGAAGACTACACACATCCACGAATGATTAGGAAGCCAAGTGTGAATATTACTTAACAAAATGCTGTGCAGGTGCTGTGGGGGACAGAATGATAATGGACAGATGACTGATTCTTCCTACAAGAGGTGTTCAAAAAAGTCATTCACCCATCTCAATGCACTTGTCAATGCATTGGAGGATATTTTTTGCAGCACATCAATCATCATCTTGGCAGACTTTAATGCATGCAACAGCATTGGTGATGTGAACAACAAGAAACTGGGTTACTTGCCTGGTACAGTGAATCAGTGATCCATAATGTTGCAAATACATCTTCCATTGTTGCTCTAACGTCATGTCTTCCAAAAGTGCAGGTAAGTCGTCTATCAGGAAATGTGTGTATGGTGTGGCTGTCATGTGATTTATCAGGAACACAGGCACCATCAGCAGATCATCAGTCATATCACATCAGGCGTTCACTGAGAACCTAACTTGGGTCTTGTTTCTCTAGGGTCTTGTGGGTTCTCCATCACCCATGTATGGGAACTGAGGGTGTTCATGACACCGTGTTGTGTAAATATAGCCTCATCTGTAAATAAAGTGCACTGCATGACATCTCTAAGTACAGCCAACCATTCACAAAATAGTTGTCTGTTTACTGTGTCACTTGGATGCAGATGATGCACATGGAATGGGTACAAGGCCACAGAATTTAGTGTACACCACACTTGCATTTGTTGAATATCAAGCTAAGGGCTAATGCATCATGTGGTGGGACTCCATTGTACCAAGGCAATAATGTCTTCCCTTTCCTCAACTGACTGGATAGCCTCACACTGGGTATTGTTGCGGATTCACGTAATGTTTGAAAAACCCAGGGAAATACCCTGGCACAGAGGTTCGTCGATCAGGGAAATGTCCCTGGTATTTTGTCACAAACAACATGTCTGCGTATTTTGCTTAGGTGAACATTTGCAGCATGTTGGTATTCACAGACATGGTGGGCTTGATCAATTAAAGAATACTCAAGTACAACATGCACATTTCCTCACAACTGCTCACTCATCCAGCCCACAATAGCACACTGGGTATGTTTAAAGCTGTTGCCTCAGTGCAACTTCACAGTGCTGCCATCTGTTGGAAAACACCCACACCTCACTTAGGATGCAACAGTCATCTGTCCCACCATTATTCTGTCTGCCACGGTGCCTACGCAACATTTCATTAAGTAATAATCACATCTGTTTCATATTCATTCATGGATGTGTATTTTTCAACCCACTCCAATTCCGTAGTGATCAAAAATTGTATACATGTTCAAAGGACTTTTTTGGTTTATTTTCACGTGTGGAATAACCACACAAATCATGTGACATTCGTCCTGCACTCAGACTTCACAGTGTGATTCCTCACATACTAGAAATACAAAAATGTCTGTCACAAAATTTCATCCTGTGCACATTTCTGGCAGTAAATGGATGTTAAATATCGACAATATGGGAACACTGTAATCACATAGCTGTAGTGCTACACAGTTGATACAGTGAATAGAATTTTGTGTTAGCAGAAAGGAGGTTAATGGTTCGATTCTGGTTCAAGACATTTATTTATTTTTATTTCCCAGCTTCATTCTGCCATATAACACTGTAGTATACACCATTTATTAAGCCACACATATGCAACATTTACATAGTACAGTGTTTTGTAATAGTGAACATGACAAAGACATGGTCAAACAAGTTATAAATAGACAGTTGAAACAAATGGCCTGTCATAGGACAGAATAACTACAAAAACATTATCAATTTTGAGATGCTAAAGGTTACTGCACAGTTAAATAACTCAGCATCTACTAGTCATTTGTCCTACATGCCATATGTATGCCCAACTATAACAATTAGCAACCAGTGACAATAATAATTTCCATATTAATGACCGCATGATGCTTACAATAGAATGCATTGTCCTAAGAGCAGATGCTCAAAGCAACCTGCCTGCAAATCCAGACATTGCTATCTGTTGGATAATGCAGCTCTGGACTCTTCAGAACATGGCTGCATTCATAGATCCAAAGCAGAAGGACCATTCGCTATCAGTTCTTCCGCATGTGTTGGTGGAATAGAATACATGTGCTCCTTCAAATGTCCCCACGTGAAGAAATCCAGACGATTTAGGTCAGTGAATGAGGAGGCCATACAATTGGACCTCCTCATCCAAGCCATTTCCTTAAAAATGTTGGGTCTAAATGTCATTACATATTATTTCCAAAGTGTGGAGGTGCACCATAATGTTGGAACCATAACCTCTATCGAACTATGAGGAGGAACATCTTCCTGTGCATCAGCCAGATATCTTGAGAGGAATGGATGATACCTTCATGCAGTCAGTTGGTCAGGTAACAAGTTGGGACCCAAACTCCTATCTCCCAGTATTGTGGCCCAGACATTCATGCCAAAGCAAACTCGATATCCATGGTTGCAGGTGATTTGTCAGTTAATGTTGCACCAATGATAGGCATTTTGCTTGTTGAAGTCACCATCAAGAGTAAATGCTGCTTCAAACAACCAAATTACAGTGTTTAACTAATCATAATTGGTTTCCTGTTGTTGGAACCATTCGCAGAATTGCTTTCACAGATAGTGGTCTGAAGTATGAAGGTGTTACATTAAACAATAACGAAAGGAGTGCAGCACATGTTTATGCAGCATGTTAATGGCTGTGCAGTGTGGGACACACAGCTGCCTTGCAACACTATGTGTACTTCGCTGTATGCTTCCTCAGTAGCTGGAGTACACTGAATCTGTGGTTGACCTCTGTCACATGATTGTGGAAGGAGAGAACCCAAAGATGAAGTTCCAGACAACTAAACATATTTTCATCTGGGTGATGTTGACCAGGATATCTAGCAGTATATTTATGAGTGGCAACACCAGCCCAGTTATAATCTGCAATAAGGGGCAGAAGCATATGTCTGCCATACAGTTTTAGAATAACACAAGAAGAAAATACAATATGTATACAAATGTACGTGGAGCCTTTATGGGCACATTACTCCACTAGCAACTAGTTTCTGCCAGGTGAACAGCACATACAGCATAACCAGGTAATTAGTCACAGCAGACTGTTGCACTTAACACTCATCACCTCTCTTACAACTGTTGTTTTGCGTGATTCATCACAACACTGCTAACTGTGAAATGTTCATTTTTGAATTACACTGTTTACATAATGGTAATGAATGTGATGTTTCCATATTCCCATCGATAATAATAATAAGGACACTGTTTCCCTAATGATAATAGATGTGTGGTCTTTCCATATTCCCATCAATAATAATAATAATAATAATAACAATAATAGTAACACATTGAGATATTTACTAAAAAAAGACCTAGAGGAAGACCACTGACAGATGGGACAGAGATGTAAGGAAGACAGTGGGATTCAATTGGCAACAAGAAGTTCAGCATCGGAAGAACTGGAAGATCTTGCTGTGATGATTTGTTACACGACTCAAAGAGGCCACATCATTAAGTAATAGAACTGGCTGATTTTATATATACATACATTAGTGTTCTTAAGATGGTCACTGAAACATCAGTTTATTTCCCTCTAAACAGTGAAATCATTAGACCACAATTAAGCACATCTTCCAATCGTGAAGGTTAAGAATACAATTTTCATTTGCTACAGTGGTAACAGCAATGTGTTGTTACAAATTATATGCATGTTTATTCATTTAACTAACAACTGTGCAAGTCTAATTTTCTGTGCTTCAACCATTTTCCTGTATTCCATTTCATTTCATAATGTTGGCTGGAAACTATTATTTCTTGATTATTTCTTCTTGATTCACTCGCTTACAAAACAAAATTCTTTTTAGAGTTTTTTGTTCTATTTTCAACTCACTATCCCAGGTTCACACTTGCTGAAACAAGTCAGCACAATGTTTGAATGCTCTGCTAGAATCATAGCCATTGCACCAGAGGAATTGACACTTTTTAGTGCCATAATGAATTGTGTAATATCATTAGAGGCCATATTTTTAGAACTAATGTCTGTCTGTGGTTGATGTAATCTTTGCAAAAGTAAATCTAAAGTCTTTGCATTTGGTTTCTGATTAGTAAGTGCACAATAAAAATGTGAATGTACTGTAAAATGTGGCAGGATCTGCTATTGAAAGAGATCAAATGAAGTTCACAAAAGTTAATGTGTTTGGGCCATTTTATTCTTCAGTCACCAACAAGATGCTCAGCCAAAGCAATACAGTAGATTTATCACAAAGATAAATATTTGTCTTATTCTCAGTTTGTATGTAAAAACCTTATTTTCTGATGTATTAAGTGCTTAAAATTTGTAAAACTTATGTCTGTTGTACAAGAACAGACTGTAAAAAGGACCTATATGTTTTAAGCTTGGTTTAAACACAGTATTGTCACTATAAGTCTGCCATCAGCTTTTGGCATCTTAAATGGGAAGTGAAACGTAACAAGAAACATGAGACATACACAAACAACAATGGAAGTCTTTGTACAAATCACAGCAATAACACAACAAAGATACATTTAGCAATAACAAGACACAACATATGATTTGTATAATACAAAAACAACGTATAGTTTGTACATTTCAAAAATATATATTACAACACAAAAATGTATTGAGCAATTATCTGAACTTGAATCTAAATGACATGTATGTTATTACTACAAAATAACTGCCTATAAGTTACTTACAGAATGACAAAAATATTTTCAAAAAATGCAATGTCATGAAAAATACTGAAATAAAGCAAACAACAGTTCATGAATAGTTTGAGACATAGTGTCATAAGAAACAAGATGCAGAGTACAAGTTTGTAGCTCACAATCCATACTCTGCAAGCATCTTCAGAATGACTGCTAATATATACCTGCATCATAATTTGAACTTTACATAAACCAGTTTTTTGCCATTATATTAACAGCCCTCTTTGATTAAAATTAATGAGTTTCACATACTGACAATAAATTATGCACTGCTGGTCGGCACTAGTATTTGACTACTCCTACACAGCCTCAGTTGTCGCCATAACAGGTACAAGAAGACCAGGCTTAAAGTGGGCAGCCCATACAGCAGAATGAGTTGAAGCACACGAGCACTATACGTCACATGTACAAACAAACTTTGGAAGTCACTGGGTAAATCATCTAGGCCCTGTGAACAACAGTGATGATTATTATGTAACATATGCTTGATAGTTAATTGTAGTACGACGAAAGTAAAATACTAACTGTAGATTCATTCATGTCAATGTATAATAAATATAAAATGAATGAAAATTTAATTATTACTGCAATAAGGGACATTCCATCTCATTAAGCAGTATATATAACAAAAGTGTGTGTGTGTGTGTGTGTGTGTGTGTGTGTGTGTGTGTGTGCGTGTGTAAGTGCTGCTAAAACTACTATTATGGCTATGGGCCAAGATGAGGCCAGTCTATGTTGTGGCTACATTGTAATCTCTAGCACCTGCTTTTTGCTACATACAGCTGTATTGTATCCACTGGAACTGCACAAATAACACAATCATAACATCAGATCTTGTCTGAACTAAAATGCAGCAGTATGACAAACCCCATTCTTCAGGACCCACAATTCTGCCCCATTTAAAATGACTTACATTCTGATACTGCACATTTGGTATTGATGAGGCACATTAAATCTCACTTTCATGTTCCCCCCTTTTCTGATGGTTCTTAATTAATTTAATGCCTTGGCATAATACTGCTTCTAAAACAAAGAATGCTGATGGGCCTACATGCATGTCATTTCCTGGCAACACAATTTAGTAAGGTACCATTAAGCTCCATTGTCAAAAAGAATTAAATTGTAATTACCCTAACAAATTTTTCAAAAGAAGGACAAATTTATTTTTAACAAAAGCTCACTGTTATGATTTCTACTAAACAGTAAGTCTTTCTGTGAACTCTTCTCATTTGTTGACCAACAAAAAATTATTCCAACATGTCCTTTGTTCCTGACTCTGCAGCTACTGCCATTGGTTATGACGGGAAAATTACTCTGCCTTGAGTAGGATACTTCACCCACATGATTATGCAAATAAATATAATTTCACAACTTCTGGTTCTAACCTTATTACTTTGCTGTGGTAGTTATTGAATAACAGCATTCTTGGATCTCCAATGCAACATATTTATTTACTTTACAGTACAAGACATGTTTCAGATTCTGCACTCATTTCTAGCCTTCTAGCATGCAGTGGTGAGAATATAAATCATACCACTTCAGTTAATGAAGTGAGGGAGATAAATTTAACATAAATGTATCTACATTTTTTCAGCCATCTCACAGGCAAATAAGCAATGTAATATTATTTGTGAAATTTTCAAGATCTCATTTAACCTGGAAACCATCAGGTTGCTGTACTCATCAGTTACTTCATCTTGTGTTATTTTTCATTGTGAACATTACCAGTGGAAAAATTGAAAAATTTGCTGCCAGAAGAGTAACAAATATTTTGATGCCCCTGGTTTGACTTCTTTAGTTGTTGCTAAGGGAATGAGATCAATATTGTGGGTGATGATGAAGACAGAAGACTGTGCTGGAACAGCATGCAAGGACTACAAGTGTATATAATCCTAGAAAGAATTGAAATATGGCTGTATCTAGTGCAGCAAACAAAATGAGTCCACTCAGTTACTTGTGTCACATACTTTGGCACATTCAAATGTTTAATAGACAATTTCTTCATTAAAGGTCGAATACAGACATTGTATATGCTACAGGTACCACATATTAGTTAATCATCTGGCTCAAGTGAAAAGTCAAGCATTAGAATACAATCTCCTACACAGACACATGTCAAAGCTACTGTTTGCTATTGAAGTTTAATTTATTCACAGACTGTACTCCATATACCACATCAGGAAGGGGATCCTTCATGGATGTGGAAGAAGTCAAGTTATACATTAACAGGCATAAGCAGCCACTGCAGATAACTTCTGTGCACTATACTAACAACTAGTTACAATTAATGTCAATATCCCCACATTCACATGAAAGGAGGAACATCAAGGTTGAATAGCTACTTTCTCTAACTGCAACTTGTTGTCCCTCACTTCCATCCACTCTTCATCCCATTAATACTCCTATTTTTCTAACAGCTATGGATGTGTATGACATGTACAGTGTGATTCCACAGCTCTACCATGTGCAGAGGTAAGAACATATCACTAAGGCCAGTCATTCTAACTGCCCCAAAGCAAACTATGGAAGGACAATATGACTGCCACAGAGTGGAACAAAGACAGTGCACATCATGGAACCTGCCAAAGTGGACCAGCCATCTGCCACTGGAATCTGCTATCATTGCAGTGTCTCCCTCAAACTTTAGCACTGCTGTTTCACTCTCTTGCATCTCATGGGCTTTGACTCCACCCACAGCACTCACCAGCAGGTGATTAATTTGGAAGCATTACCAGGGCTCATAAGAAGTATACTTGCCTGACAGACTCTAACTCCTCACCCACAGTGTTACTAATGACTGGTGATGGATTTAAATAGCTGCCTGAATATTCCCAAGAATATTTATTGTCTAGAACTACTGCATTATTTAATACATAATGTGATGTTTTCTTGGTGATAATGATGATGATGATGATTTATGGCTGATGGCACTAAACAGCAAGGTCTTAGTGCTCACGTTTTCTTGATAGAAGGATCCATTTTTATATGCATATACATCTAGCATAAAATAAGCTAGTTGTCCCTGGATGGATGTTTATCAGTTGCATTAGGTCACAGCAAATTGGTGAAGAGGATTTGAGAACTTTTTTTGCAGAAAGTAAGCCTACAGTATGCAGTGGCATAAAATTTGAAACTACAGCAGTTGTTTCAACACCTGCATGAATAGCAGCAGTTGACTTGTCCCAGGTTAGCCCCACCCACCTCATTGCAGCCCACACTTGCGCCATCTCAATATCTGATTGAAACCATGAAGACTGGAGTTCATACATAGTATGTCTGTGCAATTAATTGGGGCAGGAAATATCACTTACTCTGGAATATCACTAGCTGGCCCTCAAACAGCAACAGTAGTGGGGGGTGCAGGTAATTGGGTAAGTACATGTGTGTATTTTATTTTTTACATATTTCTTGTGCATTTTCTCAAGTGTTTCGGCAGATATCTGGAATTTATTTTTTGCATTCTGTAGCTGAACTCAGTCCAAATGAATAGTGCTCAACACACCTTTCATGAGACAACTAGTATTGATGGAAAGTATCAGTTTCTTTCCTGTTACAAACAAAGTGCTTATTGAAGCAGAATTATGTGTGCCTATTTGATAGAGCAGTTCCAAATTAGTCTACTGTGATATTTGTTTCATCAGTGTGCCTTAACAGGGACTCTAAAACTCAAAGAATAAAGAGCACTCCAGCAGTGACAGCAATGTCCTGGCCAGCAGTGATGGCTACCACCAAGCATGTAGCACTGCTCTGTTGGTGCTGGAGTACTGTTTATTCTTAGTGTTTTACTCTCTCTCTCTCTTAATACATATCAATAAGATGAGTACTGGACCAGACTAATTTGGGACTGCTCTATTGAATGGCCACATAAAATTCTGATTTAAAAATAATTTTGTTTGCAGTGGGAAACAAACTGATGCTTTCTGTTGACACTGGGTGTCCCATGAAAGCTGGTATGAGCAGTAACTGTTTGGCCTGAGTCCAGCTACATAATGAAGAAGCATAATTGCAAGTATCCACCAAATCATGTGAGAAAATGAGCTTCCATGAATTAATCCTGCAAAGCATGATATGAGAGCACTGCTTGAGTTACTTTTAAACAGCTTATTTGAAAGCATTCTGAAGTATTACAGGAAAATGAACAAGTTTGAAACATCTTAATACACATAGTTTGTTTCATATGTGTGACAGTGTCCTAAATGATATTTATAAAGCATTGTTGTTGTTGTGGTCTTCAGTCCTGAGACTGGTTTGATGCAGCTCTCCATGCTACTCTATCCTGTGCAAGGTTCTTCATCTCCCAGTACCTATTGCAACCTACATCCTTCTGAATCTGCATAGTGTATTCATCTCTTGGTCTCCCTCTACGATTTTTACCCTCCACACTGCCCTCCAATACTAAATGGGTGATCCTTTGATGCCTCAGAACATGTCCTATCAACCGATCCCTTCTTCTGGTCAAGTTGTGCCACAAATTTCTCTTCTCCCCAATCCCATTCAGTACCTCCTCATTAGTTATGTGATCTACCCATCTAACCTTCAGTATTCTTCTGTAGCACCACATTTCAAAAGCTTTTATTCTCTTCTTGTCTAAACTATTTATCGTCCATGTTTCACATCCATACATGGCTACACTCCATACAAATACTTTCAGAAACGACTTCCTGACACTTAAACCAATACTCGATGTTAACAAATTTCTCTTGTTCAGAAACGCTTTCCTTGCCATTCCCAGTCTACATTTTATATCCTCTCTACTTCGACCATCATCAGTTATTTTGCTCCCCAAATAACAAAACTCCTTTACTACTTTGTGTTTCATTTCCTAATCTAATTCCCTCAGTATCACCTGACTTAATTCGACTACATTCCATTATCCTCGTTTTGCTTTTGTTGATGTTCATCCTATATCCTCCCTTCAAGACACTATCCATTCCATTCAACTTCCAAGTCCTTTGCTGTCTCTGACAGAATTACAATGTCATTGGCAAACCTCAAAGTTTTTATTTCTTCTCCATGGATTTTAATACCTACTCCGACCTTTCTTTTGTTTCATTCACTGCTTGCTCAATACACAGGTTGAATAACATTGGGAAGAGTCTACAACCCTGTCTCACTCCCTTCCCAACCACTGCTTCCCTTTCGTGTCCCTCGACTCTTATAACTGCCATCTGGTTTCTGTACAAATTGTAAATAACCTTTCGCTCCCTGTATTTTACCCCTGCCACCTTTAGAATTTGAAAGAGAGTATTCCAGTCAACATTGTCAAATGCTTTCTCTAAGTCTACAAATGCTAGAAATGTAGGTTTGCCTTTCCTTAATCTAGCTTCTAAGATAAGTCATAGGGTCAGTGTTGCCTCATGTGTTCCAGTATTTCTACGGAATCCAAACTGATCTTCCCCGATGTCGGCTTCTACTAGTTTTTCCATTCATCTGTAAAGAATTCGTGTTAGTAGTATTTTGCAGCTGTGGCTTATTAAACTGATTGTTTGGTAATTTTCAAATCTGTCAACACCTGCTTTCTTTGGGATTGAAATTATTATATTCTTCTTGAAGTCTGAGGGTATTTCACCTGTCTCATGCGTCTTCCTCACCAGATGGTAGAGTTTTGTCAGGACTGGCTCTCCCAAGGCTGTCAATAGTTCTAATGGAATGTTGTCTACTCCCAGTGCATTAATGAAAACATTAATATTTTCAGCCCTTTTATCTCTATTCAACACAATCCAATCAAAATATTATAAACATAATTTGCATTCAAGTAAAACCAACAATTTGTGATGGGTCCAAAATACTATTTTGATCCACTGAATCATACCAAAAATTGCTCTTCAGTGACTTTTGGAATTGTAGAAAGATACATTTGATTTGTTAGATATTTTGTAATTATGATATATGGCTTATTTGATGCCATAGGAATGATGTCATGAGCCGTCACATTAATCCATCATAGATGAATGTGGCCAGTTACAGACAGTTCTAGAGACTGTTCAGTTTGTTATGACAGTTAGTAGCACACTGATTCTGATGATTTAATTCTATTAAATCATATAATGGCAACACTGACCATACCTGACAGAAGTGTACTAATAAAGGTTGGGCAAAATAAAAGTGACACAGAAAATATTTGTAGGACTCATCAGGAACTGATCCCTGTTAATGAACAGGTGAACTGATGATAAAATATTCTGTCGTGCATGACTTAATGCATCCAGAAGAACTCACCTGCTGAGTTCTGCTGGTGGTTTCTGATTGAAGTGACACCATGACTTTTTGACAGCTAGTCTTTCATTTCATCAGATGAGTCTTGATTCAGCCAGTCAGGCTATGTAAAGTCACAGAACATGTGCCATTGTGTATCATAAAATCCCATCAGTAATTTGAAGAGCATTTGCATAATCTCAGGATTGGTGTTTGGTATGCAATTCTGGTGTTCCCATCATAACACAGTTCTTTCACTGAGCTGTTAATGCTAACTGGTATCCCCAGAAGCTATTTAATCCAAATGTAGATCAACTCACGGATTATGAACATTTCTATGGATATTTTCAGCAGGACATAGCAACAACCAAACCTGCCTTGACAACACTGTCATGAGTGCATGAAGTGTTCAGTGAGGATGAGACAATGAGCAGAGACAGTGCTATCTCCTGGCTACCTTGACTGCCTGATCTCTCTCCCTGTGATTCTTACCAGTGGGGCAGACTGAAAGGTCAGGTGTATTCAATTAATCCTCACATACTGGTAGAGCTACAGCAGAACATTGAAAATGTTTTTGCTGCCATCCCTCAGGCAAGGCTCCTATGTTTATTTCACCATTTGATAAATTTAACACTGTGCTGTATCAATGTCAGTGGTGGCCATTTCCAGACTCATCTGTGAAGTTCATTAACAAGGGTTATTTCTACATCTATCTCATTGTAAATATTTTGCAGGCCACTATTACTTGGACTAATGGCCTTGCAGCAGTGGTAACACTGGTTCCCATCAGATCAGCGAAGTTAAGCGCTGTTGGGCTGGGCTAGCACTTGGATGGGTGACCATCCAGTCTGCTGAGCGCTGTTGGCAAGTGGGGTGCACTCAACCCTTGTACGGCAAACTGAGGAGCTCCTTGATTGAGAAGTAGCAGCTCTAGTCTTGAAAATTGACATACGGCCGGGAGAGCGGTTTGCTGACCTAATGCCCCTCCATATTAAATTAGATTAGGTTTACTTTCACTCCAATTGCTTCATAGTGAGGAGGTCCTCCAGGATGTAGAACATGCCAGAAATACAATAGTACATGACAAATATATACAACTGAAACAAATAAGCACAGGTCCCAAGTGGAATGATCATTTTTTAATGAACACTATATGAAAGAATCATTTTACAAACACTAATGCACTGAATTTAAAATAAAAAAAAGTTTTTTATTTATTTATAAGGTAATAAACATGTAATAGAACTACTACAATACTTATTTACAATGAACACATTGCTGCACTGAAATGGTGCACACACACACACACACACACACACACACACACACACACACACACACACACACACACACACACACACAAATCAGTTGGTTCTACTGAGAAATTCATCAATGGACTAGAAGGAGTTGGCCACCAATAAATCCTTTAGACTTCTCTTAAAATGAATTTCACTGATTGTTAAGCTTTTTATGGCTGCTGGCAAGTTATTGAAAATATGTGTCCCTGAATAATGCACACCTTTTTGTACAAGAGCAAGTGACTTTAAATCCTTGTGAAGATTATTCTTATTTCTAGTATTGATTCCATGAATTAAGCTGTTGCTTTGAAAAAGTGATATATTTTTAATGACAAATTGCATTAAGGAATAAATATATTGAGAGGCAGTAGTTAGTATCCTTAGTCCCCTAAACAGGCTTTTGCAGGATGTTCTTGAGTTCACACCACATATAATAACTCTTACTGCTCGTTTTTGTGCCCAGAAAACTTTAGCTTGGCTTGATGAATTACCCCAAAAAATAATCTCATATGACATTATGGAATGAAAGTAAGCATAGTATGCCAGCTTTTTCATTTTTATATCCCCTATGTCTGACACAATTTGCATTGCAAATAGAGATTTGTTAAGATGGTTCAGCAGTTATGGTGTGCTCCTCCCAGTTGAATTTATTATCAAGCTGTAATCCCAAGAATTTAACACTGTCCACTTCTTCTATCTGCTTGCCATCGTATGCCAGGCATATACTTGTGGGACACCGCTTACAAGTTCTGAACTGCATTTAGTGTGTTTTTTCAAAGTTTAGTGACAAAGAATTGGCTAGAAACCACTGATTAATGTCCACAAATATTGTATTAGCCAATCTTTCTAAAACTACACTTGATTTGCTATTTTTTGCAATGTTTGTATCATCAGCAAACAAAACGAATCTGCATCCGGTGATGCCTGTGGGCTGAGGATAACACAGTGGCTGGTTGGTACCATTGGGCCTTCATGGCCTGTTCAGATGGAGTTTAGTTTTATTATTACTTGGTTCATGCTGTATGTCTTTATCGGTACTGAATGATAATGAACAAATAATATGGGAAGTTCTTGTTTGTTTTTCAGTCACTTAAAATCTGCTTAAGCTTTATGTGACAACATGGCCATGAAACCTTTGACAAACCACTGCCCAAAAGGTCAAGTTCCATTTTCTGGCCTGACTGACAACCATGTCATCCTCTGCCAGTGGCATTATTGGACGCGGTATGGAGGGGAATATGATCGGCACGGCGCTCTCCTGGTTACTGATGGGTTTCTTGACCTTGGAACTACTACTAATTGGTTGAGTAGATCCTCAGTTGGTTTTTTAAAGTTGAGTGCACCATGTACCAATCTTCCCACCAAGGAAAACCCTGGCAGTATCAATAATTGAACCAAGTCCTCCACAGGGCAGTCAGTTGTGCTGATCACTCAGCTATGGAGCATAAAAAAACCCACAAGAACTGTGGATATGACAATCTACTGGGGCTTGATGTTATAAAAAAACAACAACCATGCATTGGTAGAGCTCAAGATTACTGAACAACCTGTACTGTCATACTTACCATGGGCCACCAAATTTCAAGACATCAGTCAGTATTGAAAATTAACTTATGTGGTGGGTAACTGTGACAAATTGTATAAAGATATCGTCATATGAGACAGGCTGGTTCAGGACATCTCCATTTAGCAGATCCAAACTGACATCCTCAAATTACCAGTCTCAGTGGGGAGCAATGCCAGTCATTGTGCAAGCTTTCAAAATGACAAAGTGAGCCTGGATGTTGACCCTGTTGCCTGCAGACTATGCCTTTACAGCATCAGGCTCTCCTCATCCTCACCAGGCACCACAGGCCAGCTCGACCCACAAGCATCATCAGGAGTTTCCTTCCTGCCCTACCCTGCACATTTCTACCACCATGACCACAAAACTTTCATCCAATACTGGGCATCTTTTACAACTTGTGAATGGCCAGGTATTTAACCTGTTTGCTCCAGCACCAGCAGTAGAAAGGCCTCCATCACTGGTGCAAGTTGATGTCATCCAGATGACACAAGATGGGCTCTTTGTGGATGGATATGGGTGCACATACACATCAGTTGTCACAATAATCACAGGGAGACATATAAACAACTAAGCTCCATCCCTCTCCTACCTTGTACCATTTCATTGGTAGAATACAGATGAGCAGTTCCAGGTGTTGGTGTGTGGTATGCTTTAGCCACATACAAAGCTGTCACACTTCATTTATGGTTCTTTGTAGTCCATCAACACAATGGCCTTAATATCTTTGTCATGGTTCCTTTAATGCATTTGACTATTCCATTGCCAATCTTCCAGTAATGGCATTATAAATTTAAAAAAAATAATAGTATCTGTGCTAGCTATTTTCTACCTTTTGTGTAATATTGCAAAATTGTTTAAATTATTTGGATGATCTATTTGTTACAGAAACAGACCAAGAGAACTATTTATGCAATCTGTGCTGAGTGCTCACTCAGCTACAACAGTTGGGTCTGTGTTGCAATTCACAGAAGAGCGCATTTTTCTGCCATGATGATGAATATGTATGGTATTTCATGGGCAAGGACAGTGTGTGGGCAGCAGAGATGCACACTAAAGTTATTCACAACCTTACCACACCATAGAGTCTGATATGCATGTATACAGATGTCAGTAATATCATGCACACAAGATATGAAAAGGGAGTACATTGACAGAGCTATCATTTGTACTCAGGTGATTCATGTGGAAAGGTTTCTAATGTTATTGTGGCTGCATGACAGGAATTAACAGACTTTGAATGCAGAATGTTAATTGGAGCTAAACACTTGGGACATTACATTTCGGAAATCATTAGAAAATTTAGTATTCTGTGATCCACAGTGTCAAGGGTATGCCTAGAATACCACATTTCAGGTGCCACCTTTCATTATGGACAGAGCAGTGGCCGATAGCCTTCAAGTAATTATTGAGAGCAGTGGTATTTGTGTAGATGTGTCATTGCTAACAAACAAGCAGCAATTTGTGAAACAACCTCAGAAATCAATACGGGATGTATGACAAATACATCCATTAGGAGAGTGCATTGAAATTTGGTGTTAATGGGCTATGGCAGCAGATGACTGATGTGAGTGCCTTTGCTAACAGCACATTGCCTGCAGCACCTCTCTTAGGCTCGTGCCTATATTGGTTGGAACCTGGATCACTGGAAAAGTGTGACCTGGTCAGATGAGTCCTGATTTCAGTTGGTAAAACCTGATGGTAGGGTTCGAGTTTGGAGCAGACCCAAGGGGTCAAAAAGGCACTGTGCATGCTGGTGGGGGCTCCATAACAGTGCAAGCTGTGTTTACATGGAATGGACTAGGTCATGTTGTTCAATTGAACTTATCATTGACAGTAAATGGTTATGTCTGGCTACTTGGAGGCCATTTGCAGCCATTCATTGACTTCATTTTCCCAAACACCAACGGAATTTTTGTGGGTGACAATGCGTCATGTCACAGACCAAAATTGTTCATGATTGGTTTGAAGAACATTCTGGAGAATTCAAGTGAATGATTTGCTCAACATGCATACAACCATACATTTATGGGACAAAATCAAGAGGTCAGTTCATGCCCAAAATCCTGGACCAGTTACACTTTCACTTGCTAGAGGCAGCATGGCTCAATATTTCTGCAGCAGAGCTCCAGTGGCTTGTTGAGTCCATGCTGTGTCAAGGTGCTGCACTACACTGAGAAAAACACGATACAACACCATATTAGGAGGTATCCCATGAGTTTTGCCACCTCAGTGTAGTTTTCAGCACCACAGAAAGATTTCTGCAAAGTTGGCAATCTTTTTAAATGTATTTCAGAATATGAACATGCTTTTTGCATGTAAATGTATATCTATATTCTGGAAGTCACCTTATGGTGTATATCGGGGGTACTTTGTGTACCACTGTCACTTCCCCCTTTTCCTGTTCCAGTTGTGTATGGTTCATGGAAAGAACAATTGCTGGTGAGACTCCATGTGACATCAAATCTTTTTAATTTTATCTTCACAGACTTTTTGTGGGGTATATGTAGGAGAAAGCAACACATTGGTTGACTCTTCTAGGAATGTGCACTCTTGGAATTTTAACAGTAGACCCTATCATGATGCCAAATGCCTCTCTTGTTGTGTATGCCATTGGAGTTGATTGAGCTTCTCCAAGGTATTTTTGCACTAACTAAATGAGCCTGTAATGAAATGTGCTGCTCTCCTTGAGATCTTCTCTATTTCCTCTATCAATCCTATCTGGCGCATATCTCAGAATGATGAGGAGTATTCAAGATTGCTGGAATGAATGTTTTGTACGCTACTTGCTTTGTTGATGGGTTACATTCCCTAATGATTCTACCAATGATTCCCAGTTTGGTACCTACTTTACCCAAAATTAATTTTTGTATGGCTGCTCCATTTCAAATCACACCATGTGCATACTCCTAGATTTTTCCTGGAATTACTGCTTCCAGTGTTTGTTCTGCAGTCTTGTAATCATACAGTAAAGGAGCTTTCTGTTTATGTATTCCCAATACATTACATTTGTTTATGTTGAGAGTCAAGTGCAATTCACTGCAGTAAGTGTCAATCCTTTGCAGGTTTTCTTGCATTTCACAATAATTTTATAGGATTTCAAGTTCTCTGTGTACAACAGCATCATCCATGAAAAGCCTGATGGAACTTCTGATGTTATCTACTAAATCATTTACATATATCTTGAAAAGTAATGGTCTTATTACATGGTCTTGGGGGGCACACTCAAAGTTACTTTAATTTCTGAAGATCTCTCTCTGTTCAAAATGAAGGCTGTGCTCTGTTTGCTAAAAATTCTTCAGTCCAGTCACACAGTTAGTCTGATATTTTGTATTCTTATATTTTCTTCATTAGGTAGCAGTACAGAGCTGTCAAATGCCTTCTGGAGGTCAAGGAACACAGCATCTACTGCTTTCTGGGCATATGGATGAAGAGAGTGGAATGGGTTTCACATTACTATCATTTCTGGAACCAACAATGATTCCTACACAGGAGATTTTCAGTCTTCAGAAATTTCATAATGAATGAGTGGAACATATTTAAAAATTGGGCAACAAACTGACGTCAAGATATAGGTCTACAATTTTGTGCATGGTCTGATAACCCTTCTTGAAAATGGGAATGGTCAGTGCTTTTTTGCAGTCATTAGGAATGCTTCACTCCTCTCTTTGTCATTTATATTGATGTGTGCCATTCCGTTATTCACACAGTTATTTAAAAGAGGTAGTGCACTTTTTCTGCTCTGAGATGTTTTTTGATTTAAGCATCTCACATAATCCTATTCACCCTTGTTCTTGCAACTTATGTGTTTCAGAATGGGTTTGGCTTGCAGCTATCTCATTGTGCATTAGATAGACCAGAGTGCCAAATTATTTATGTATGAAAAACTCCATCAATGATTCAGACTAACTAATCACAAATAGAGAAGGATGTCCTATCTAGAATTTTCAGCTTTCAAAAACTCCGTGAATATGAGTCTGGCACTTCATTTAAATTAGTTACTGATCATAAAACTCTTCTCACAATCTTTGCCCTTGACTAAAGCATTTAATTGTGCGCTGGAATATCTTTCTCAGTAGCTATCAATGTAAAATTTCATCTCAATCCACAGTACACCATGCCAATGCAGCTTGTGATTCCTAGTGGGACCAAATGAAGCCTTTGACTCTTCTCCACAATCTGTTCTCATACTGAGTGCAAATCACCAAATAGTCCCCACAGAAAACTGACTGAAAGCTTTGTAAGTAGTGGAAGCAATGGCTGAAGATAAACTTCTACAAAAAATCTGGTCTGTAGGACTCCAATGAAAATAATTGGACACCAAAAGCCTGTTCCCCTTAGATGCCGTCATTTTTGTGTATGTCAAAGAGTTCTCCTCTTCTCTGCAGTGACTGAACATAACCACACAGACAATCCATAGGCCCTCCAATTGGCAGTCTTAACACTACTCCATTGGGGTCATTGGGGAATCATCAGAACCGAATATGTACTATTGCTGTTATGTGTACTGGCACGATATGAACAAGTACACTGTCAGTACGATCACACATTGCAAGGCTCATATTTCATCATAGTCATCACCCCATCAACAGTTTCAGTTCTAGTCATCAACACAGGACCCTGGAGAATGCCTGTAAGTGGACTTTATGGGGCTATTCCAGTGGTGTATACGGGTGGTAACAACACATGCAAAGTCACACTAGCCAAATGCGGTCAGAATATTCTCCACTGCAGGTATTGGCACATGCAGGGTGAGTCACTAACTATTGCCACCTAGAATAACTCTGGAAGTATGATAGTAGCTGAAAAGTTTGTGGGGCAAATGTTGCAAGGGACAATGAGGGCCATAATATTTTACTGTTACTAGGAGGAGTCACTTCAGAGATACGAAAGTCAATTTTGTTTTTTCAAATGGGATGCTATAGTGTAGTACTTATTTTCTGATAGCATCTATCATGATGAATCCAATGATGTGTAACAGTAAGGCCTTTGATGGTCAACATAGGTCACAAAGGTGGCATGGACATCCATTCACAGAAGGTGTTTGACATGATGACAATTGGTATCAATGCAGTGCTGAAATCTTCTTATCATGGATTGAGTGGTATTCCTTATCACTTTGGCACTTATCAAAGCACATGCTCTGACAATTCTCTTTCATATATTGTGCAAATAGTAAATATTCACCAAATACGGTGTAGCCATCTAATGTGCCATTGACATGAAAACACCATTCGACGGTTTTGCAATACAAACTAATGGGAACGGTAAGACTAGTCTTGTTCACCAGACTTGATGCCTCTGGATTTTTTCTTGTGGGGATTCATAAAAGACATTGTTTATAGAGATGTTCCAAGTACACCTGAAGATATAGACTATAAAGACAAAAAAGGTTCAAAAAAGGTTCAAAAAAGGTCCACATGTTGTGGGAAGCAAATTGTACAACAGTGCTAACAATCTCCTTAATAATCTATCATACAACACCCAAGGAGGTGAAGAGTCCAGCCAAGTCACTCCATGGGTGCCAACCATGCCCAATCATAGACAGTGCTTGGCTTACTCCAGCAAGACAGCCAGCAACTATCACTGACTGCCCAGCATTATTTCCAACCTAAAAATCCAGTTCTTGTATGCTGCTCTGGCTGCCATACCTGCTGGGTAACTTGCACCAGTATTGAGCTCCAAGATGCAGTTTTGGCCACTGTGGATACTGAGGTAGGAAACATCCAAAATCACATGAACCAAGAGCCACCGCTGCTGCCAGCAACAGGAAGGGACATGAGTTCTGCACCACTGTTACAAGCAGCAATAATATTACCACTAGCAATGACAACCAGCTGTGAAACAAACTATAGAAGAGTGATATAATCAGTTGCTGAATGGAACTAAGGCACTTCACATCAGACAGTCCTACACAGCAGTCAGTATTGTAGTTTATTCAAATTACCTCTGAGAGATTGCAAATTGATGTAAAAAAACTGTATTGGTACAGAAAGGGATTTTGAGTTAATTGGACCTCAAATGTTTAGTTATTTTCACTGGGTCTTCTTTACTACCAAAAGATCAAGTTTGATTTGACTAAGCCAAACATGAGTTAAGGGAACAGTGCTGAGAATTTCTCTGCCACGTTTTAGAGCCTCAGGGTTTATGTGTTACTTCACTACATTGACCTATTCTGCTTTGCAGCATATTGAAATGAGTATTTTCTTGATTAATACAGACTAGTTGGAAATAATACAGTCATTCGTATTGAACAGTTCATTTATAGTTTTTTATATGTGAGGTATCATGTGATTCTGTCTATCTGTTTCAGTTTTATCACAATTCAATGTTATGTAATAGATGTGTGGCAGTCATCGACCACCGGAATAGAGCAGAGTGGTATCTCTGTGCACTGACACGCTCTTAGGACGCGGGTCTTGGCGTGCGCCTTTGTGCAGTGGTTTTTGCATTTCAACCGGTGACACTTGCAAGGCTTGTTTATGTGTGTATATGTGTAACTGTGCAGTTAGAATAAATACGAGTTTCATACAAGTGGTGTTCAGGTTATTACAGCAGCTAAGCGATGCGATTCCCATAGTGGTGACCCTGGACTTCTTCGATACGACCACAGTACGCGCGTTTTTCACCTTTCCTCCTGCCACCGTTACCCGATGATGAACCACCACGTGATTTGTGACCCAGAGCTCACCATGAGTTTGCCTACAATTTCATTCATGGACGAATTACCAGTAATTCAGCCATCAATGGCTCCGTCTACATTGTTAAACCCGTGTGCACAACATAACCCCACTAGTACAGTTCACGCACCATGGCCCACACATGTTGCAGTGTATCCAAATGCGTGGCAGTTTCCGGACTTCATACTGCAGGTGAAACAAGAACTTCCCTCACCACAGTGCTCAGCAACATCCCATATGAATATGTTACAAACCAGCCCGACACACAACCACGTGATTTGTGACCCGGAGCTCACCATGAGTTTGCCTACAATTTCATTCATGGACGAATTACCAGTAATTCAGCCATCAACAGCTCCGTCTACAGTGTTAAACCCGTGTGAACAACATAACCCCACTAGTACAGTTCACGCACCATGGCCCACACATGTTGCAGTGTATCCAAACGCGTGGCAGTTTCCGGACTTCATACTGCAGGTGAAACAAGAACTTCCCTAACCACAGTGCTCAGAAACATCCCATATGAATATGTTACATACCAGCCCGACACACAACCACATGATTTGTGACCCGGAGCTCACCATGAGTTTGCCTACAATTTCATTCATGGACGAATTACCAGTAATTCAGCCATCAACAGCTCCGTCTACAGTGTTAAACCCGTGTGCACAACATAACCCCACTAGTACAGTTCACGCACCATGGCCCACACATGTTGCAGTGTATCCAAATGCGTGGCAGTTTCCGGACTTCATACTGCGGGTGAAACAAGAACTTCCCTCACCACAGTGCTCAGCAACATCCCATATGAATATGTTACATACCAGCCCGACACACAACCACGTGATTTGTGACCCGGAGCTCACCATGAGTTTGCCTACAATTTCATTCATGGACGAATTACCAGTAATTCAGCCATCAACAGCTCCGTCTACAGTGTTAAACCCGTGTGCACAACATAACCCCACTAGTACAGTTCACGCACCATGGCCCACACATGTTGCAGTGTATCCAAACGCGTGGCAGTTTCCGGACTTCATACTGCAGGTGAAACAAGAACTTCCCTCACCACAGTGCTCAGCAACATCCCATATGAATATGTTACATACCAGCCCGACACACAACCACATGATTTGTGACCCGGAGCTCACCATGAGTTTGCCTACAATTTCATTCATGGACGAATTACCAGTAATTCAGCCATCAACAGCTCCGTCTACAGTGTTAAACCCGTGTGCACAACATAACCCCACTAGTACAGTTCACGCACCATGGCCCACACATGTTGCAGTGTATCCAAACGCATGGCAGTTTCCGGACTTCACACTGCAGGTGAAACAAGAACTTCCCTCACCACAGTGCTCAGCAACATCCCATATGAATATGTTACATACCAGCCCGACACACAACCAGGTACTTTCGCCTGAAGCGCATACCACTACATTCCCAACATACCAACAGCATGCGACCGCATTGCAGCAGCCGCGATGCCCGCGCCTACCATGTTTGTTCCTGCACCATGTGTGTCGTGTGGTCAGAGGCCTAATTGCATTACAGTACAGACAGTCGACCCTATACCAGTTTCAGGGACTCCGCTGCCCCCCCCCCCCCCCCCTCCATCGCCATCTTCTGACAAAGCCACAGCAGCCACCTGTAGGGCGGTTTCCAAAGCTGCAACAACTACAGGACAATATTCTGGACATTCATGGAGTGTGGGGAGACGACGCACGTTTCATTTGTTTAATTACCCACCTCCACGATGAACTGGACCTGGTCAGTGACCTATTGCTCTCGCCACCAAAGCCAGCTCAAACATGCCATCACCAGAGTTCGCATCATCAAGCGCTAATCATGCCCTCCAGCAGAAGCCATCCACTACATAATTCACGACGTGTCAATAGGGGACCGTACGCCTTCACAACTTTGGCATCATTTAAGGGCCCAGATGGGCAAGGAGCTACTCCCTGACCGTGCACTCTGAGTGTTGTGACTTGTGAAATTACCGCCAGACCTCCAACTACACCTGTTGGCTTACCAAAACGTCGCTCTGGAGGAAAAACTATGACTGGCAGACCAGGCATATTCCATCATCAAAAATCACCAGGTCACGTCCTCCTGTTTTTCTGACACTCCAAATGTTGGTGACACGTCTACTACATTTCATTGGCCAGCCAGCAGAGGCTGGGTGCACAGCTCACAGCAACAGCCAATGGAGCCCCCTGGTGGCCAGACAGCCATGCTTGTTACAGTTCCTCGACCGGTTGCCCCGCCCATCTCCACAGGGACGCAACAGAACATGCCACGTGACGTTGCTGGCTCGCCGGCTCAGGCACAACACCCAGCATACCCACTACGCCAGTATCATATCACATTCAGTGACACTGCGTTCTTGTCGCACACCCCGCAACTACCCAAACGGGAAGTGCGAGTCAGAATAGGTGCCACGGCTCACACCAGCAGTTTAGTGCACCAAAAACCTTATCGACTGACCACCCACACTGCCCACCATGCCAGCAGACTGTACATCCACGACAGGATGAGCACACTCTACTTCCTCGTGGACATGGGCGCCGATGCTAGCATCATTCCTAAGTTGAGCGCCCCATCTTCGACATTGATGCCCGCCGTGCCACTGCGAGCAGCCAACAATTCTACAATTTGCGTCCATGGTTCAGCCAAACTCCAACTAAATCTCTCGCCTGATTTACGCTGCACCTGGACATTTTGCATCGCGGATGTTGACTGCCCCGTTATCGGTATGGATTTCCTGCATAACTTCGGGCTCTCGCCAGACCTCGAGGCAGCAGCCCTCCTGCATCATGCTTCCGGCAACAGGATACCAGGGATTTTCGCCACCTTCCCCCTGCCCCCTGCCACACACTGTGATACCTTGCCCAACGTGACTGCCTAATGCGCCCATCTCATGACAGAGCTCTTCGCCTCCCGGTCGCACCCGGCAACCCAGTACCTCGAGATCACCGACCTTCACGCCGAAAATGCGCACCTGCAACAGCTGATCACCACCACGTCAGCCAAACTGTCATGCGCACAGAAGGCAGCAGGGGACGCTTCCGCACTGCTTGGATACCCCCCCACGAGAACTCCTCCGAGGCGCAGATACCTCCACAATGATGCATTTTCCTGCAGGTCAGTGACATTCCTGCCTCTAATGTAGTGCATGTTACCCCACTTAGTCCCAGTGTGTTTCCCCAGGGTGTCCCGCAGGTGATAGGCATGATTACTAACGGTACCTGTCACCGTTTGAACACCATGGACCGATCACCACGTCAACCTACCTCTCACTGTTCTCCGCACTGGAAGGGGGGCCTCTGTGGCGGTCATCAACCACCAGAATAGAGAAGAGTGGTATCTCTGCACACTGACATGCTCTTAGGACGTGGGTCTTGCCTTTGTGCAGTGGTTTTTACGTTTCGACCTGTGACGCTCGCGAGGCTTGTTTATGTGTGTATACGTGTAATTGTGCACTTAGAATAAATACGAGTTTCATACAAGTGGTGTTCAGGTTATTACGGCAGCTAAGCAACCTGATTCCCATAGATGTATATATTAGGCGTGTTTTTGGGAAAAAGCTTTTGTTCTTTATGTTTTTAAGATATGCGCATCATTTTAAGATGATTCTTGTACTTACAAATTCCAAGTAAGATTTTGCATAATTTTATTCAAACATTTGTAAATTAAACATAAATGTTAATTATATGGACATGTTAAGAACAAAACTGTATGAAATGTCTTGAGGAAACAGGGCATGTAATACTCTAGATGGTGAGCCATTTAGTTTGCTGTGAATGTCCAGTTCAGTGGTCTATTGCTGCTGTACAAGAGGTGGAGGCCTTGCAGTTTCACTGTCTCACTTCTCTCTCTCATTCTCGTGAACAATATGATCATGACATTGCACTCTACACATGTTCCTTACAGTTACCTGCAAATATTGTCTAAGGGGTCAAAATACCTGCAACATAATGAGGTTTAGAGAGATTTTTGATGTTGTAATGACATGATGATGTTCATTTTGGATTATAAGGGCAACAAGCATCTATATCTACATTTACGCATTACACCATAAGTCACCACACAATACATGTTAGAGGGCACCTTTTGTCACTACTAGCCATTCCATTTCCTGTTCTGCTTGTGAATGGAGAAAAGGAAAAACAACAGTCCATAAGCTTCTGTATTAGCCCCAATTTCTCTTATCTTCTCTTTGCAGTCCCTACACAGGAAGTATGCTGGTGGCAATAGAATTGGTCTGCATTTAGCTACAAGTGCTAGTTATCTAAATTTTGCTCAATTGTGTTTCACAAAACGAATGTCATTTTCCTTCCATGAATTCTCATTTGAGTTCACTGAGCATTTCTGCAATATTCACAAGTTGACTGAACATACCAAAAACAAATCTAGCAGCATGCCTCTGAATGGTTTTGATGTCTCCCATTGATCTGATTCATTGGGGGTTCCAAACACTCAAGTTATGCTCAAGAATGGGTTGTACCTGTGTTCCATATGTGGTCTCCTTCATATATGAGCAACACTTTCCTAGAACTTTCCCAGTAAATTGAAGTCAACCATTTGACTTTTGTGCTATTGCCCTTATGTGCTTCTTCCATTGTCTATTTCTCTGCCATGTTACATACTGAGATTTAACTGAAGGGAGTGTGTCAAGCGGCACACCACTACAAACATTTCATCACAAGACAAGGAAGGACAATAAGGACCAGGAACAAGAGAGAACCAGTTCAGCCAAATGGCTACTTGGTCCAGTATTTGAGAAAAGGAAGCTGTTAATACATAAGGCAAAAAGATCAGTCAGTCACTATACTAGGAGTATTAGTAAGACAGACACTTCTCCATATGATCTGGATTCTGTAGTCCATTCACATTTGCTAAAAGCTAATTATTGTCCAGTCATAGTAAAAGTGAAAGTATTAGTAAGTTACCCTGAATACAACTATGATGGAAGTACTAGTAATAATAGCAGCAGTTATTTCAGTGCTAGTGAACTGCAATTTGGAACAGTACAGAAAATGTTGGAGTTAAAGGTAGTACTATACAGTGATTAATGTAGGAGAAGCTAACTGTTCTTCTACAGAAGAAGACAAATGGCACACATGAACAAAACTGAGGTCAGAGAAAAATTGCACATCATATATAATTACTAGTTTTATCACAGTAGCTGTTTCAAACAAAAACATACAAATAACATAATACAATATTGTTAACATATCTACTGTACAAGTACAAATTTTACTTACCATTTCAATCCAAGCAATAGGTAAAATTGTTCTATCTTTGAAACATTTGACAGTCTGCATATATGGTGTGGTCCTCACCATGATGTTGATCTGAATTCGTGACCAGCCAGCAAGAGGAACACCCAGTTTCTGCACAAATTTTGAACAGCATTGATAATTTTTATTCCCTTTTAATTAATTAATTAACTGACACACAATGTTCCATAAATACTGTTGTGGAGGAGAAAGTTTGGAAGTGAGAAATTGATGGAGGCAGTCACAGTTGGCATTATTGTAAGGTATACTAACAACCAGTATTGATGAGTATGAGAATATTTTCTAGATCACTTCAACATGCACACACACATGCAACATACCACTCAGACAAATAATCAATTATTGGTATTATAATGTAAATGGACAGATAAAAGAATCTACTCACCAAGTGGTGGCAGGGGAACACACATACAAAAGGACATAACTTTTACAAGCTTTCGGAGCCAGTGGCTCCTTATTCTGGTAGAAGAGTTGAAGGGGAGGAAGAGGAGTGAAGGAAAAGGACTGGAGAGGTTTAGGGAAAGGGGTACAGTTCAGAAAAGTCACACATAACCCCATGTCAGGGGAGATTTACCAGACAGGATGAGCAGGAAAGACTGATTGTTGGGGACTGCACTCAATGAGATTTGAAAACCTGAGAGCTTAAAGGTGGAAGACAGAAATTACTACTAAAACATCATGTAGGAGTTAATAAGAGTGAAAAGCTAAGTGCATTGTATGTAACAGAGGTGGTAGGAGGGACGACGAAAAGTAGACAAGTCAGAAAATGCAAAACGGTAAAAACTAAAATGGAATGAAGAAAGGAGTAGTTACAGCAAATAAGTGCTGAGACAGAAGGAATTAATGTAAATTAAGGCCAGGTAGGTGACGAGAACTGAGGACATGTTGTAGTGCTAGTTCCCACCTGCGGAGTTCTGAGAAAGTGTTGTCTGGGGCAAGAATGTAGACTGTACTTGTGATGGAACAGGCACTGAGGTCATGACTGTCATGTTGTACAGCATGCTCCGCAACAGGATATTGTGTGTTGAAAGTATACACCCTCTGCCTATGCCCATTCATCCTGACTGATAACTGGGTGGTCAGTACCTCACCTCTTATCTCTCAAACTTCAGAGGAATTCTCGTGTATACCTTTGGGACTAGCCCCCCTGGAAGAAAGAATACTGCAGAGACATGGTTAGCCAACAGCCTGTGGTTTGTTTCCAGAATGAATTTTCACTTTGCAGTGGAGTGTGTACTGATTTAAAAATGCAGAGTGAAAATTTGTTCTGGAACCAATTTCCCAGGCTGGGGCTAAGCAACGTCTCCACAATATCCTTTCTTTCATGAGTGCTAGTCCTGTAAGGTATGCAGGAGAGGTGAAGTTTAGAAGGTCAGAGATGAGGTACAATAATACTGGTTCAAGTAAAGCTATGATGGTGTATCATGAGTCATGCTTAGATAGCTCAATCAATGGAACACTTGTCTTGATAGGTGAAGGTATCAGGTTCAAGTCCTAATTTGGGACACAGTTTTAATCTGTCAGAAAGTTTTGTAACATGAAATTGACTTTGACTCTCCTGTACTAGCACACTGTGGATGTATCCAGGGTAAGGTAACCCATCCAATTGCTGGAGTTAATAGTAAACAAACAGGAACACAAGACAAATGTGAACTGATCATTTAATGTCATCTTCAGTGGAATGTTTATGTAAATACAACTTACACCAATGGAGAAAAGGTAGAAATGTTACGCATATACTGGAAATGTAAATAAGCATTACAGCAATGACTGGTATATATTCATACTGCACATTGCTGCAGAATAATTTTTTTACCTTAACTGCTTTTACCCAGAGGATCCTGCCATAGGGCAGTGTTGAGTGAATATATGCGAACTGTGATAGCATTCCGTCCACATGTTGACACAATGAGAGACATTGTTAAGTGGAAAGAAGATAAAACTAAAGCCTAGAAAGTTGATACACAGTGTTTCATTTAGTGTGCAGTGCATACTGATCTCTGTTTCTCATACCTGTAAGCCAATTTTATTTGTTTGTAACTGCAAAACATTTGATTTTGCAAGATCAAAATTTAATTTACAAACTGTGAGCCAATGGCAGGCCTGCTCCACTATTATCTTGGTTGTCTGTGTTATTCTTTTACTCGAGCCCTTTACTAATGTATTTATATCATCTGCAAACAAAACTTTTTTTGAAGAATCCTCTAATCTCCCATGTAAGTCATTTATTCAGGTAAAGAACAGAAATGAGCTAGGTACTGGACATTTTGAGACTCCATATTTAATATTTCCTAATTCAAAATTTGATTTATTACTGTGATATCATTGGTTGATGTGTCCTACTCTTTTCCACTCTTTACTCTTTATATACACTGTATGATCGAAAGTATCTGGACACCTGGCTGAAAATGACGTACAAGTTCGTGGCACCTTCCATCTATAATGCTGGAATTCAATATGGTGTTGGGCCACCCTTAGCCTTGATGACAGCTTCCACTCTCGCAGGCATATGTTCAATCAGTTGCTGGAAGTTTACCTGGGGAATGGCAGCCCATTCTTCACAGAGTGCTGCACTGAGGAGAGGAATAAATGTTGGTCGGTGAGGCCTGGCATGAAGTTGGTGTGCCAAAACATCCAAAAGGTGTTCTATAGGATTCAGGTCAGGACTCTGTGCAGGTCAGCCCATTACAGGGATGTTATTGTCATGTAACGACTCTGCCACAGGCCACGTATTATAAACTGGTGCTCAATCATGTTGAAAGATGCAATTTCCATCGCTGAACTGCTCTTCAAGCAAGAAGGTGCTTAAAACATCAATGTAGGTCTGTGCTGTGATAGCGCCATGCAAAACAACAAGGGGCACAAGCCCCCTCAATGAAAAATATGACCACACCATAACACCACCACATCCAAATTTTATTGTTGGCACTACACACGCTGGCAGATGACATTCACCGGGCATTCACTATACCCCACCCTACCATCAGATCGCCACATTGTGTACTGTGATTTGTCACTCCACACAATGTTTTTCCACTGTTCAATCGTCCAGTGCTTATGATCCTTACACCAAACAAGGCACTGTTTGGCATTTACTGGTGAGAGGTGTGGCTTATGAGCAGCTGCTCGACCATGAAATCCAAGTTTTCTCACCTCCCACCTAACTGTCATAATACTTGAAGTTCCTGGTCATTCAATTCCACCGCAACCAAATGTCTACAGAGCAGTTCATCGTTGCACTGTGATAATCCTCACAGTTTCATGCATGCCATATGAACAATTATCATAAAAGAAAAGAAATAATATAATTTTACAGATATTGCTGCAGTTTCAGAGAGAAGTACCGTATTTACTCGAATCTAAGCCGCACTTTTTTTCCAGTTTTCGTAGTCCAAAAAGCCGCCTGCGGATTAGAATCGAGTGCAAAACAAGTGGAAGTTCTGAAAAATGTTGGTAGGTGCCGCCACAACTAACTTCTGCCGTCAAATATATGTAGCGCTACACAGGCATGCTTTGTAGGCACAAAGATAAATACTGGCGCCAAAACCTCCGCGTCAGTAAATAAATTTAAAAAAAAAAGGTGGAAGACGAGCTTTTTTTCCTCCGCCCCGAGTTTCGACCACTGCATTTTCATACATTATCCAACGAAGTAAATACAAATTCCGTATTGTTCATCTTTGAATGTAGCAGAATTTCAATGTACTACAAAAATCCGACATGCAAGACTGTTTGGGATGTTTGTCAATATGGCCAACTCTACTTTCTGAATTTTTTCCTACCTGTGAGAAGAGATGGTTGCTAATAGGAACCTGATGAAATGTGAATCACATGCAGTATTCTCTTCACCATAAGAATAATACAAATATAAACATTTTGCCATGTATTCTTTCGTGTTTGCTGCTATCTCATTTAAATCCTGCCTGCCTAATAAACTACGAAACTAGAGTGAGACAGCAGCAAACGCGGGAGAATATACGTATCGTGTCATGTTTATATTCATATTATTCTTATGTCTAATAGTGATACAGTCAGAAATGAAGCACGGCAACTGACTAGATTTTTAATTCTAAGATGACTAATTTCTGTGCAGAATTTGATGTGCTAAAGAACCGGCCGCAAAGATTTTCAAACGGAGAAACATTTTTGCCTAACTCTCGTTCAGAACATGTTCTATCATACGCAGTCTATTATTTGGTTCTTGTTGATCATTATCAAAGAAAGCAGCAGTGTAAGTAACAACAAATAACAGTCTCTTGCCATTGTTTCGCTAGTGAGACGATTACTCTCTCTTTTTTTTGAATTGTAAGCGGCAGTAGCGCGCACAAAAGCAAGCTATGCCGCGAGCGGCGACAGACCGTAAACACGCACTATCAGAATGCGACAAACATTGCGTGACACAGTACAGTAATGCATTTTCAGCTTAGAGTGACGCAAACACCTATAACAAAGAAAACAGCACTTATCAGATCAAAGCAAAATAAGCAATCGAAGCACGCGAAAAAGGAAGGGTACCCGTATAAATACGGACGGAGCGCCTGACGCATAGCAATGGCTACCTGGTAAAGCTTAACTGCTAAGCTTACGACTCGAACCAAACTACTGTAGCTGTATCGTCATTCATTCGACCTAAATTGTGTCTCATTATTACAATGGACCAACTTTGTTTTGATTTGGAGGTGCGGCCTAAAACTTTACTCTCCCCTTGAATTTCGAGTCTCAAATTTCCGGTGCGGCTTAGATTCGGGAATTTTTTTTTTTTTTCCTTATTTCGAGTCTCATTTTTCAGGTGCGGCTTAGATTCGAGTAAATACGGTATGCTGATTGATATACCATAAGTTATTGATGATCAGTTTGTGTATGTAAAAGTTGGTTGGTTGGTTGTTTGGGGGAAGAGACCAAACATTGAGGTCATCGGTCTCATCGGATTAGGGAAGGATGGGGAAGGAAATCGACCATGCCCTTTCAAAGGAACCATCCCGGAATTTGCCTGGAGAGATTTAGGGAAATCATGGATAATCTAAATCAGGATGGCAAGACGTGGGATTGAACTGATGTCCTTCCGAATGCGAGTCCAGCGTGCTAACCACTGCGCCACCTCACTAGGTTATGTAAAAGTGTGGTGATCAGATTACTTATTTACTCTGTTGTTTTTCTTGGTGATCAAAGCTAGGAAATAAATGTGTAATTACTGGTGTGTAGTGAGTGATTGAATCTATACAGTTTAAGTTAACCTCCTTTAGGTTACTTACTTTGCTGATATAAACTTTATTGCTGTACATACATGGAAGTCAAAATTTATCTGAAAAAATATTAAACCTCTTCCACATCAGATATGTAATTAAAGGATGAAAAATCCATGTCTTTTGCTGCAAAGCAGGATGAAGACTTGTCAATGATCATCAGCTGCATCAACATTTCTCACTTCACAACACTTAAGATAATGAAAAATCTCAGTTAATTGTTTGAGAATAGTGGAATTTTGTGACTGAAATATTTTGTGTCAGTTCTTCCAAATATATCTGAAGCAGAAGGGTTACACCATACAGTTTTTAGCGACCAAGAAATCATTATATTTTATAAACAAGATGTGATGGAAATTCAAGAAATGGAAGTATTTCATCATATACTTGCCCAAGATATCAGGGCCTTTAGTTTTTCAGACATGGACCAGAACACTTGTGAAAAATAGATGAGGATACCTGTTAGCAAAACTATGGAACTATAAGAATAGAAAGCCTCTAGATTTCTCTGAAACAGGGAGAAGTGCAAAACTCAAGAAGAATGCAAAGAAGCTCAAATGAAGAATACAGTGCAATTTAGGACTTATTGCAAGAGGCAAATTGATTTCTAGAAACAGCTTTAGAAATTTATACATACAAATTTATGATTAGTTTGTATGACATCACTGGATATGTCTCAGCATAACATATCAAACTCAAAATTGACATAAAAGGTACATCTGGTACACATAAGGATTTAACAGCTGTTGTTATGTTGTCCTCCTTAAATGATAGGATCACATCATTCTGCAATTTAACAGCAAATTTATTCCAATATTCCCTCAGCAAGTAATCACAGAAATGATGACAAATCTTATGATGCCATTTTCTCATTTGTTATTTGCACTTTGCAGAATTCCATACTACTGTATTCCCTGAATTATTTCACAGACTAGCATCTGAGGCAAAAGACATTATAAAATTAAACTGTGTACAACAATTTGATGTGGCAGGAGGCTATCCACAAGTTGTTTAGCTCAAAGCAGGATATAAGCATCTCTTTGAAATGTTACCTTACAATAAGTCCTTACCCTGACAGAATACAGATACAGATGACATGAGGTGACACACCAAAAATGTTGTTCACAGTTAGTTTTAATGTTCCATGTAAGCTCTTTTGAGTTCAAAGTTTACTGTTGGATAAAGACATAATTTTGGGATGCACATTGGGATGTAGTCTCATTCTGTTCCCCATTAGAGCTATGTGGTGACGACTAGAAAGATAGCCCATGTTGAGTTTGACAGGGTAACAGAAAGACGGTAGTTAAGAAGCCGCAGTGCTGTTTCCAAATACCAGGGGGAACATTTTGAGTCCTAGCCCTGTATGTAACTTGACTTGTAGATAAAAATTCATTTAAGAAAATTCATGCACTTTTGTTCAGTGCTGAAGAATGTTAATTTATTTAAATATATTTGAGAAACCTTTATTATGAACTATAATCACAAGGTGTGAAATACTAAATAGGATAAGTTAATGACTGTTTTATTCAATGGCGATCAGATAATAAAGACCCAGTCATGAACTCAATGTGATGGTGTGGAGTACAATTGGAGTATTTAGATCTGTAAGGTTTAAGTTCTTTAATTTTAATGGACCACAATCTGTTAGGTGTACAAAAAGGAAATGGCAAATTGTTTCAACTTCCTACACTAAATTTGCTCTTTCCAAGAAGAAAACAACATTAGGAATGTAATGAATAAAATAGAAAGAAACATTCCACGTGGGAAAAATATATTAAAAAGAAAGATTCCATTACTTACCAAATGGGAAAGCGCTGGTAGATAGACACAATAAAAAAACACACAAACACACACACAAAATTTCAAGCTTTCGCAACCAACTGTTGCTTCTTCAGGAAAGAGTGAAGGAGAGGGAAAGACGAAAGGATGTGGGTTTTAAGGGAGAGGGTAAGAAGTCATTCCAATCCCGGGAGTGGAAGACTTACCTTAGGGGGAAAAAAGGACAGGTATACACTCGCACTCACACACATATCCATCCGCACATACACAGACACAAGCAGACATTTGTAAAGGTAACCTCTTGGTTCATCCCTATGATATCCCCAAACCACTTTCCCTACCCTCTGGCTCCTACCCTTGTAACCACCCCCGGTGTAAAGCCTATCCCATGCACCCTCCCACCACCACCACCTACTCCAGTCTTGTAACCCGGAAGGTGTACACGATCAAAGGCAGAGCCACGTGTAAAGCACCCACATGATTTACAAACTGACCTCCCTACACTGTGATGCATTCTATGTGGGAATGACCAGCAAAAAACTGTCCATTCGCATGAATGGACACAGGCAGACAGTGTTTGTTGGTAATGAGGATCACCCTGTAGCTAAACATGCCTTGGTGCACGGCCAGCACATCTTGGCACAGTGTTACACCATCTGGGTTATCTGGATACTTCCCACTAACACCAACCTGTCAGAACTCCGGAGACGGGAACTTGCCCTTCAGTATATCCTCTCTTCTTGTTACCCACCAGGCCTCAACCTCCGATAATTTCAAGTTGCCGCCGCTCATACCTCATCTGTCATTCAACAACATCTTTGCCTCTGTACTTCCGCCTTGACTGACATCTCTGCCCAAACTCTTTGCCTTTACAAATTTCTGCTTGTGTCTGTGTATGTGCAGATGGATATGTGTGTGTGTGCGAGTGTATACCTGTCCTTTTTTCCCCCCTAAGGTAAGTCTTTCCACTCCCAGGATTGGAATGACTCCTTACCCTCTCCCTTAAAACCCATATCCTTTCGTCTTTCCCTCTCCTTCCCTCTTTCCTGAAGAAGCAACAGTTGGTTGCAAAAGCCTGAAATTTTGTGTGTGTGTTTGTGTGTTTTTTTATTGTGTCTATCTACCAGCACTTTCCCATTTGGTAAGTCATGGAATCTTTGTTTTTAATATATTAGGAATGTATTGAGAAGATTCAGTTTCATTAACAGAACACCTTACAAGAATTTAAAAAATAAAGTAAGATGATAGACAGAGAAATTTTCTAAATCTTGCTGTTACTGAGATCACATACAGCACAATAGATCTAAATGCATATAAATGGCACTTGCATTTTAAGATGGGTATGTTCATATTAGTCAAAGGGATGAAGACTATTAGGCTGACGAAGGAAAGGTGGAAAGACCAAACATATCAGTAAGAAGAAGAATTAGAAGAAGAAGAGCAGATGAAAAATATCTTGATTACAATGAGGGGATTTGTATGTTTCTTGCACAGGAAAGATGAGCAAAGATTTCTTCTGATTCCAAGTTGGCAATTGTTAATGGTAGTTTGTTATAGGCTACTCATACATTTATTCAAACACTGTGTTATTAAAATTGCATAATGAAGGGTTTGTAGTGATTTAAGTTGTGTACTAATAGATAAAAGCAGCAATCATGAACTGAGGAAGGTCATTATTAAATGCTGAAGTAGAAAAACTGAAATTAAACAGGAAAAGTGCTAAAAATTGTACATAAAAACAATTCTAAACCCTTATAAGTCAACAAGATGATGTGACTTACCAAACGAAAGTGCTGGCAGGTCGATAGACACACAAACAAACACAAACAAACACACAAAATTCAAGCTTTCGCAACCAACCGTTGCTTCGTCAGGAAAGAGGGAAAGAGAGGAAAAGACGAAAGAATGTGGGTTTTAAGGGAGAGGGTAAGGAGTCCTTCCTATCCCGGGAGCGGAAAGACTTACCTTAGGTCCCTTCCCTACAGCCTAGGTCTTCGTGGCAAACGAATCTGCTCCAGTCCGGAATCCCAGAACCATTACACCAACAACCTGACAACAGCTTTTGCATCCCGCAACTACCCTCCTGACCTGGTACAGAATCAAATAACCAGAGCCACTTCCTCATCCCCTCAAACCCAGAATCCCCCACAGAAGAACCACAAAAGTGCCCCACTTGTGACAGGATACATTCCGGGACTGGACCAGACTCTGAATGTGGCTCTCCAGCAGGGATATGACTTCCTCAAATCCTACCCTGAAATGAGATCCATCCTTCATGAAATCCTCCCCACTCCACCAAGAGTGTCTTTCCGCCGTCCACCTAACCTTCGTAACCTGTTAGTTCATCCCTATGAAATCCCCAAACCACCTTCCCTACCCTCTGGCTCCTATCCTTGTAACCACCCCCGGTGTAAAACCTGTCCCATGCACCCTCCCACCACCACCTACTCCAGTCCTGTAACCCGGAAGGTGTACACAATCAAAGGCAGAGCCACATGTGAAAGCACCCACGTGATTTACCAACTGACCTGCCTACACTGTGATGCATTCTATGTGGGAATGACCAGCAACAAACTGTCCATTCGCATGAATGGACACAGGCAGACAGTGTTTGTTGGTAATGAGGATCACCCTGTGGCTAAACATGCCTTGGTGCACGGCCAGCACATCTTGGCACAGTGTTACACCGTCCGGGTTATCTGGATACTTCCCACCAACACCAACCTATCAGAATTCCGGAGATGGGAACTTGCTCTTCAATATATCCTCTCTTCCCGTTACCCACCAGGCCTCAATCTCCGCTAATTTCAAGGTGCCGCCACTCATACCTCACCTGTCATTCAACATCATCTTTGCCTCTGCACTTCCACCTCGACTGACATCTCTGCCCAAGCTCTTTGTCTTTAAATATGTCTGCTTGTGTCTGTATATGTGTGGATGGATGTGTGTGTGTGTGTGTGTGTGCGCGCGCGAGTGTGTGCCCATTCTTTTTCCCCCTAGGGTGGGTCTTTCCACTCCCTGGGTTGGAGTGGCTCCTTGCCCTCTCCCTTGGGGCCCACTTCCTTTCGTCTCTCCCTCTCCTTCCCTCTTTCCTGGTGGGGCAGCGGTTGGGGAAAAATATCTAAAAACAAAGATGATGTGACTTGCCGGCCGGGAGCGCTGGCGGGTAGATGGGCACACGGACAGACACGGGCATGCACAAGGGGTTCAGGCTTTCGCGGCGGACTGTTACCTCATCGGGAGGGAGGGGGGGGAGGGAGGGACGAGGGGATGTGGGTTTTGGGGGGGAGGGTGGGGAGTCGTTCCGGTCCCGGGGGCGGGGGGGCTTGCCTTGGGGGGAAGGAGGGACGGGTGTGCGCTCGCGCACACACGCATGTCCATCCACACGTGTATGTGTGGATGGATATGTGTGAGTGTGTGTGTGCGAGTGTATACCCGTCCTTTTTTCCCCCTAAGGTAAGTCTTTCCGCTCCTGGGATTGGAATGACTCCTTACCCTCTCCCTTAAAACCCACATCCTTTCGTCTTTCTCTCTTTCCTGATGAGGCAACAGTTTGTTGCGAAAGCTTGAATTTTGTGTGTATGTATGTGTCTGTTTGTGTTTCTATCGACCTGCCAGCGCTTTCGTATGGTAAGTCACATCATATGTGTTTTTAAATATATTTTTCCTGCGTGGAATGTTTCCCTCTATATATATATATATATATATATATATATATATATATATATATATATATATATATATATATATATATATATATATATATATATATATGGGGACCGTTATGGAAAAGTAACCCAGAATCTGGGCCAGGGGAGACTTACTGGATGTGATAAGATCCGATACAGTGAGCCTCCTCTGACACAGGGTCCCAACAAAATAATAATAATATATCTCCCACGTGGAATGTTTCCCTCTATCTGTCATATATATTTATATATGTGTCAGAGGAGGCTTACTGGATTGGATCTTATCACATCCAGTAAGTCTCCCCTGGCCCAGATTCTGGGTTACTTTTCCATAACGCTACCCATTTCCTAAACCTTGACAGTCCTTTTCTTTTATTCCTCTCTGTTTCCCTTCAACCCTTCTGTCATAAGAAGAAGTCATAGGCTCCAAAAGCTTGCATTTTTATATGTGCGTTCTCCTGGCAGGTGAGTAGATATTTTTATCTATCCAATCATGTTACATAACAACTTAGTTTGGCATCATAGTGATTGCATGAGTGATTCTAAATGTGTGAATTTTGTCTAAAGTGGAGAGGATGCTGACATATAAACAAGATGCATATAGTCAGCAATAAAAATTTAGTATGTTACTACTGAACTTAATACCTGTGTTGACAATGTACAAGTGTGATATTGTATTTACATAATGACCACCTTTGTATTTAGGAACAAATAATTTTTTAATGGAAAATGCTCTGTGATATTTAAAATGCTAGAGTTCTTTACATTTTGAGGCTTATAAAACATTAAAACTTACCGGATATATATCAACATATGAGTCATGCAGTGTCTCATTAGGTGTTAGACCATCCACAGCATTTATTAGGCTTGGATCCCCTAGGTAAAAATGGGGGAATGATAAGAAGATAGGTGCACCTGAAACATTTTGAATTAAAGTTTGCTTATAGTTTACTCTTAATTTCAGATAATGCATCTAGTGATAAATACTGGTATAATTCCTTATTGTCAAGCTTTAAATTAAACACTTATTATGAAAAGGTGATTTGTTATGAAGCTTACTGCAAAAAATGTAGTGTGATGTTCTTACCAAAAGTACATCCTGAAGTATTAAATACTCCTGATGGAGGACAAAAATCAGCATCTGGATGACAGAAGCAAGCATTCTCTGGATTTCGATATGCTGAATCAAACACATTTCTTGGAAATTGGAAGCGGAGTGTTGGAATGTTACCAGCCACCTTGAAACAAATATAAAAAAGAATAGTTTTTAAATGGAGACTTCTAAAAAATAAAATAAAATAAAGATAAAACTTGGGAGTCTCAGTTCTGTGTAGTATTAATACCCAGATTATTACTGTGATGCTAGAGTTCAAACAGTTTATTCTATAAATTTCAGTTCTTTTATGAAGCTAGGAAGTCAAAACTTAATTGATGTAAGTTGTGATGAATTGTACAGTATATTACTCAGTGATTGCTTGTAGTAGGCTACTACAGTCTGCAACAGCATTCATGACCCCTTGGCTAGGGATGCACAGTAGACAGCAATGCAGCTAGCCAATCAGTGCTCAACATATTTCCATGTTCTATACTGTGTAAACTTCCATCATCTTTGAGCATCCTATCATATTTTATGTGTGCAAAACTACAGCTGACTCATTTCTGTAATATTTTGTGTGTTCTGTGAGTGTTCTCATAATGGCTGATGCCCTTAGAACGCATCAAATGTTTCAAAAACATGAACCTTATTTTTAAAGTATATTAATTTTTCAAACATGAAGTAAAATCAGGCAAGCCGATCCACAACATTGTGAAGGTGCAGGAATGTAATGTAGTTGCTGTCTATGTACTTTCTGCCAGGTTTACAATGCAGAATTGCTTGTTAGCTTCGCAGGCAGAGGCCACTAACATTGTCACTGACTATAATACCTGAAGAAGGAGGGGCACAAAGAAATCAGACAGTGCCACAAAATATTAGACTGCCTTACATCTATAACCTCCATGGTTGCTTTTTGCAGCTAATCACAAGACATCTTTCTTCTTTGCTGCTCTTAAACAGTCTCTTTGTCTATTTTTCATAAATTATAGCACCCATTTGCCTTTTAAAACATTTTATGTTCATACTTATTTGATTTATGTGAAACAGCTAACACTGGGGAGGGGGGGGGGGGGGCAGTTATTAGAAACTGAAGAATGGTATAGACTAAGTGAAGAGGAAAGTATTAGATATAAAAATCATATAAAAATTTTAACACATTCTGCTGAGGATTTTCCTGTCTTTTGTCCCTTTAGATTTTCAAAATGAGGGAACTGCATGCCTCTAAAGAATCACATTTTTAGTTGAATAATAAGTTTGTTTTGAAAACTTGAACTCTTGGTTTAAGAAGAGAGGAATTTAGCATGTCCATTTGGAAAAGCTTTCAGTAGTATTCTGAGATGTCATTTGAAGCGCATGAAATTCAGGTTAGATGATCACATTTAAATATTTTATGGTTGTTTATGCCTTTGTTCATTAGTAAACAAATTTTTACCCAAGGAACATTGGAAATTTTAGCATGTTCTAATACTTTTGGTGATAACAAACTTCACTTACTCCCTTGGGTTCCTAACTAGATTAATTGAGGCAGCATGTCTTGTTTGACAATCTTTTCATGTAGGAAGTACTTCAGAGAGTCACTACAATGTTCTGTTAAGCTGTTAATGTGTATTGTGAAAAGCGATAGCCCTGTTACTCTGTCCTGAGGTATGAGTTGCATTGTGTCTGCAACTTGAAAACTGATTTCTTCTAGGATATCCACAAAAGATTCACTGGTTACATTGCTTAAATGCATCTAGAGGGTTTCTCTAAAAAAATCATGATATTCAGTGCAGTAGTAACTTACTATTGTTTATGTTTATTTTTGTGAATACTTTTGAAGAACGTGTAGAGAATATCATAACTTTTGCTAGAGATTTCTACATGAAAACTGTTTGTGGGGTAATAAACTTCTAAAAGTTGTTGTGTTTCTGTCCACATTTTGCAGTTTTCTATTTGCATGATTATAGCAAGCACTTTTACCACTCATTTATGCTAGTAATTTAAATCATAGACTACCATTTTTGTATGGTCCCAGAACAAAACAAAAGCAATCACATAAGAACTGAACTTTGCAATATGTTCAGGGTATGGGGATTCATTTCATCAGATATTGGTCTCTTCGTTTAATGTTGTGGCATGGAATCAGGAAGTTTCATTTCCCGTTTTTATATGTAAAAATTCAAATAAATCATTGCACATTCACTTTTGGAATAAACTATCAACTATAATTATTATATATATATTGTTATCAATAAATAATGAATTATGTGTATGATCCTGTCCTTTCACATTAAATATACCAATGATTGGTAAAGTTGTTATTTAAATTTTCAATTATATTACAGAATGGGGAGATTTAACAATAGTTATTTCATTTACAAAATTAATTTTCTTAATTTCCAGTTATTGTAACAAATGCACAAAAATCTTAAAAGCAACAGATGTTATTTTATATTAACTCAAATAAATCCTTGTATTGTATTTTCATTTTATATAAAAGATATCTTTGACTTGACATCAAGAGCTTTGATGGGACTTGTAAAATAGTGAGTGGTTGACTGACCTGAATTGTGAAGGTTCTTGTGTTGAAAGCAGTCTGTGCAATTCAATGATGGAAAGTGAGTAACCACAAGAAATTTTTACTCTGATGTTGAATCTGACTTGTGACAAAAAAAAAAAAAAAAAAATGAAAACCTGATCTACATGAAATTTGAAACATAGGTTCCTACCCAATAATTATCTGCAGTTAATGGATTGACTACATTCAGCAATGAATGACTGGATTGAAACATAAATTTAAGTATGGAAAATGTACATCTCCTGCTATCAAATACCTTTAAAACATAAGGCAAATATATTCATAAATTTCCTTGAATAGACAGTCATTACTGTTAGTCTCTATACAACATTTATCTTCATGAACAATGAAACTGAGATCATAACAACTTTGTGGTAGCCACACTAGGCCCTATTGCATCAATCAACCATTGAGTGCACCGTTTATTAAGTATAGTTTAAGTTTCCAAAGAGAAAAATGGTACTACACTATTCTGTCAAAAAAAGTTGTGGCCATATTCCCCTCAGTGAGTGAGGAAATTAATCAGCTGCAACAAGTCTAAGTAAAGTTCTTGTTGTTTTCTTGTATAATAAATTTTAAAAAAGTGCTAACAATTTGGGAGACTCAGGGACAAATCCAGCTATCTTGTTTCCTTGCTTTGAATAACTAAATGCAACACTTTTCAGGCTTCTGCCTCTAAATATCCCTGTAATAGAAGTTCAGTATATTTCCTTATTCCATTTTCAAATGATAGCATTCACTACATGTGTGTTCTGCAGCCTTTTTCTGAAATTTTAGAAACTGCTCTGGAGAAGTAAAACTTTTTCAGAGGCAAAAAACTGTTCTAAAGAGGAAAATGGTAATGCATCTATAAACAAGTGTGCTATCAAATTCAGAGGCATTGCTAGCAAGAAAATCATGTCAGTACTGTATATAATAATCTATGTGTTATGTTATCACTCTGCTACATTAAATCATTTTAAAAACATGGGTTGTCAAAAACAGTTACAGTTTAAAAACATATTGAAAAAGAAGTTATTTGCAACTAACACCAATTTCTATTTTCAAGGCAGAAAAAACTATTTGTACATGAAGGAATCTAGTTTATTTGCAAATATCATGTGTTCAATGGTGAGGTGAACTTCTGCTCAAGGTACACTGAAGAGCCAAAGAAACTGGTACATCTGCCCAATACCATGTAGGGCCCCCATGAGCACACACAAGTGCCACAACATGACATGGCATGGAGTCAACTAATGTCTGAAGTAGTGCTGGAGGGATCTGACACCATGAATCCTGGAGGGCTGTCCATAAATCTGTAAGAGTACAAGGGGTTGGAGATCTCCTCTGAACATCACATTGCAAGGCATCCCAGATATGTCTGGAGAGTTTGGTGGGCAGCGGAAATGTTTAAACTCAGAAGAGTGTGCCTGTAGCCACTCTGTAGCAATTCTGGACTTGTGAGAAGTCGTATTGTCCTCCTGCAACTGCCCAAGTCTGTCAGAGTGCATAATTGACATAGTTAGATGCAAGTGATCAGACAGGATGCCTACGTGTGTGTCACCTGTCAGCGGTGTATCTACACTTATCAGGGGTCTCACTTCACTCCAACTGCACATGCCCCACACCATTACAGAACCTCCACCAGCTTGAACAGTATCCTGCTGACATACAGCGTCCACGGATTCATGAGGTTGTCTCCATACCCATACACATCCATCGGTTCAATACAATTTGAATCAAGACTCGTCCAACCAGGCAATATGTATCCAGTCATCAACAGTCCAATGTTGCTGTTGACAGGCCCAGGCGAGGCATAAAGCTATGTGTTGCGCAGTCATAAATGGTACACAAATGGGCTTTCAGATCCAAAACCACATATCACTGATGTTTCATTGAATGGTTCCAAACTGACACTTGTTGGCCCGGCATTGAAATCTATGGCAATCTGTGGAAGTGTTGTCCTTCTCTCATGTCAAACGATTCTCTTTAGTCGTCATTGATCTCATTCTTGCAGGATCTTTTTGCAGCTGCAGTGATGACGTAAATCTGATGTTTTACCAGATTCCTGACATTCACGGTACACTCGTGAAATGGTCATACAGGAAAACCCTCACTTCGTTGCTTGTGTGCCGTCTACAGCACCATGTTCAAACTCACTTAAATCTTGATAACCTGCCATTGTAGCAGCAGTAACTGATTTAACAGCTGCACCAGGCAATTGTTGTCTTATATAGGAGTTGCCAACTGCAGCGCCATATTCTGTCTGTTGGCATATCTCTGTACTTGAATACACAGGCCTGTACCAGTTTCTTTGGCGCTTCATTGGATAAAACGATGGTTAAGGTGGCTTAATTGCTCACATGTTAGTAACTAATTTCAAAGATATACAGAATTCTACTCACCTTAAAATTCTGCAACTGAAGAACTAACAATATCCTCAAAATTGCTTTAATATACACTGAAGCGCCAAAGCAACTGGTATAGGCATGTGTATTGAAATACAGATATATGTAAACAGGCAGGATACGACCCTGTGATCGGCAGCACCTATATAAGGTACCAAGTGTCTGGCGCAGTTGTTAGATGGTTACTGCTGCTACAATGGCAAGTATTCAAGATTTAAGTGGGTTTGAATGAGGTGTTAAAATCAGCGCAAGAGCGATGGGAAACAGCATCTCCAATATAGCGATGAAATGGGGACTTTTCCGTACGACAATATCATGAATCTGGCAACACATCAAATCTCCAACATAACTATGGCCAGGAAAAGATCCTGCAAGTAGGGACCAATGATGACTGAAGAGAATCGTTCAACGTGGCAGAAATGCGACCCTTCCGAAAATTGCGACAGATTTCAGTGCTGGACCATCAACAAGTGTCAGCGTGTGAACCATTCAACAGAACACCATTGATATGGGCTTTCAGAGCTGAAGGCGCACTCATGTACCCTCGATGACTGTACGACACAAAGCGTCTGGGCTCGTCAACACCAACACTGAGCTGTTGATGACTGGAAACATGTTGTCTGGTCGGAATAGTTTCGTTTCAAATTATATCGAGCGGATGGACGTGTATGGGTATGGAGACAACCTCATGAATTAGTAGACTGTGCATGTCAGCTGAGGACTATTCAAGCTGGTGGAGGCTCTGCAATGGCGAGGGTCGTGAGTGGTTGGAATGACAGGGGACACCTGATACGTGTAGATACAACGCTGACAGGCGACACCGTAACATTACGTGATTGCCATACCATTTTAAATCATTCACTAACCGAGCAGTCGCTCGGCAACAGCTACAGTTAGCAAATAACGTCCTGTGACGTGACGTGTTTATTATGGAAGCACCGTCAGAGATACAGAGAGCCATCGACTTTGAAAGCCGCTGCGCGAAAGGCGGACAAAAGAAGAACATTTTTACACATTCTTTTGATGTACGAGATATTCTCGATGAACAGTTACTCATTCTTCTGTCTCTCGTAATTTGTGTCGGACACGCATGTCATGCCGTAGTATTATGATCGCTTAAAAAAATTATTTTAGTGTAATGTGAAAGTGCCATATTGCATAGCAGTAGATTCATGTGAGAAGCTATATTGTGCGACGTGTACCTGGAAATGTTTAAAAGATGTAAGTTTGTTATATATCGACTGCCATAAATTCGAAGTTAAATGGAACTTGTGTATGGACTAATTATTTAGTATAGAACCTATGGCTCACTACTTCATGACCATACGTATTTATTTTCATTTTATGATTCTGAAAATTTTGATGGTTTACAGTCACAAATTGTTTCGTCGAAATCGGATGGAAGTTGCATACGGCGAAATAGTTTCTCCGCATCTTATTCTACTGGTAAATGCATGATAAACTTCGGTCCCTTAGGAAATTCATGTTGAGCTATCCAAAAACAATTATATTTCCAATAGTCATTTAGCCCTGACCAATAAAGGTATTCAAAACCACTATAATAACTAGCTATGTCTATTGGCCTAAAATACAACATATGTATCATTATGTGCTTTTCTCTGCAAATATGTTTCCACCGTCAATTATAGCTGTATGTTAACGCACAAAAGTAAATATATTGTTATAACACACACGTAAGCATCCTGTCTGATAATTTGCATCCAACCATGTCCATTGTGCATTCTGACAGACTTGGGCAATTGCTTCAGGACAACGCGACTCCCCACACGCCCAGAATTGCTACAAAGTGGCTTCAGAAATACTCTTATAAGTTTAAACACTTTTGCTGGCCATCAAACACCCCAGACGTAAACATTTTTGAGCATATATGGGATGCCTTGCAAAGTGCTGTTCAGAAGAGATCTCCACCCCATTGTACTCTTACGAATGTATGGGCAACCCTACAGGATTCATGGTGTCAGTTCCCTCCAGCACTACTTCAGACACTAGCCGAGTCCATGCCACGTTGTGTTGCCTCACCTCTGCATGTTCACTGGGCCCTACACAATATTAGGCAAGTAGACCAGTTTCTTCGGCTCTTCAGTGTACTATTCAACAACTAAAAATTTAGATCTCACAGCATTTACGAACGCTGCATAAAACACAACAATAAAAACATTAGAAAATGCTGGGAATTGTTTATGGTCGGCTCTAGTGTGTATTCCTTTATGCGATTCTAAAATCTATCGCTAGATTGAAGCACTGACCAGGAAATACATTGGGTTCCTAGTGCGCTATTCCCAGGTAGAACACTCTCCCTTACTGGTTTGCCATCCGTGCTCTTGATATTCATACAGATGCTTCTGTTTTTCACAAAAGTCTCTTTAATTTTTGTACAGTTGGCATGTTTCTTGCACTTATTTATGCGTGCTTCTAAAGTCTTACATTTATGCTCTAGCCATTGCTGTTTAGTAATTTTCCAATTTCTCTTAACTCAATTTTAAGCATCTGTATTTCCTTTTGTCTACTTCATGTGCTACTTTTCATATTTTCTCCTTTCATAATTGACATAAGTAACGAAAAATAAACCTAGTAAAGGATGTAGAGAAGTGGGAAGAGCTCGAAAAACATGGGAGAAACTTTTTGGATGATGTTGGAACAAGAATTTTGACAGCAGAGTGAAGTGAAGAAGAGGTCGGAGTACCTGCGAATGGTGCCTGAACTCGAGCGGGATGCGCCTGCAGAGGGCGTGTTGGAAGAGGTGCAGCGTGGCGCGTGTTGACACAGCAGAGGGTGGGAAGATGGAGCCGTCGGTGCCCTGGATGCTGTTGCAATCTGCCGTGCTCCACTTGCCCAGTGAGGAGTGCCCGTCAATGCTGGTGAAGACGCCCAGCTTGTTCGGGTCCCCGGCGCCCGTGCCGATGCGCAGCCGTCGCTGATCCACGCCGTTCTTCTGCAACACGATGAAGCTATGTTGAAAGGTCCGGCAGGAGTCCATGTATCTGGATGTAGCTGGTCTTTACAGCAGGCACTGTTTGCCCTCCAGAGAGAACTGCTGAAGCGTCTTAACAAATCTCTATTTGCAATGCGAATTGTGTCAGACATAGGGAATATGAAAATGAAAAAGCTTCCATACGATGCTTACTTTCATTCCATAATGTCATATGAGATTATTTTTTGGTGTAATTCATCAAGCCAAGCTAAAGTTTTCCGGGCACAAAAACGTGCAGTAAGAGTTATATGTGGTGTGAACCCAAGAACATCCTGTAGAAGCCTGTTTAGGGAACTAGGGATACTAACTACTGCTTCCCAATATATTTATTCCTTAATGAAAATTGTCATTAAAATATATCACTTTTTCAAACCAACAGCTCAATTCATGGAATCAATACTATAAATAAGAATAATCTTCACCAGCATTTAAAGCCACTTAGTCTTGTACAAAAAGGTGTGCATTATTCAGGAACACACATTTTCAATAACTTGCCAGCAGCCATAAAAAGCTTAACAACCAAATATTATTATTCACGTTTGGGCCCTACTGGACCACGCGAAGTACAATCACGGGGCATTCAGTTATTTTCTTTTAGACTTTCTCTCTGCCCAAATTGTTTTCATTCTCTCGGAATGAGCTCTTTTCCTTTCATCAGACCATGTGGTTCCAGTTTTCTTTGGTTTTTCAGCTTGACCAACTACCCAGTCATGAATTTTTTGCCTAAATAATTTTCTGTCTTGAATTTCATCTTGTTTTATATCTGCCTCTTTCATGTCCTCTTTTATAGCAGCAATCCATTTTATTGTCTCAAATTTAGCTTTACTTCGATTTTCGTAGAATTCCATTACTTGTTTAGCTGGTCTGGTAGCATCCATTATATATATATATATATATATATATATATATATATATATATATATATATATATATATATATGATGTAACTTACCAAACGGAAGCGCTGGCATGTTGATAGACACACAAACAAACACAAACATACACACAAAATTCAAGCTTCCGCAATAAACGGTTGCTTCATCAGGAAAGAGGGAAGGAGAGGGAAACACGAAAGGATGTGGGTTTTAAGAGAGAGGATAAGGAGTCATTCCAATACCAGGAGCGGAAAGACTTACCTTAGGGGGAAGAAAGGACAGGTATACACTCGCATACACATGTCCATCCGCACATACACAGACACAATAGTGTGTGTGTGTAAGTACAATCTAACTTCTGCAACATTTCAGTGCAGTAATGTGTTCATTGTAAATAAGTATTATAGTAGTTGTATTACACTTTTATTACCTTATAAATAGATAAATAAACTTTTTTTATAATAAATTCAGTGCATTAGTATTTGTAAAATGACTTTTTCATAGTGTTCAATAAAAAAAATGATGATCATTCCACTTGGGACCTGTGGAATGGTACATTAGCTTATTTGTTTTAGTTGTAAATGTTTGTCATGTATTGTTGTTTTTCTGCCATGTTGTACATCCTGGAGGACCTCCTCACTACCGATCAATTGGAATGAAAGTGAATCTAATCTAATCTAATCTAAACCTCAAGTCGCAACAACTGCTGCCAGTCTTCAGTGTAGGGGAAAGTAGGGAAGTACTGAAGAGCAGATTGTATCGGAAAATACATTCCACGAAACTTGGACCGTGCACAGAAAGAACTGCTGCAGTTTGGCACAGGAGGTAAGTGAAAGAAATACGCAACGAGGCGCACAGTAATGAGACTTTTACTCAAAGGCAGTACATTGAAGTCGCAGGAATTCATGATGGTGCCCGGACATTACGAAAGGTGGGACATGGTTCTTAATAGGGTTTGTGATCACCACCAAAAGCAAAGCATGCTCTGCAACATGCCAACGTGCTCCCATTCTGGTCACGAGTTTGGTAAGGAGTTCTCATGGTAGAGAATTCACTTCGCTGGTAACACAGCTGACAACTGTTTACTAATCGTTGGTGCATGTGGACGTACTGCCATGCGTCTCCCCAACGAATCCCACGCGTTCTTAATCGGATCGGAAAGCCAGCCCTTTCATCAAATATCCTCTCGTTCAAACAGCTCCTCCACCAATCGGTTCGACGTGGTCGCGAATTATCATCCATAAAAATCTGGATAAGGGGGAGGGTTAGGTTCGCACACCGTGGGTTCCATACAAACTTAGTTACACTACTGGCCATTAAAATTGTTACTCCACGAAGATGACCTGCCACAGACGCGATATTTAACCGACAGGAAGAAGATGCTGTGATATGTAAATGATTAGCTTTTCAGAGCATCCACACAAGGTTGGCGCCGGTGGCGACACTTACAACGTGTGGAAATGAGGAAAGTTTCCAACCAATTTCTCATACACAAGCAGCAGTTGATCGGCGTTGCCTGGTGAAACGTTGTTGTGATGCCTCGTGTAAGGAGGAGAAATGCGTACCATCACGTTTCCGACTTTGATAAAAGTCGGATTGTAACCTATTGCGTTGGTCGAGATACAATGACTGTTAGCAGAATATGAAATAAGTGGGTTCTGAGGGTAATACGGAACGCCGTGCTGGATCCCAACGGCCTCGTATCACTAGCAGTCGAGATGACAGATATCTTATCCGCAAGGCTGTAACGGATCGTGCAGCCACGTCTCGATCCCTGACTCAACAGATGGGGACGTTTGCAAGACATCAACTATCTGCACGAACAGTTCGACGACGTTTGCAGCAGCATGGACTATCAGCTCGGAGACCATGCCTGCGGTTACACTTGACGCTGCATCTCAGATAGGAGCGCCTACGATGGTGTACTCAACGACGAACCTAGGTGCACGAATGGCAAAACGTCATTTTTTCGGATGAATCCAGGTTCTGTTTACAGCATCGTGATGGTCGCATCCGTGTTTGGCGACATCACAGTGAACGCAGATTGGAAGCGTGTATTCGTCATCGCGATATTGGCGTATCATTCGGTATGATGGTATGGAGTGCCATTGGTTACACGTCTCGGTCACTTCTTGTTCACATTGACGGCACTTTGAACAGTGGACGTTACATTTCAGATGTGTTACGACCCGTGGCTCTACCTTTCATTCGATCCCTGCGAAACCCTACATTCCAACAGGATAATGCACGACCGTATGTTGCAGGTCCTGTACGGGCCTTTCTGGATACAGAAAATGTTCGACTGCTGCCCTGGCCAGCACATTCTCCAGATCTCTCACCAATTGAAAACGTCTGGTCAATGGTGGCCGAGCAACTGGCTCGTCACAATACGCCAGTCATTACTCTTGATGAACTGTGGTATCGTGTTGAAGCTGCATGGACAGCTGTACCTGTACACGCCATCCAAGACCTGTTTGACTCAATGCCCAGGCGTATCAAGGCCGTTATCACGGCCACAGGTGGTTGTTCTGGGTACTGATTTCTCAGGATCTATGCACTCAAACTGCGTGAAAATGTAATCACATGTCAGTTCTAGTATAATACGTTTGTCCAATGAATACCCGTTTATCATCTGCATTTCTTCTTGGTGTAGCAATTTTAATGGCCAGTAGTGTAAAATGACCTGTGAAACCCACGCAACTTGCGTAATATTGTAGAAAACTAGTCCCAAACACGTGTATACCAGCTGTCAAATTAGAATGCTGTGCAGGCTGCAGTTCTCCACCAATCAGAAAAAAACACAATTACGACAAATTCGAACCGTATAACGGAGGGTTGAAAATCTGTTCGGGTCACAAGGGTACTTATTTATTACGTGAGATTACGCGAGATATCAGTAACTGTGGACACCGGATGATGTACTGAAGGAACAGGAGCAGATTTAACTATTGTTTTACTAAAAAGTAGAAAAATAGTAGGAAGGGATGTGGGGCAAACAGTATATCTACATGTTGGTACTGTTGCAACGACAATGTTGTCGTAGATCGACAAATTACAATATTATGTCCAGAAAAAACATTTTAGTTTAAAGATAAAGCAGGAACTACATTACCTTTACAACTGAGAGCGTGATATGATTTCACAGCCTTTTTCAAAATCGCTCGTTTGGATGCACTTCACCCCGTTGCAGGATTTCGAGATAGTGTGGCAACGACATTCAGTGCTGTTATTTGACGATTGCTCTTGAAAATAATATCTTCAGGTAAGTTATAAATCTACTGCAGGCAACGAAAAGAATCCTCTACTGCGGCAGCTGTAATTGCAAGCTTGATGCCGTGGGATGCAGTTCCAGAGTGCGCACAGTTGGAAATAGAGACGTCCCTTTTGCTCTTATGTATTGCAGTAGTAGATTAAGTCTGTAAAAAGTATAGCACTAGGGAGTCCATGTAAGTACTTTTTCCTTTATTGTTTTATTCATTATACTCTGTACATTCACATTCAAGTGAGAACCTGTCAAAAGCCTGGATAATTAGTTTTTGCATCGTGCACCACTGCGAGACGTGCAGGAAGAGAGTCTGTGAGGTTCTGGAAGGTAGTGTCAGGGTATGGAACCATACTGACTTCTGTGCCGTGGCAAGCTGTAAGGTTTCTCGGTTGAGGGCCACGGCGCGAACAGCCCGACTGAGGTGGTTCCACAGATTTTCGGTTAGGTTTAAATCTGAAAAGTTTGATGGTCAGGGGAGTACAATAAACTCATTCTGGTTTTCTTGGAAGAACGCACATACACTGCTGCTTGACACGTAAGATTCCCCTGCTCGTAGGTGCCATCAAGCCGAGGAAAACCACACTGCATGTAGAGTGGACATGGTTCCCAAATATAGGTGCATACTTATGTCGATCTATTGTACCTTCCAGGAAGATGACGTCACCCAGGCAACGAAAACATTCCCCAAACCATAAGGTGTCCTCCTCCGGCCTGGACCCTACCGACAATTGTTGCAAGGTGTTTGCTTTCAGACGTGTACACGCCAACGGCCATCTGTTCGATGCAACGTGAAACGTGATTAATCTCAAAAGGCCATCTGTCGTCATTCAGTGGACGTCGAGTTTCGGTACTAGCACACAAATTCCAGCCTTCGTCGCCGACGAGCAGCAGTCAGCATGGGTGGACGAACAAGGCGCCTGCGGCGTAGGCCCCATGTAGCAGCGTTCGCCGAACGGTCGTTGAGGAGACACTGCTGGTAAACCCTTGATTCATCTGGGCAGTCAGTCGCTCAACAGCCGCCCGTACACATCTCCGCAGCTGTCGTTCATCCCTCTCATCTATGGTCCGTGGTGCACAACTGTTGCCTCGACACCGATTTCGGATAGTGCCATTTTGACATGCACGGTATACTTTAACCACGGTGGCAGGTGAACTGTTTACAGACTTAGCGGTTTCGGAAACGGTTTCAATCTTGATCTGAAAGCCAATGATCGTGGCCTTTTGGACGTTAGATAGATCCCTCCGTTTCTGCATTATGACAACGACGGTACTGTTTTCTCCAATACCCTTTACAGACCCTCCACAGCTAGATCCGCCCCATGTCGTCTATCAGTGGTTATTGTACGTTGACGTCGAACATAGGTGTTGGTCACATTAAGATTAAATATAATTACATTCAAGTAAAACATTAAAAAATAATAAATCTATTACAAAGTTGCAATGGGCTTGTCACAGTGGCTACACTGGTTCCCATGAGATCACACTAAGCGTTGTCGGGCGTGGTCGGCACTTGGATGGATGGCCATCCAGGCTGCCATGCACTGTTGCCATTTTTCAGGGTGCACTCAGCCTCGTGATGCCAATTGAGGAGCTACTCGACCGAATAGTAGCGGCTTCAGTCAAGAAAACCATCATAACGACTGGGAGAGCGGTGTGCTGACCCCACGCCCCTCCTATCCGCATCCTCCACTGAGGATGACACGGCGGTCGGATGGTCCAGATAGGCCACTCGTGGCCTGACGACGGAGTGATTTTTTTTTTATTTGAAAGTTAATATTCGAGTGTCAGGATGGTGGGAAGGAGAAGGCAGATTGTTGACCTGTGGTGTGTGTGTAGGGTGGGGGTTGAGAGGGAAGGGGTAGTGGAGGGTAGGGGGCAGGGGGAGGGGGCAGTGGAAGGTAGGGGCAGGGGGAGGGGCTAGTGGAGGGGAGGGGAAGGGGTATTGGAGGGTAAGGGCAGGGGGAGGGTGTAGTGGAGGGTAGAGGGAGGAGGAGGGTGTAGTGGAGGGTACCACCATGCTGGAAATTGACTTCGGGAGGAGTTTGTGAAACTGCATACTTGGCCAACATGTTGACATAGGTGTGTCCCGTCACTGCAGGCTCTGTGAAAAATGGACCATCTCACCATGTTTATGTAATCCCAAGCACACATTAATTTTTCGTGAGTCCGTTTCGTAGTCAGACACTTCTCGTGGAGTCTCACTTCCCTAGTTCGACATTTATGCTTTTTAACTTTGCCAAAGATGTAGAAGGTAGATTCATCACTGAACAGCACTGCAATGAGGTAGTCGTCGCTTCCGTCTATACAATGCAGTATTTCAATAGCAAAACCACACCCGCTGCTGTGATTATGCACGCAACACGAGACATGTGTACGCAGTGGCGTGCACAGTCGAATGGGGGACGTTTAATTCCCTACCAGTTTGTCTAACGGATTTATGTAGCCTTCTAGCTAATACTTCGAACACACGTTCCACGGTTTCTTCATTTACAGTCGTTTGAGGATGTTTCTAAACATTTCAAATCCAACTTCCAGTTTGTCGAAGAGCTCTATCCGATTGATAAAAAGATTTATGTGTCGGATGATCCACGTTCCATTCCTTATTTGCATGACGCTGAACATGTACTGCAGATTTTAACTGTGCTAACCATGGCACGCACTAGACCCTACACCTTTCGTTACGCCGTCCAGATATCGACTATTAGGAGAACGTCTGCTTGCTAGCACAGTAAACATTCGTTCGCATGTGTCATACGGCTCAGCACTGTTTACGGCATGGTGAGGATCACATCTTGGAGAGTGGCTATATGGATTACGTATTTACCCAACAACATAAAATGTCAAATTGTTTCGTTATAAGCATTTGTTTGCGTTTTCCTCTAGGTCACACACCCTGTATTTTCGATGTTCTATCTTAACAGCTTCACTCTATATATGAGGCTTTCCTTCCTCTTCTTTATCTCCTGTACGCTGGTCGACATCTGCTTCAGTATGTTGACTATACCGGTTTCCTAACCCTCTGCCCCGCTTGCATTGGACACCTTAGAAAAACCTACACCATTCGTAAACTCGACTCCAATAACGCTATTGTCTCTTCTCTAATTTACGTTCCTAGTACACCCACACGTCTGTACCGACAAATTCCACCAGCCATGCACCTTCACACTCTCTGTATCATATCCGAACGATATTTCAACCGTCCACTTCTCCTGTACAATGAAATCCGTCCAGACATGTACTCATCCCACCAAATAAAGTTCCATTCCACCCATCTCATCCTTTTTCCTGTCCGCCCCCATATTTTCCTCCCCCTTCCTCCTCCTTCAGATTACGGCCTTACCTACACTCCCTGTCTGTCCAACATCCACTTTGACCCCATGGATACCATTTATCAGTCTTCCATATGTAACACTTCCTACCCTATCGGGCACGTAATCTTTCCATTTCTTCTTGGGCAGGTCTTCCAATATGTGGTGACAGTGCATTGCTTCAATTTTAAGACAGTTTCTAAATCGTGATTTGCATATATTTTTCTTGTTTTTATTTTACCTTTTAGCTTTCATGTCTTAGATGACAAAGAAAATTAATGGCCAGATACGAGTGGGGCTCGCGCTCTGAGGGTCCTGTACAAACTTAAGTATCCATATAGACAGTACATCCATCCTTACAACCGAGAATACGTACGAGTTTTACCTGTTGTGGAAACAGATGCTGCAAGATATCGGTCTCGGGAATTCGAAGACTTTAGAGAATGTTTAAATTTCAAATTGAATAACCAATGACAAATGAAATACCTTTTTAGATGACATAATCACAGATTAACAATTTTCTGATTTCTATTTTAACTGCCAAAACTCCAAGATTCTAGGCTAGTGGGAAGTAGCCTGTGCATTCTGATGAGTGAGTTTCCGAGTGTCAAAATACGACGGTAATCCCAAATGTAAGGTCTCCTATTTTTTTTATGAGTACAGAACTTTTATTGTGTGGCAGTTGGTCACACTGTTATGAAGAGTGCTTCACGCGCTGTGTGTAAACATGCTCACGCCGCGCTGAGGCGCTCAGTCTTGGCTTGGCTACCGTTGAGAATGGAGTAGCCGTTGGATGTCACTGCCAAGTGCGAATTGCGCGCAGTTATTCGGTTTTTAAAGGCAAAGGGCACTGCGCCGATTGAAATCCATCACCAATTGACGGAAGTGTATGGTGAGTCGCGCATGGATGTCAAAAATGTTCGTAAGTGGTGTACAGAATTTGCAGCTGGTCGGACCGAAATTCACGACGAACCAAGAAGAGGGAGACAGTCAGTTTCTGAGGAGACAGTGTTGAAGGTTGAGAAAAGCATGCGTGGAGATCGGCGGATCACCCTGGATGATCTCTGCACTTTGGTTCCTGAGGTTTCCCGAAGCACCGCTCACAGAATTTTGACGGAAACATTGAACTACCGCAAGGTGTGCTCAAGATGGGTGCCACGCATGCTGACTGAGGACCACTTGCGGCAACGAGTTGATGCTTCCCGCGGACTTCAAATGGTTCAACTGGATCTGAGCACTATGGGACTTAACATCTGTGGTCATCAGTCCCCTAGAATTTAGAACTACTTAAACCTAACTAATCTAAGGACATCACACACATCCATGCCCGAGGCAGGATTCGTACGTGCGACCGTAGCGGCCACGCGGTTCCATACTGAAGCGCCTAGAACCGCACCGCCACTCAGGCCGGCTCCTGCACATTTCATCACCGCCTTGCAGCCGAACAGGACAACTTTGTGGACTCAATTGTCGCGGGTGACGAAACCTGGGCATACCACTTTACACCTGAGACCAAGCAACAATCACGCCAGTTCATAACTATCTCAACAGTATGGCGGCGAGCTGGTATGACATGGGCATACAAAAACTGTTACAGCGTCTACAAAAATGCATCGACAGAAATGGTGATTATGTCAAAAAATAGCTAAATGTTGAAGCTGTAAACTGATGTAAACCATTGTAGAAATAAACAGGTCTATGTACTTATGAAAGAATAGGAGACCTTACTTTTGGGATTACCCACGTATATGACACAAATAGCCGTATCTCTTGACTGTATTAGAAGCGTTAAGTGTTGCACACCTACAAAGGACAATTGACCTTAGTGTGTAACATAAATTTCAACTTGATATGTCTAACCGTTCTTGAGAAAAAAGGTTTTTAGCAGTCATAGGGACAGATAGACAGACAGACAACAAATTGGTCCCATTAGTGTTACGGTTTTACAGATTTAGGTACAGAACACAAAAAATGAAGAAAATTATGTTTCTTTTGCACAAAAGCTTCATTAAATTCATCCTCATCCTCATAAATTTGTAAATGTCTCGCCTTTTAATTCAGCGTTTTTAGTTGACAATCCATCCTCCACATTGCCCCCCTTGGGACGAGGAGAGTGAAATAACGTTAAAGGAAATAGAAAATGATATACCTGCCAGGGTAGCCGAGAGCGCAGACGCGCTGCTTCCTGGACTCGGGTAGGCGCGCCGACCCCGGATCGAATCTGCCCGGCGGATTAATGACGACGTCCGGTGTGCTGGCCAGCCTGGCTGTGATTTTTAGGCGGTTTTCCACATCCTACTAGGTGAATACCGGGCTGGTCCCCGCGTCCCGCCTCAGTTACACGACTCGCAGACATTTGAAACACCTTCACACTATTTCACGATTTACACTAGACGCAGACAGCTGGGGTACACTAATTCGATTCCGGGGGTTACGGGGTGGCGTCAGGAAGGGCATCCGGCCACCTCTTACAACTGTTGTTGTTGTTGTTGTGGTCTTCAGTCCAAAGACTGGTTTGATGCAGCTCTCCATGCAACTCTATCCTGTGCAAGTTTCTTCATCTCCCAGTACTTACTGCAAACTACATCCTTCCAAATCTGCTTAGTGTATTCATCTCTTGGTCTCCCTCTACGATTTTTACCCTCCAATGCTACATTTGTGATCCCTTAATGCCTCAGAACATGTCCTACCAACTGGTCCCTTCTTCTTGTCAAGTTGTGCCACAAACTCCTCTTCTCCCCAATTCTATTCCATACCTCCTCATTAGTTACGTGATCTACCCATCTAATCTTCAACATTCTTCTGTAACACCACATTTCGAAAGCTTCTATTCTCTTCTTGTCCAAACTATTTATCGTCCTAGTTTCACTTCCACACATGGCTACACTCCATACAAATACTTTCAGAAACGACTTCCTGACACTTAAATCTATACTCGATGTTAACAAATTTCTCTTCTTCAGAAATGCTTTCCTTGCCATTGCCAGTCTACATTTTATATCCTCTCTGCTTCGACCATCATCAGTTATTTTGCTCCCCAAATAGCAAAACTCTATTACTACTTTAAGTGTCTCATTTCCTAATCTAATTCCCTCAGCATCACCAGACTTAATTCGACTACATTCCATTACCCTCGTTTTGATTTTGTTGATGTCCATTCCGTTCAACTGCTCTTCCAAGTCCTTTGCTGTCTCTGACAGAAATACAATGTCATCGGCTAACCTCAAAGTTTTTATTTCTTCTCCATGGATTTTAATACCTACTCCGACCTTTCTTTTGTTTCCTTCACTGCTTGCTCAATACACAGATTGAATAACATTGGGAAGAGTCTACAACCCTGTCTCACTCCCTTCCCAACCACTGCTTCCCTTTCGTGTCCCTCGACTCTTATAACTGCCATCTGATTTCTGTACAAATTGTAAATAGCCTTTCGCTCCCTGTATTTTACCCCTGCTACCTTTAGAATTTGAAAGAGAGTATTCCAGTCAACATTGTCAAATGCTTTCTCTAAGTCTACAAATGCTAGAAACGTAGGTTTGGCTTTACTTCATATATTTTCTAAGATAAGTCGTAGGGTCAGTATTGCCTCACGTGTTCCAACATTTCTACGGAATCCAAACTGATCTTCCCCGAGGTCGGCTTCTACCAGTTTTTCCATTCGTCTGTAAAGAATTCGCCTCAGTATTTTGCATCTGTGACTTATTAAAATTACAATTAACCATGCCAAATCTGTACTTAACCCTGCCGACCCTGCACACGATGTGGGATAAAGGCGGTAGCAAAAGAAAGAAAGAAAGAGAGAAAGAAAGAGAAAAAGATATGAGGCGTGTGCTGGGAGGCAGCGATACATCCTGATGCAGACATCGGCAACAGTTGCGAGTTTTTGAAGCAGTTCAGGGATGCAATGGACCGTGTTACCAAGATGAGATGAGCAGTATGTGGAAGCTGGTATACTCACTGTGGCTAGGAGGCCGAATTTGTCGATGGGCATGGGGTGGCGCAGCTTGGCGAGGTCGAACAGCGGGTCCGAGTAGCCCCACAGCAGGTTGGACACGGGCACCTGCACGAAGGGCTTGGTGCCGAAGCTGCGGATGGCCGCGTCCGTGGCCACCTGGTACACGAAGAACAGCTCGCGCAGCTCGTTCACCGCCGTCTGCCGACACAGACAATGTCACCTTAGGTACGTTCGAACACGCTACCGAGCTGAATTTGTGACTGGATTGAGGATTCCTTGGTAGGAAAGACACAGCATGTTCTCTCGGGTGAAGAGTCGTCGACAGGTATAGAAACAACTCTGAGCGTACCCCAGGGAAGCGTATTGGGACCTTTACTGTTCATATTGTATATGGGGCGATCAAAAAGTTTGTTTGGGGACGTTGCTGCAGCCTATATGCAATGTAGCGCGATTCCATTGCGGGTATACAGAGTGGTCCATTGATCGTGACCTGGCCAAACATCTCATGAAATAAGCGTCGAACGAAGAAACTGCAAAGAACGAAACTTGTCTAGCTTGAAGGGAGAAACCAGATGGCCTTATGGTTGGCCCGCTAGATGGCGCTGTCATAGGTCAAGCAGATATCAACTGCGTATTTTTAAATAGGAACCCCCATTTTTATTACATATTCGTGTAGTACGTAAAGAAATACGAATGTTTTAGTTGGACCACTTTTTTCCCTTTGTATTAGATGGCGCTGTAATAGTCACAAACATATGGCTCACAATTTTAGACGAACAGTTGGTAACAGGTAGGTTTTTTTAAATTAAAATACAGAACGTAGGTACGCTTGAAAATTTTATTTCGGTTGTTCCGCCGGCCGGAGTGGCCAAGCGTTTCTAGGCGATACAGTCTGGAACCGCGCAACCGCTACGGTCGCAGGTTCGAATCCTGCCTCGGGCATGGATGTGTGTGATGTTCTTAGGTTAGTTAGGTTTAAGTAGTTCTAAGTTCTAGGGGACTGATGACCTCAGAAGTTAAGTCCCATAGTGCTCAGAGCCATTTGAACCATTTTTTTTTTCGGTTGTTCCAATGTGATACATGTACCATTATGAACTTATCATTTCTGATGAACGCATGCTGTTACAGCGTGATTACCTGTAAATACCACATTTATGCAATAAATGCTCAAAATGATATCCGTCAACCTCAATGCAGTTAGCAATATGTGTGACGACATTCCTCTCAACAGCGAGTAGTTCGCCTTCCGTAACGTTCGCACATGCATTGACAATGCACTGACTCATGTTGTCAGGCGTTGTCGGTGGATCACGATAGCAAATATCCTTCAACGTTCCCCACAGAAAGAAACCCGGGGATGTCAGATCCGGTGAACGTGCGGGCCACTGTATGGTGCTTCGACGACCAATCCACCTGTCATGAAATATGCTATTCAATACCGCTTCAACCGCACGCGAGCTATGTGCCGGACATCCATCATGTTGGAAGTACATCGTCATTCTGTCATGCAGTGAAACATCTTGTAGTAACATCGGTAGAACATTACGTAGGAAATCAGCATCATTGCACCATTTAGATTGTCATCCTGATTTAGGTTTTCCGTGATTTCCCTAAATCGCTGCAGGCAAATGCCGGGATGGTTCCTTTGAAAGCGCACGGCGGACTTCCTTCCCCGTCCTTCACTAATCCGATGAGACCGATGACGTCGATGTTTGGTATCTTCCCCCAAATAATCCAATCCAATCCTAGATTGCCATCGATAAAATGGGGGCCAATTATCCTTCCTCCCATAATGCCGCACCATACATTAACCCGCCAAGGTCGCTGATGTTCCACTTGTCGCAGCCATCGTGGATTTTCCGTTGCCCAATAGTGCATATTATGCCGGTTTACATTACCGCTGTTGGTGAATGGTGCTTCGTCGCTAAATACAATGCGTGCAAAAAAATCTGTCATCGTGCCGTAATTTCTCTTGTGTCCAGTGGCAGAACTGTACACGACATTCAAGGTCGTCGCCATGCAATTCCTGGTGCATAGAAATATGGTACGGGTGCAGTCGATGTTGATGTAGCATTCTCAACACCGACGTTTTCGAGATTCCCGATTCTCGCGCAATTTGTGTGCTATTGATGTGCGGATTAGCAGCAACAGCAGCTAAAACACCTACTTGGGCATCATAATTTGTTGCAGGTCGTGGTTGACGTTTCACATGTGGCTGAACACTTCCTGTTTCCTTAAATAACGTAACTATCCGGCGAACGGTCCGGACACTTGGATGATGTCGTCCAGGATACCGAGCAGCAGTGCCATCTATCACAAAGCGAAAATAGTGGTCGAACTAAAACATTCATATTTCTATACGTACTACACGAATATGTAATAAAAAATGGGGGTTCCTATTTAAAAAAAACGCAGTTGATATCCGTTTCACCTATGGCAGCGCCATCTAGCGGGCCAACCATAGCGCCATCTGGTTTCCCCCTTCAAGCTACACGAGTTTCGTTCTTCGTAGTTTTTTCGTGAGATATTTGGCCCAGTCACTATCAATGGACCACCCTGTATATAAAAAAGTCGCAACGCTGGAAAACTGCAGGGGAACGTAGGGTGTCCTGCGGCAGAATCGACGTTTGGGACGAGGACTGGTGGTTGACCCTCAACGTAAACAAGCCTAACTGAAAACGTTAACTCCATCCACTTGGCTCGGCGGGCACAACGGTACCTACTGACCACCCTGTTGTCCTCTCCAAATGGCGTTACTGAATGCGGTGTGGACGGTCATAGGATCAGCTGTCCCGGCCGTAGTCAGTTTTAGTGACCTGAGGCCGCTACTACTCCCTCAAGTAACTCCTCAGTTCGCATCGTGAGCCTCTTCCCACCGAAAAGTCCCTGGCATTACCAGGAATCGAACCAGGGTACTCCACATGGTAGTCAGCTTCGTTGACCACTCATACATCTACTGTGCAAGACTGTTCGTCACTTCATAAGTACCGCAACCTACATCCACTTCATTCTGCTTTCTGTATTTGAGTCTCGATCTTCCTCTATAATTTTTATCCCCACAATTCCTTTCATTATCAAACTGATGACTCCTTCATGACTCAGAATGTGGCCTGTCAGCGGATTCCTTCTTTTAGTCAAGTAGTGCCATTCGATTTGGTACCTCCTCATTAGTTAGTCCATATGCCTATTAATCTTCAGCATTCATCTGTAAACCAGATTTCAAAAGCTTTTATTCTCTGTGTGTCTCTGTATCGTCACGTTTCACCTCTGCACAAGGCTACTCTCCATTTAAATATCTTCGGGAAGTACTTCCTAACACTTCAGTTAATATTAGATGTTTACAAATAATTTTTTTTTAGAAATTCTTTCCTTTTCGGCATATTTAAAACACTTTGAGAAATAAAGAAAGACAGAAAAAAGAACCGCGGTGTACTGTGAAGGAATGGTTAAAATGGGACGGAAATCAGTAGATGTGATTACATGTACAGATAAATAAATGATTACAATTTCTGAAGAACTGGATGATTTATTCAAGAGAAAAATCTTCAGAAATTGAGCAAATCAGTAATTCATTGGTCCACCTCTGGCCCTTATGCAAACAGCATCGGCTTGGTGTTGATTGATAGAGTTATTGGATGGCCTCATAAAGAATCTTGTGCCAAATTCTGTCCGGCTGGCGCGTTAGATCGTCAAAATCTCGAGCGAGTTGGAAACCCCAGCCGATAAAGCTTCAAACATTCTCAACTGCGTAGAGATTTTGCGACCTTGCTAGCCGGGATCATCATTTGTTTGTCCGTAAACATACACAACATCTACCGACTTTCGTCGCATTCGGATAACTCCTTCGTAGTGCGTATTTTTTCTTTATTTTCTTTTTTTTAAATCTTAGAATGTATCTTCTCTGCTTCGGACATCATTAGTTGTTTTTCTGCCCAAATAGCAAAACTCATCTCCTACTTTTAATGTATCATTTTCTTATCAAAATCGCTCAAAATTACCTGATTTAATCCTATTACACTCCATTACCGTCGTCTGACTTTTGCTAACATTCATCTTATAACCTCTTTTCAAGACACTATCCATTCCTTTCAACTGCTCTTCCAAGTCGTTTGTAGTCTCTGATAATTACAAAAGCCACTGACAAACCTCAAACATCTAGATCTCCTCACTGAACTTTAACTCCCTTTCTAAACTTATGAATGGTTCTCCTCGCAACTTGCTCAATGTACAGGCTCAGTAACGTCGAGGACAGACTACATCCCCGTTTCACTCTTTTCTCGATTACTGTTATCCTTTCGTACAATACTGCAGCGTATAATGTCACGGTTGTTGATTTAGTAAGTGATCTGTTGTTGGTTATAGGCTCTGGCACCTCATGCTCCATCAAGCGTTGCCTGCATCTCTCTTCTTTGGCCTCTGATTTACGCACTGGATCACACCATGATAAAGTGAGAAACAAAACAGATTAGCATATAACGTAGCTGGTCGCCACAGAATTTAGTTTTGAAAAGGCGACAGACACTTTTAATAAGGTTAGGCCTAACGATATACACTCCTGGAAATGGAAAAAAGAACACATTGACACCGGTGTGTCAGCCCCACCATACTTGCTCCGGACACTGCGAGAGGGCTGTATAAGCAATGATCACACGCACGGCACAGCGGACACACCAGGAACCGCGGTGTTGGCCGTCGAATGGCGCTAGCTGCGCAGCATTTGTGCACCGCCGCCGTCAGTGTCAGCCAGTTTGCCGTGGCATACGGAGCTCCATCGCAGTCTTTAACACTGGTAGCATGCCGCGACAGCGTGGACGTGAACCGTATGTGCAGTTGACGGACTTTGAGCGAGGGCGTATAGTGGGCATGCGAGAGGCCGGGTGGACGTACCGCCGAATTGCTCAACACGTGGGGCGTGAGGTCTCCACAGTACATCGATATTGTCGCCAGTGTCGGCGGAAGGTGCACGTGCCCGTCGACCTGGGACCGGACCGCAGCAACGCACGGATGCACGCCAAGACCGTAGGATCCTACGCAGTGCCGTAGGGGACCGCACCGCCACTTCCCAGCAAATTAGGGACACTGTTGCTCCTGGGGTATCGGCGAGGACCATTCGTAACCGTCTCCATGAAGCTGGGCTACGGTCCCGCACACCGTTAGGCCGTCTTCCGCTCACGCCCCAACATCGTGCAGCCCGCCTCCAGTGGTGTCGCGACAGGCGTGAATGGAGGGACGAATGGAGACGTGTCGTCTTCAGCGATGAGAGTCGCTTCTGCCTTGGTGCCAATGATGGTCGTATGCGTGTTTGGCGCCGTGCAGGTGAGCGCCACAATCAGGACTGCATACGACCGAGGCACACAGGGCCAACACCCGGCATCATGGTGTGGGGAGCGATCTCCTACACTGGCCGTACACCACTGGTGATCGTCGAGGGGACACTGAATAGTGCACGGTACATCCAAACCGTCATCGAACCCATCGTTCTACCATTCCTAGACCGGCAAGGGAACTTGCTGTTCCAACAGGACAATGCACGCCCGCATGTATCCCGTGCCACCCAACGTGCTCTAGAAGGTGTAAGTCAACTACCCTGGCCAGCAAGATCTCCGGATCTGTCCCCCATTGAGCATGTTTGGGACTGGATGAAGCGTCGTCTCACGCGGTCTGCACGTCCAGCACGAACGCTGGTCCAACTGAGGCGCCAGGTGGAAATGGCATGGCAAGCCGTTCCACAGGACTACATCCAGCATCTCTACGATCGTCTCCATGGGAGAATAGCAGCCTGCATTGCTGCGAAAGGTGGATATACACTGTACTAGTGCCGACATTGTGCATGCTCTGTTGCCTGTGTCTATGTGCCTGTGGTTCTGTCAGTGTGATCATGTGATGTATCTGACCCCAGGAATGTGTCAATAAAGTTTCCCCTTCCTGGGACAATGAATTCACGGTGTTCTTATTTCAATTTCCAGGAGTGTAATTATAAATAAAATGCAATCTTGTAATCAGTAGTTTATTCTGCAGACCGAAGTAGCCAACTGTTAGTTGCTTCTTAACGTGCAACAAGACAACAATAAGATTACCGATCTTATACCTACGGTTCTAAGTTTAGGAAGCATCGCTGCGCTAGATCCAGTTACGCATAAGGTCATCCACAGTTAATATAACTTTCCTGTTCCACCTCTCACCACCAGACACATACATTACCCACTTGTACTACCAAAACACGTGTTTTCCCAGCTCGGCCCGGCACTGCATGCTAGGACACGTCCTTTGCCCCTCACGGCCCGGCACGGAATGACCGGATATCGGACGGTACACCTCCCCTCTATCCTTCGGATAGGGTGAAGGTAGCCTAGCCACTGCCAGTCTAGCTCTCCGGCGGTCGCTTAAAATTTTCAAATGGTCAATTCTGACTCGTACATAATTCGGCGCGCACTGAACGTTCGAGCGGCAAGCAGGGTTGAGTCCCCATAAGTTCGTTAGCCGGCCACAGCCAGCGCCCAAGGCTCGGACGGCCCTTGGAAGTGGTAGCTGGGTGTCAATTCAGGCTTCACCGCGCAGCCTGTATCGTTAGAACACCCTGCAGCCATATAGTTCTCATTGAGCAGTTTTACTTCTGTCGTTCCACTGTAGTGTCGCAGAATAGTAAAGAGTTGGAAACGTGGAATATTGTCAAAGTTTCGTTGCCTATGCCGAGAGCCAGAGGCAGTAGGTTAGCCAAGAGGTAAGAGGATTGCACATGTATCGGAATGAGTCGTCACGCAGGAGCAGTGGCCTGGTTACACACGACAGCCGAGAGAGAATTGCTTAGCACGCGGGTTTGTGTTAGGCGGAGACTTTCGAAGTGTAAGACAGAGGTATAGCGTCAGCTGTACTGCATTTCATAACTTCGTGTAAGTCTGCCATAACAACATGTAACTCTGTCACAAGAACACCTAAGGGGCGAGTACGACAGATAAATCAGCAGTATAAGTGGAACAAATGAGTTCATTACAAACGAGCATGACGTCAGGACGTCGCTCGTGCTTCCTTTAAATACGACAGCTCTGATAGCAACAAGACACTCGCAGTTACACTTGCAGTTAGATGTGTACTGGGATGCTGCGTAGCGCTCAGTTTGGTGGTCGACATGTTAATCTTTATTAAGGAGATGTTGCAGTAAGGGCGGCCCATCCAGCAGCAGACGTGAGAGGACAGTACCAGCTCTGGTCCTCTCTGCTGCCGCTGTCAATCATCAACCCAGGATTAGCAGACATCGTGGCAGACTCGCTCGCCGCCAATGCTGACCACATCAGTGAGCTGTCGTCGAGATCGTGTGGGGCCTAGGTCCTGTGCATCCGCCGTCACAACCGGGTGAACCGACGGCACTGGGGGACTGCAGCCCGTTCCGCCCGTCCACTGCAGACGAGCCAGCAGGAGGAGCAGGGAAGAAGACGGGGTGGGATAGAGTACACTCCGCACTACGAGAATGCTTCTCGTGCCAACAGCGCCGGGACTCCAACCTGGAGCCTCCTACGCACAGCGGCCTGCTGTCCGCCGCTGAGCCGGCGGCACTGCGCCAGCAAGAGTGGTGCGGCCCAGAGCTGGTGTCACTGCTCCAAGTCAGCGAGGACTGAGGGAAGGTCGTTGATATCACCAAGCTCAGCCAGCCTGTGTTACGCGGGCCACATTGTTCTCAGCAGGAATAAAGGTGTCACGAATTAATAATGTTTCTTTGGCATTTCTGATGCGTCTACAGTCATTTCCTATCATCCTGACAACTGGAGAGGTCACCGCTCAGCCTCCAGTCCACCGTAGGCGACCGGGACCACCTCAGTCTAGAAGAACAGAGATTAAAACTGTAATCAAAAGGAAATTAGTTTCCTTTTTACGAGATATCAAGCCGATAAAACGTTTAGTCATATCTTTGTGTCTGAAAAGCGCCATAGATCATTGTTAAAAAAACGGAAGAAATGAAAACTGGGAAAACAGCTAGAGAAACACTGGCTGAGTATTTGGCGCAGCGAGTGACTGAAGTACGAGGGTTGGAATTTTAATAGTGGCAACTATTTATTTACAGCTCGTACAAAATAGATACGTGTTTCAAAGTTTTACTAACCTTCAAAGTAGTCACCAACATTGTGTATAACCCGTTGCCAGCGATTTGGAAGGTGTAAGATACTCTTAGCAGTGCCAGCTGTGTTGAAAGTTCGAGCGGAGCAGTCTATTGCCCGAAGAATTTGTAGCAGTTCTGAAGCGAGTGCCGTGAAGTGTTTCCTTCAATTTACATCTACATATATACTCCGCTAGCCACCAAGCAGTGTATGACGGAGGGCACAATTCGCGCCAAAGTCACATTCCCCCCCCCCCCCCCCCCCCCTTCCTTTCGACTCGCGGATCGCGAGGGAAAAACGACTGTCTGAACGCCTCAGTACGAGCTCTAACTTCCCTTATCTTTGAATGGTTTAGAAATCGAGTTGAACTCACGAGGGCTTAAGTCAGGCGAGTGCAGTAGGTGGTATAGCACTTAGCAGCCCCATCAGTCAAACAAATCAGTAACAGCTTGCACTGTACGTGCTTGAGCGTTGTCCTGCAAAATGATGGTCAGGTCCTGTAGAAAATGTCATCACTTCTATCTATAATCTGGTCGTAGGTTGTGTTCCAAAAATGAACACCGAGCGAGGTGGCGCAGTGGTTAGCACACTGGACTCGCATTCGGGAGGACGACGGTTCAATCCCGTCTCCAGCCATCCTGATTTAGGTTTTCCGTGATTTCCCTAAATCGTTTCAGGCAAATGCCGGGATGGTTCCTTTGAAAGGGCACGGCCGATTTCCTTCCCCACCCTTCCCTAACCCGAGCTTGCGCTCCGTCTCTAATGACCTCGTTGTCGACGGGACGTTAAACAACACTAACCTAACCCTAACCTAACCAAAAATGAACAACATAGAAACAGAAGTGATGACACTTTCTGCAGGACTGGAATTACTCAATAGAGGAAAGTCCACTGGACCTGACGGGATACCAATTCGATTCTACACAGAGTACGCGAAAGAACTTGCCCCCCTTCTAACAGCCGTGTACCGCAAGTCTCTAGAGGAACGGAGGGTTCCAAATGATTGGAAAAGAGCACAGATAGTCCCAGTCTTCAAGAAGGGTCGTCGAGCAGATGCGCAAAACTATAGACCTATATCTCTTACGTCGATCTCTTGTAGAATTTTAGAACATGTTTTTTGCTCGCGTATCATGTCATTTCTGGAAACCCAGAATCTACTATGTAGGAATCAGCATGGATTCCGGAAACAGCGATCGTGTGAGACCCAACTCGCCTTATTTGTTCATGAGACCCAGAAAATATTAGATACAGGCTCCCAGGTAGATGCTATTTTTCTTGACTTCCGGAAGGCGTTCGATACAGTTCCGCACTGTCGCCTGATAAACAAAGTAAGAGCCTACGGAATATCAGACCAGCTGTGTGGTTGGATTGAAGAGTTTTTAGCAAACAGAACACAGCATGTTGTTATCAATGGAGAGACGTCTACAGACGTTAAAGTAACCTCTGGCGTGCCACAGGGGAGTGTTATGGGACCATTGCTTTTCACAATATATATAAATGACTTAGTAGATAGTGTCGGAAGTTCCATGCGGCTTTTCGCGGATGATGCTGTAGTATACAGAGAAGTTGCAGCATTAGAAAATTGTAGCGAAATGCAGGAAGATCTGCAGCGGATAGGCACTTGGTGCAGGGAGTGGCAACTGACCCTTAACATAGACAAATGTAATGTATTGCGAATACATAGAAAGAAGGATCCTTTATTGAATGATTATATGATAGCGGAACAAACACTGGTAGCAGTTACTTCTGTAAAATATCTGGGAGTATGCGTGCGGAACGATTTGAAGTGGAACGATCATATAAAATTAATTGTTGGTAAGGCGGGTACCAGGTTGAGATGCATTGGGAGAGTCCTTAGAAAGTGTAGTCCATCAACAAAGGAGGTGGCTTACAAAACACTCGTTCGACCTATACTTGAGTATTGCTCATCAGTGTGGGATCCGTATCATGTCGGGTTGACGGAGGAGATAGAGAAGATCCAAAGAAGAGCGGCGCTTTTCGTCACAGGGTTATTTGGTAAGCGTGATAGCGTTACGGAGATGTTTAGCAAACTCAAGTGGCAGACTCTGCAAGAGAGGCGCTCTGCATCGCGGTGTAGCTTGCTCGCCAGGTTTCGAGAGGGTGCGTTTCTGGATGAGATATCGAACATATTGCTTACCCCTACTTATACCTCCCGAGGAGATCACGAATGTAAAATCAGAGAGATTCGAGCGCGCACGGAGGCCTTCAGACAGTCGTTCTTCCCGCGAACCATACGCGACTGGAACAGGAAAGGGAGGTAATGACAGTGGCACGTAAAGTGCCCTCCGCCACACACCGTTGGGTGGCTTGCGGAGTATCAATGAAGAATGTAGAATGTAGAATGTAGGACCTGACCATCATTTTCCAGGACAACACTCAAGCACGTACAGTGCAAGCTGTTACTGATTTGTTTGACTGATGGGGCTGCTAAGTGCTATACCACCTGCTGCACTCCCCTGACTTAAGCCCTCGTGAGTTCAACTCGATTTCTAAACTGAACGAAACACTTAACGGCATTCGCTTCAGAACTGTTCATCGTGCAATAGACCGTGAACTGTCAACACAACTGGCACTGCTAAGAGTATCCTACGGCTTCAAAATCGCTCGCAACGGGTTACACACAATACTGGTGACTACTTTGAAGGGAAGGAAAGCTTTGAAACACGAGCTGTAAATAAATAGTTGCCACTATTAAAGTTACAACCCTTGGTATATACACGCGTGGAGAACGTAAGGACGAAAGTAACATTAGCACAATCATTCACTTCCAAGTAGGAAAGGTCTATGAAACTTGGAGCATACGCAGAAAGAACTGTTATAGCATAGTATAGTACCGTATAGTATAGAAGGTAACTGAAAGATATACGCAGTGAGACGAACAGAAATGACACTTTCATTCAAAGACAGTAATTACACTGAAGTCACCGTGAGTCATAGTGGTTCCCTGGACAATACGAAAGGCGAGAGATGGTTCGTAATAGGGTACGTGAGCATCACTAACCACAATGCCTGCTCTGCAACGTTGGTAAGGAGTTATTACCGTAGGGCGTTCCATTCCTCTAGCAGCGCGGTTGGCAATTGCTGGATGCTCATTTGTGCATGTGGCTGTGCTCCTGACCACATCCCACACGAGTCTGACGGGATTTAAGTCAGAGGAATGGGCTGGACCTACTCTCGTATGGCGAGATGTTGGCACAAGTAAGGCACCCAGCAACACTGTCGAACATCAGTTTTTTGGTGATCCAGGTGTTATGTTGCGGGGAGGCATAATTTTGCATGGGCTTCCTCGCCTCAGGAACTTCGAACACAGTACTCTCAACTTTATTGTGACGCTGTACTCTTTCCCATTGTAGGTCTTTACAGGGGTGCATTTGGATCTCACTTTATTTTAATGGATAACAATGGTCGACCCCATCGAGCTGCGCCCTTGGAACGAGGGAATATCCGGCGTATAGACAGGCCTATCTGTGACCCTTCCTAAATCCGACAGAGCACGAGTGGATGCGGTAGAGAGACGTACTACAGCAAAATGACCAACTAGCACTTGCCAATCACAATGGTGGAGGAATGTTACGCATTACCACAGTACTCCTTACCAACTTTGTGGACAGCATGGGGGCACGTTGCAGAGCATGCATCCCATTAAGAACGATGTGCCACCATTTCTAATGTCCAAGACCCATCATGAATTGCCGTGAGTTCAGTGTAATTATTGTCTCTTAATTGCAAGCGTAATTTCTGCTCGCCTCATTGCGTATTGCTTCCAGGTACTTAAGGGGACATTGTACGTGAAGTTCGTTGGAATTTGACATTTTCTGTTTTATACTGCATAATGTACTTTGGACTTTCCTGAACATTTTAGTGTATAATACATTATAATCAGACAATTGTGAGACCTTCAAATAATATTTTGAGTGTTTGCGTGTGACTGTCAAATTTCGCTGCTACGCGTATACTGCCAGAGCTGAGCAGTCATACCTTGGGAACCACACAGTCTAGAAGGCTCTGAATTACTTTTGCGCCTACTGGTACGTCTCAGAAACGGCATTACAAATAAACTAATTAGTCCTTTGTTTCTGATACTAGTTTTCGTTGAAAGTAGTGTGATTATCGGCTATTTTTGTAGTAAGCTAACTTCTATTGCTTTTTATACGTAAATAAAATGAGTAAGCGTAGAAGTAACTTCAAGAAACGCAAATTTGCAGTTAACAGATATGTGAGACCTGAATTATTTTCTGAAGTACTAGAAAACACGTGTGCTAGCAGTGAAGCAAACCATGTCATGCTTTGTTGACATCTCCATCAAACACTTGTTGAAAATATAGGCAAGTTGAATTTTGTGGCACCCTGCATAAATTTACACATAAACATCATCTTCCTTTGGCAGTAATGGAGGCAATCAGACCTATTTACAGAGATCTGGCAAATCCTGAGCTACTAAAGAAGTGTTTACATGGGAAGACCCAGAATGTGAATGAGTCCTTCAATAATGTTGTGTGGTGCCGTGTGCCTAAAAATGTATTTGTTGCCCTTATGATTCTAACGTTAGCAGTGTCTGATGCTGTAATAACTTTAATGGTGGGAACTATGAAAGAATTAAGGTTCTGGAGAAGTTAGGGGTAAGTTTTGGACAGAACACAGCTAAAGGACTGCAGGAACTGGATGAGCTTCGTGTACGTGAAGCAGAGTTAGCTGCTCAGCAAATGACAAAAGAAACAAGAAAGAAAAGGAGGAGGCAAGCACTGGGTTGTTGTGACACTGAAGAAGACATAGACTATAGGCCAGGGCAATTATAGTGCATAAATGACGCAGAAATCTAAGTCTGTATAAGAATTTGTAGTAACAAAAGCTTTAAACCTCAATGTCTCTGAACATTTTTTACAATAAATGTCCCGTTTTCTAAAAAGTACTGACGGTAGAGACATGAAATTTTCACAGCATGCCAAGTGGAAGATTGAATACATATGGAACTAGAATAATTAAAATATCCAGAATTCTTTTGTTTTTATGTTCATTTATTTACAAAGTTCTGTCAAAAAACTGAGTGTTTGAAAAAAAAAATAACATGCGCCACAACACAATTTATGTAATAATTCTAGTTCAGTGTATCTAGAAAGGTGCGTTCAATAATTATAGAAAATTGTTGGTGTCTTAAAAATTTTCCAAGATAATGGGTCACAAAATTCGATAATTTAACACTGGTGGCATAGGACATACAATGTCCCCTTAAGCTTTGCATATCAGAGAATTTGTTTTATCAAGAACAAAATATTAATTATTAAAACATTAAATATTTTTCTACATTCAAAATAAGAAGAAATGGCGGGGTGGTGCGGGAGTATTGAAGGAAAGGTAGCATATGTCTGGCTGACAGGAGTCACAGAGCACGCAAAATGGACACTCAGTGTTGCCACCTGAATAGGCTACTCACGATGAGGATGATGTTGGGCACGACCACCTTGTCCACGTCAGGGTTGCCAACGGAGAGCTCCGGCGCGAAATCGAAGCTGCGCTTCTCCTGGTAGCTCACCGTGTTGTCCGGGTGCAGGCGGACGTTGACCCGTTCCAGCTGCATCCTGCCAAACACAAGACACTCACTCGTCTGTGCCGACCAACACTATTTTATCGCATTCTCGATAAACTGAGGTCTATTATATCTCCATACATCATCTCTCACATCCTTTCACGAAACTTGTAAACTGTAAAACAATATAGTTTGCTAAGGCTTCCGGAGGGCGCTGAGGTCGTGGGATATTTTGACCATTCGGGTGGACGTCATTATGGTGGTCTGTTAAGAAGGTGTTTATTGTGACTTTTAACGACACAAACCGAATATTATGTGTTTATCCGTGCGTATGTATAGTATTTGTTAGTCGTAACTGTGCTGCGTATAAATTCTAGAGTAGGCGAAGCAAATGGTGAAGAGTTATACAGTGTTTAATTGCGCAAATAAATTCTGGATGAAAACCAGTATCATCTTTCACAGGTACGTGAAATGTTTAGATGTTTAATATTGGGGACTTTCTGTCATAGCCGGCCTGTGTGGCCGTGCGGTTCTAGGCGCGTCAGTCTGGAACCGTGAGACCGCTACGGTCGCAGGACCGAATCCTGCCTTGGGCATGGATGTGTATGATGTCCTTAGGTTAGTTAGGTTTAAGTAGTTCTAAGTTCTAGGGGACTGATGACCTCAGCTGTTAAGTCCCATAATGCTCAGAGCCACTTTTTTTCTGTCATAGCACTTAACATTTTCTGAAGTGATATATCACTCATTTAACGATCCTTTTTTAGGGTTCCATACCTCAGTCGGTCACTTTGTATTTGTCTGCCTGTTCGTCTCTTAAGACCCCTTTTGCTAAGGCACGGGCGGGGTATCAAGTTGAAATTTATGTCAAATACTAAGGTTTATGGTTCCTTGGAGGTGTAAAAAACTTAAACTTCTAAGTCACTGCAGTCAAGAGATGTGGCCATTTATTTCACATTTTTTGATACTCGTTAACTCACTCATCAAAACCTATTCGCACTTGTCTGGCATTTTTTAATTGTAGCTGCTGTATTTGAGAGTACTGTTGGAAATGAAGCGGAAAGTTTTTCACTTCGTGATGCTGTAAAATAGTTCAGACTTTGGTGAGAACACCGCACAGTTAGATAATGCGGCGTATCAGATAGCGAAAAAATCATATGATGCCAAATACATTTCACTTCAGAGATTTGGAGTACCAAACAACGGAATGCTAAAATTGGCGCTCACCTGGCAAATTTCTTGTAGTACTAAGAAAATCGGTTAACAGTGATTAGTTGCCGTTTGTTTGTAAATTAAATTGCTGTATTCAACATTATGTTTGTGATATAACTCAAAGGAAGATGAGCTATAACTAAAGGCGCGTAAATTTACTACCACAATGGTTGACGACGCGCCTTTCAAATTGCCCGTTGTTCGTAGTAGGCCACTTAGGGGATTTTGGGGCCTTGGTTGTTTGATAGTTTTTTCCCTTTGTGAGCTTAGGTCACTGGCGTAGTAACTGATTTGATTCAACAGACTTTAGTGGACACTTCTGCTGTAAACTCTAATTGGAACACCTAGCCGTGAGGGCATGGTGTTCCTGTGTTTGGCAGTGTCAAGATTGGCTAGCAAGTAGGCCCTCGGGTTCACTGACAGAAATTAATGTACAGATAACTAATATACGGTATCTTTTTCGTTTATTTACTAATTTTGATGCCTTATTTTTGCTTCTAGGTCGTCGATGTTGTTTTTAAAAAGTTATCCACTTGAACTCTCACGAACATTAAGGGAATCTGGGCATGAAATGACTGAAATTTTCGAAAACATGTTTTTGTCACCATCTGAAAGACAATTTTATCAAAGTTTCAAAAAATGTATTTTTTATCTAATTTTCAGTTGTTGATTTGGTCTTAAACGCTCTTTCAACAAATGTCTGCAAATCAGCCACGCTCATGCGACAGGCAAGGAATATCACCATAAACATTTCTTCCCTGCCACAGTCATGGAAACATTAAAACTACTATACAGGGACCTTGCAGACACAAAATTACTTAGCAAATGTCTACATGTCCGTACACAAAACCTAATGAGCGTTTCAACAGCTGCGCGTGGCAACGAGTACCAAAAACAGAGTTTGTTGGATGGACAGTACTCAAAAATGATTTGATGGATGCTGGCATCTGTTTCAATGTTGGTGTAATCAGCAGGACAAAAGTAACGGACAAATTAGGCATCCAGCCAGGAAATAATATGATAGCTGCTCTGACTGCCATAGACCGTCAGCGACTAGTTGAAGCTGAAAGGGCTGTGGAAGCCACCACTAGAGTCCAGAGTAAGGAAAAGGCTTCTGAAGAAGTCTACAGAGGATAAAGAAGCAGCTGGCCAGCAAGATTATGCCGCTGGAATGCTCTGAAAGAGGCATACGGTGAGTCAAAAACACTGAACATTCTTTTCTCATTTTCTCGAAACTACATTTTCAGAACATTAGGTACATGTAACTTCACAATGGTTTTATCCATGTTCACCAAATTTCTCTTAAGTGAAGAATGGGATAGTATCTTAGTATTATGCCTAATACATCGCAGAAATGATCTATGTTTGTCATTCTGTGTATAATTTTAGCGGCATTTTTTAGATAAAATAGTAATGTGGTATAACAAGGGTCTTTCTATTTCCTCAGATATACTCCAAACTACAAAACGAGAGGAATAATGTGTTCCTATGAATGTTGACAGCACCCTGCGACAGTTTGAATGCTATTAGACTGATGATGGATCAGAAAATGGTACCAGAATGGGAACCTGTATTATAAACCATCTATTAGGCAAAATACTGTAATTCTTAAAATATAACAGCTATTTCAATAAATTTTCTTTTACAGCTTCAGTTAATATCATTCATTGTTGGTAAAAAACCACACCTTCCTCCGCATTGTAGATCAAGAGTAATGTGCACTGAGAGCGAGGTATAAAAGTGCAGCCCATTCACGTCCAGGTCCCCTTAAACGACCAGGAATTAATGAGAGCCAGTCAAATGGCAACACAGATGAAAAAAAGTAAGTAAACTGCTGGTAATCCCACTGCGAGACAAGGCGGCCAATGCCTTCATGGAAAAATGTTTTCGGGTTGCCTACGGAAGAATGATAATATCCAGGTGTTCACCTGTCCGTCCGAAGTAAAAAGACAGCCACGAAAGTCTTTCTTCAGGGATGAAAAAATGTCGAAATCGCCTGGGGAGAAATCAAGACTGTACGGAGGACGTGTAATGGCTTCCTGGCAAAAAACTGTGTAGCGTAGTCGAAAAAGCTTTGGCAAGAAGTGGGCGAGCGTTATCCTGCAACAGACTGATCTGGTCCGTCAACATTCCAGGGTGTTTGGACCTGGCAAAGCGTCACATCCTGCCTTTCTTAAACTGTGGCGCCGTGTTCCACAAAGTCGGTGAGCAACGGTCCCTTGTAGCCAGAGGAAAAGATCATCATTACTTTCCCATTGTTTCGGCTAAGCTGCGGAAGTTTTGCTGGGAAGCCTTTACATATCCACCGTGCAGTTCTGGTCTGCCTCATGCAATTTCCAAATTTTTAGAACCTTGAAGAAATCTGTGGCCGTCTATTTGCTTCGGATGAAGAGGTGCACACCTGGGCACGATTATGGTTCCGCAGTCAAACGCAAATATTTTTCCATGAAGGCGCTGACCGTCTTGTGTCACAGGGGGGATAAATGTGCTTAAGGTTATGGCAATTATTTTTTAAATAATAGACAGTTTACTAACTTTTTCCATTAGTCTCGCTTTAATTCGACTGCCTATCCACAGTAGACCGCACAGGTTCAATAATATTGAGATCTGCTGACTGTGGTGGCCAGGAAATAATTTATCCACGTGCTCACAAAACCGTCCTGGATGACACAGGCTGTGTGGACAGGGCCCTGTCGTCTTAGAACACTTCGACAGAGGAACACAGACACTGTTGAGTTAGCTGGACCTGATCTGTCAAAAGGGTCACATAATCCTTCGCAGTAATGCGAGCTTCCAGAGAAGTCATGGGGTTCAAGGAACACCACGATATGTCTGCGCAGGCCATCACCGAACCCCTGCCATGTTTCGCTTTTGGGAAGTAAACTGGGTCAGAAATTGGAAACTGTGTGCAACAAGACTCATTAGACCAAATTACTTTCTCCTTTGCTCCACAGTCGAGGTTTTATGGATTCGGCACCACGTTTTCCTGTTTCAGGCATTTCGGTCACTGATAAGTGGTTTTAGAATTCCAGGTCGCCCAACAATTCACAACTTACGGAGTTCCCTTCGTCTTGTTTTGGTGCTGACAGGGTTCGCGAGTGCGACGTTCAGTTCTGCAGTGATTTTTACAGCTGTCGCCCTCTTATTTTTCATGACAATTCTCTTCAGTAACAGTCCGTCACGATCACTCAACACACAACTTCGTCCGCATTTTGACTTACTGGGTGACGTTCTGGCGCTTTCCCTGCAGGAGGTGCACACTTTGTGATCAAAAGTATCCGGACACCCCAAAAACATAGTTTTTCGTATTAAGTGCGTTGTGCTGCCACCTACTGCCAGGTACTCCATATCAGCGACATCAGTAGTCATTAGACATGGTGACAGAGCAGAATGGGGCGCTCTGCGGAACTCACGGACTTCGAACGTGGTCAGGCGATTGGGTGTCACTTGTGTCATACGTCTGTACGCGAGATTTACACACTCCTAAACCTCTCTTCGTCCACTGTTTCCGATAGAATAGTGAAGTGGAAACGTGAAGGGACACGTACAGCACAAAAGCGTACAGGCCGACCTCGTCTGTTGACTGACAGAGACTGCCAACAGTTGAAGAGGGTCGTAATGTGTAATATGCAGACATCTATCCAGACCATCACATAGGAATTCCCAACTGCTTCAGGATCCACTGCAAGTACTATGAAAGTTAGGCGGGAGTTGAGAAAACTTGGATTTCATTGTCGACAGGCTGTTCGCAATCCACACATCACACCGGTAAATGCCAAAAGACGCCTCGCTTGGTGTAAAGAGCTTTCACATTGGACGATTGAACAGTGGAAAAACGTTGTGTGGAGTGACGAATCACGGTACACAATGTGGGGATCCGATACGTGGTGAGGGTATGGCGAATGCCAGGTGAACGTCATCTGCTAGTGTGTGTAGTGCCAACAGTAAAATTCAGAGGCGGTGGTGTTATGGTGTGGTCGTGTTTTTCATGGAGGGGGCTTGCACCACTTGTTGGTTTGGATGGCACTATCACAGCACAGGTCTAATGTGATATTTTAAGCATCTTCCTGCTTCCCATTGTAGAAGAGCAATTCGGGGATGGCGATTGCACCTTTCAATACGATCGAACACCTATTTATAATGCACAGTCTGTGGCGGAGTGGCTACACGACAATAACATCCCTGTAATGGACTGACCTGCACAGAGTCCTGACCTGAATCCTATAGAACACCTTTAGGATGTTTTGGAACGCCGACTTCGTGCCAGGCCTCACCGACCGACATTGATACTTCTCGTCAGTGTAGCACTCCGTGAAGAATGGGCTGCCATTCCCCAAGAAATCTTCCAGCACCTGATTGAACGTATGCCTGCGGGGTGGAAGCTGTCATCAAGGCTAAGGGTGGGCCAACAACATATTGAATTCCAGCATTACCGATGCAGGACGCCACGAACTTGTAAAGCCACTTTCTGCCTGGTGCCCGGATACTTTTGATCACATAGTGTATTTACACACGCTACATTACATTTATTTCTATTTAGAGTCAACTGTCAAAATTTTCACTATGTATTCAGAAACTACGGTTCTCTTTGCATTTCGTAACAAATTTCTACAGCTTTCACTTCCCTGTCCGCAACTGCCAACACTATCACCAGGTCATATGAACACGACTTGTACTATTGCAGTACCGTGAAGTACGCCAGTACGTTCGCTTTTCATCATGTCTACAATTAGATTAAAATAATGGTTCTTCGCTCGAACTGCGTATCTGTTGGCATAATCCGTATGTACGTATTTTGTTTACAACGTGACCGTGCAGAACTGTATTACAAGTTTTACGGGAATCAACAGACACGGCATTAACTTCAGCTCTTTTATCTACTATTTTACTGTGTTTATCGTGTTTTGAAATTCAAATTTTAGAAACGATATTAAACCTTTCTTAAAAGAACACCTCTTGAGTCTGAACTAGGATACATGATAATTAGAAGCGTTCGTCTGGTTGGTCTTCATCTCCTAACAAAAATGACAAATAATGCGAAATAAAGGCATTTAAAAAACGTGTGCTGTGGGAATAATGCGTTATTAATGTCTTAACAAGAATGCTCATAAAGAAAATATTTATCGTCATAAATATACATCTGCGTCGACATGTAAGTTACATGATTACTCCGCACATCACAATTCACTGTCTGGCAGAGGGTTCAGGAACTAATTTCAGATTATGTCTCAAGCGTTCCACTTTTGAATAAAGCGTTGGAAAAATGAACGCATAACAGGTTTGTTAGTGTTGCCCTCTTCCACAGCAACTGTTGCAATGAATTACTCTTAACTCTTCCGTCTTAGACTTACTATAATTAAAGAATAATTTACTAGACGCATTTAGCTTTTATTCATTGGTATTTTTGCGTCTTGTTTACATATTCTGCAAACCATTGCTTTTTCGTTTTTAGCATAAGCAAAAGTCGAAAAAATATTTTGTTTGCACATTCACTTTTGACAATTTTGCGCCCTTTTAAACTCAGTTCTTAGTTTCACTTCACTTTTGTAGAAATTCAGAAGAGAAACAGTATCGTAGTTCCACGTGTTCCGCACTCAGCACAGTGGCATGCACTCAGCACAGTGGCATACTAAAAGTAGTACATAAATTTTGTTGTTTGGGTAGCAAAATACCTGATGATGGCCAGGGTTGGAAACACTGGAGACAGGCAATAAGAAGAAAAACATAACTGAAAAAGACAACTTTGTTAGCATCTAGTATAAACTGAAGGTGTCTCTCAGATTTTCTCGGCATTGTTGATTAATAGTGAGCTTCTGGCTGTTCTGCCGAGCTATTGTTTCCATTTTCTGCACTGTAGGCCCAGCCATCGTCTTCAGGTGCTGCGAGTTTTGCCTTTCTGTGTACTCGCTGTGTGGACTCCAACCAGACTGTTGGTTGGTTGGTCGGAGAGCAGGCAGAGATTACACACAACAGTAAAACTCGCAGAACACCCAGGTGTGTTAGCAAGTTTTTTCTGAAGGTGTACGTCTGGAGTATAGCCTTGTACGAAAGTGAAACGTGGCCGATTGGCAGTTCTGACGAAAAGAAGACAGAAGTTTTCGAAATGTTGTAATACAGAGGAATGTTCAAGATTAGATTGGTAGGTCGAACAACAAATAAGGAGGTACTGAATCGAATGAGGGAAGTAAGAAATTTATGGCACTTCTTGACTAAATGAAGGGGTCGGTTGATAGAACACAGCCTGAACTGTCAATTCATTAATGGAAAAAACATGCAAAAGTGTGAGGAATGGAGGGTAAAAATTGTAGAAGAAGATCAAAGTTTGAATTCAGTAAGCGGGTTCAAATAACTGTAAGTTGTCGTAGTTATAAACAGATGGGGAGACTGGTTTGTTTTGAAAATCAGCCATATGCAAACACAGTTAACTAATTAATTAATTTTTTATTTTTATATTTACTCAGACATGTTTCGACATCTACCTGTCATCTTCTGTGGATCAGTTTTTATTTCTGTGAAGTATTATACCAAATTTATAATAATTTAGCATATCATCTGCAAACTAGGTTGCAGATGACATGCTGTAAAAAAAAAAAAAAAAAAAAAAAAAAAAAAAAAAAAAAAAAAGACGAAAAAGGGCACAAAAACTGATATATAAGAATGCACTTCATTTAGTGATGTAATTATAAGGTGAGCGTCTAACAAAACAAAGCAAAATGCACATATTGCAATTCTTAGGCCTAAAATAGATATATTATTACAAATTTTGTATTTTGCTTTACAGAAATAAAAACTGACCCACAGAAGATGACACACAGGTGCCTTATGCAAACACAATTAATTTATTTTTATATTTACACAGACATGTTGTAGTATGGTATTTGGCTCAACAGATGTTAGTACTTCCATCTCGATATTGAGAAAACAAGGTGGCTGGAGCACGCTTGACATTCGAGCAACGAAAATGTATTGTGAAGTGGTTTTTCAAGTTTGATAATGCCGTTGAAGTGCAACGTCAGTGGAGGCGGGAGTTTTAAACAGAACCGCCAACCAACCTAACAATTAAACGCATCACTGATCAGTTGGAATTGCATGGGACAACTTGTGATATTCATAGAGGAAGATCAGGAAGACAACGTACAGCTAAAGTCCTGATTCGTCGGCTCTCGTGTTGGAAACGTTTATTATTTCTCCAGAGAAGTCTGCTACGCAATGTGCACTTGAAGTGGGGGTTAGCAGTACAAGCTACGAAGATTTCTGAAAGCTGCGAGCGATTAATGACGATCCTGATCGCCGAATGCATTTTTGCGAATGATATCAGCAAATGGTAACTGATGAACAATTTGTGTCGAAGGTAGTGTGGAGTGACGAGGCACAATTTAAACTTAATGGAACCATGAATCGGCATAACAGTGTGTACTGGCCACCGGAAAATCCACATTTTTATGTGGATAAAGCGGTCGCTCTACCAGGGGTTAATATATGGTGTGAACTATCATCTAGGTGCTCAGTAAAACCCTGTTTCCTTGATGCTACTGTCACTGGGGAAGTGTACCTGGCAATGTTACGCACATAAATTTTGCCAGGTATACCTGCGCTTTATGGAGCTGGTTAAGAGATATTGTACCAACAGGGCAGGGCGCCACCACACTACCACCATCCTTTCCTGGATGACAATTTTCTGGGGCATTGCATTAGACGAAGCGGGCCCATAAAGTTCCCTCCACGGTCACCAGATATAACACCTATGGAGTTTTACTTGTGGTGAACTGTGCAAGATAACGACTATCGACGTAGACCACGCACGCTGGAGGAACCTCGCCAGAAGATAACAGCGAGCTGTGCAGCGATCTCCACTGTAACATTGACTGACGTAGTTGCTGCGACCGCTCGTCGGTCTGTTATGTGTAAGGCCGCCAACGGTGAACATTTTGAACATTTAAAGTAACCACGTGCTAAACTGGAGGTTGTACAACATGTGTGATCAATTATTAAATGCAAAATAAACACACAAGTAATAATTTCTGTTCCTTAAAGTGGTGTATATTTTTCTGGCGGACTCTGTAGGCCAAGAAATAAGGTTTCACAGTACAAGTAAAGTAAGAAATACGAAAATTGTTAATTTGTAATTATATCATCTCGCTCACCGAAAGATAACAGACGAACTGTGGATACACATGTCGAGCCTGCTCATCTAGCGGTAAAGTGCATGCCTGGAAACTGCGAGGTCGGGTGATCGAATCTCATTCGCATTACGGATTTTTCAGTCTTTGTTTCCACGTAGCCGTCGCCTCTCATCTTTTTGAGGAGTCACCAAAAACAAACACGTGGTTCGGTTCAAATGGTTCAAATGGCTCTGAGCACTATGGGACTTAACTGCTACGGTCATCAGTCCCCTAGAACTTAGAACTACTTAAACCTAACTAACCTAAGGACAGCACACAACACCCAGCCATCACGAGGCAGAGAAAATCCCTGACCCCGCCGGGAATCGAACCCGGGAACCCGGGCGTGGGAAGCGAGAACGCTACCGCACGACCACGAGATGCGGGCTCGTGGTTCGGATTCCCTGTATCTTTCCTTTTCCCGGTTGGATAATTGGGGGTCGGTTAGGGACACGCAAGTCGTCGAAGTGACATTCAATAGAAAGACTTGCAGCACGCGATTGGGACAGACGAAATTATTATTACTATTATTTTTATTATTATTGTACACGTCCGAGTCCTACTCGCACTTGTCCGGTTCTTTTTAGACTCTCTATTTGCTATGAGTGTCACACCTTGTCAGTGGCAGTTGTTGCTATCAGTGAACGAAGATTCATCTCAACCAGTTTCCGAGTGAACAATGCATGCAATGAACAAGTGCAGTCTGGCACCTCGCAAAAGAGAATTGATTACACTAAGATAGGACTGTCGATATTTTTAAAAATATCGGGAATCTGATATATCGATATTTAAAAAAGTATCATTATTGGTCCTCTTTATATCGAAGAAGGGCGAAAAATCGATGGAAAAAATATTGACGTTCCGGCCCATAAAAATGTCAGCTGTAAATTGTAAATGTACGGACGGTTTTAGAGTCGTATATTTAAGTACTGATTTAGATATTCTGTACGCCAACAAGCTAGCAGCCGCATCGTCTTCGTTAGAGCGCGTTCACGCTTGGTGATAACCACTTTGCCAACAATGGTAATTGCATGTGAGTGGCACAGTAAAAGGTGTCCGATGGGTTCGTCATTCGGTTTCGTCACATAGCGGATCTGTCAGGAACACTTCATGTCGACTTTCCTGTGTTTTCTTCTTTTTTTTTCATTTCTGCCGATGCCAGCGATCTTGCAGCTGTAGTGTCAAAATTTTCGCGGTGAAATTAAACGTTGCAGTTTCTGTTGTTAGCGCTTAGTGCCCACTACGTCAGTATTTGCCCTCACACGTCTCGGCACACCGCAAAGATTGGTCTTGTCATTTAGATTTTTGTTCACCATTTTCAGCAACTGTTTTTGAAGAATGCCGATATGAACAAATAGCACACTAGTTGCGTTAAAAATTGGTTTTTAATGCAACTGGTGTGCTATTTCTTTACATCGGAAATCTTTTTATTCTATTCACACCGACTCCCGACAATGCTATCGGACTACTTGTTTGTGCTACTTATACGTGACGAAAGCTCAAAAGGTAGTAAGACTCCTTCATAAAGTAAAATTACGTTCTACTACAATTAGAAAAGGACAATTTAAATATTTACCGAAAATTGTGAAAAATGTAGCATAAAATAAAAATATGGCACTCGATATTGCTATTTCGATATTGATGTATCAGTGGGAAGAATATCACCGACATACACTCCTGGAAATTGAAATAAGAACACCGTGAATTCATTGTCCCAGGAAGGGGAAACTTTATTGACACATTCCTGGGGTCAGATACATCACATGATCACACTGACAGAACCACAGGCACATAGACACAGACAACAGAGCATGCACAATGTCGGCACTAGTACAGTGTATATCCACCTTTCGCAGCAATGCAGGCTGCTATTCTCCCATGGAGACGATCGTAGAGATGCTGGATGTAGTCCTGTGGAACGGCTTGCCATGCCATTTCCACCTGGCGCCTCAGTTGGACCAGCGTTCGTGCTGGACGTGCAGACCGCGTGAGACGACGCTTCATCCAGTCCCAAACATGCTCAATGGGGGACAGATCCGGAGATCTTGCTGGCCAGGCTAGTTGACTTACACCTTCTAGAGCACGTTGGGTGGCACGGGATACATGCGGACGTGCATTGTCCTGTTGGAACAGCAAGTTCCCTTGCCGGTCTAGGAATGGTAGAATGATGGGTTCGATGACGGTTTGGATGACCGTGCACTATTCAGTGTCCCCTCGACGATCACCAGTGGTGTACGGCCAGTGTAGGAGATCGCTCCCCACACCATGATGCCGGGTGTTGGCCCTGTGTGCCTCGGTCGTATGCAGTCCTGATTGTGGCGCTCACCTGCACGGCGCCAAACACGCATACGACCATCATTAGCACCAAGGCAGAAGCGACTCTCATCGCTGAAGACGACACGTCTCCATTCGTCCCTCCATTCACGCCTGTCGCGACACCACTGGAGGCAGGCTGCACGATGTTGGGGCGTGAGCGGAAGACGGCCTAACGGTGTGCGGGACCGTAGCCCAGCTTCATGGAGACGGTTGCGAATGGTCCTCGCCGATACCCCAGGAGCAACAGTGTCCCTAATTTGCTGGGAAGTGGCGGTGCGGTCCCCTACGGCACTGCGTAGGATCCTACGGTCTTGGCGTGCATCCGTGCGTCGCTGCGGTCCGGTCCCAAGTCGACGGGCACGTGCACCTTCCGCCGACCACTGGCGACAACATCGATGTACTGTGGAGACCTCACGCCCCACGTGTTGAGCAATTCGGCGGTACGTCCACCCGGCCTCCCGCATGCCCACTATACGCCCTCGCTCAAAGTCCGTCAACTGCACATACGGTTCACGTCCACGCTGTCGCGGCATGCTACCAGTGTTAAAGACTGCGATGGAGCTCCGTATGCCACGGCAAACTGGCTGACACTGACGGCGGCGGTGCACAAATGCTGCGCAGCTAGCGCCATTCGACGGCCAACACCGCGGTTCCTGGTGTGTCCGCTGTGCCGTGCGTGTGATCATTGCTTGTACAGCCCTCTCGCAGTGTCCGGAGCAAGTATGGTGGGTCTGACACACCGGTGTCAATGTGTTCTTTTTTCCATTTCCAGGAGTGTATGTCGATATTTTTGGGAAAGACTATGGACATATCTATATTTTATCAAGATACCTGCATCTAAACCAAAGGCTGCAAGTCTTCAACGTGATAAACAACGGGGAAACTGACCAGCAGCTGGCTGCAGACGTGTGGCCCCAGGCCTGACAATTTTGCCTCTTCAAATGATTTAAGGATTCGAGTGCAACAACGTCCCTATAAGGTCTCTAGCCTCAGTGTGGGGAGGGTGTAGTTCTGGCTGTGGATGGTTCTGTCATATTTTGGTGGTGCTTTTTTGTTTCATGACGAGCCGCTGCTCTTTCTGCTACTTCGTTATGAGTATGCTATTGACGCTCCTGTGCTCCAAGATGACAACGTTTGTGTTTACAAGGCTGCATGCATACGTTCCAGACTGGTGAATTCACAGGCTTCGTAATGCACCTCGACTGTTATGGAGGGAAGTAATTTTTTTTGTCCGTTGTGGTTGTGTAGTTGTAGTTCTCGGAATCCCTCAGAGTTTTGTCTCTTACACATCTTCATGCGTTTTGTACAGCGCACGCGCAAGCGTGACGATACCTCATGCACTTTACTCTCGCACTCGGACACGAGTATGGACTTCAGTTCGCCGGCGAAAGAAACTGCAGCGTTGGAGTCGCTGTGATGAAATTCTCTTCCTTGATAAGGCGGCGCACGAAAGTCGCTTACGTAGGTCAGCCAACATCTGGAAGAGTGTCATCGCTGCGTCAACGTGAATACCACCAGGCAGCCATCGTGACGCAAAACACAGAAACTGTCTTCTTGGCGCTGACGTCATTACTCAGCTGACCGCGTATCACAACTCGCTGGCGCCATCCATGCTTTAACCAGTGATAAGTGGAAGGTTCAACCTCTACCACTGTGAAATAATTTATTCCCCACACTACAGTTGCGGAAGGATGTAGTTCGGTCACAATGACTTGGTGTGATCTCTCAGGTTTAATCGACGTGACTGATGTACGTCGTGCTTTCGGGTGTACAGCCAATTTGTTGATTCCACGACGATCGACCACATCTTGTTATTATTATCCGTACCGGTTTGTTGGACTCCAAGGAGTCTATGAACTGATGTTAGTGCCGCGGCGCTGTTACACTACTGGCCATTAAAACTGCTACACCACGAAGAAATGCTGATGATAAACGGGTATTCATTGGACAAATATATTATACTAGAACTGACATGTCATTACATTTTCACGCAATTTGGGTGCATAGATCCTGAGAAATCAGTACCCAGAACAACCACCTCTGGCCGCAATAACGACCTCGATACGCCTGGGCATTGAGTCAAACAGAGCTTGGATGGCGTGTACAGGTACAGCTGCCCATGCAGCTTCAACACGATACCACAGTTCATAAAGAGTAGTGACTGGCGTATTGTGACGAGCCAGTTGCTCGGCCACCATTGACCAGACGTTTTCAATTGGTGAGAGATCTTGAAAATGTGCTGGCCAGGGCAGCAGTCGAACATTTTCTGTATCCAGAAAAGCCCTTACAGGACCTGCAACATGCGGTCGTGCTTTATCCTGCTCTAATGTAGGGTTTCGCAGAGATCTAATGAAGGTTAGAGCCACGGGTCGTAACACATCTGAAATGTAATGTCCACTGTTCAAAGTGCCGTCAATGCGAACAAGAGGTGACCGAGACGTGTAACCAACGTCACCCCATACCATCACGCCGGGTAATACGCCAGTATGGCGATGACTAATACACGCTTACAATGTGCGTTCACCGCGATGTCGCCAAACACGGATACGAAAATCATGATGCTGTAAACAGAACCTGGATTCATCCGAAAAAAAGACGTTTTGCCATTCGTGCACCCAGGTTTGTCTTTGAGTACACCATCGCAGGCGCTCCTGTCTGTGATGCAGCGTCAAGGGTAACCGCAGCCATAGTCTCCGAGATGATAGTTCATGCTGTTGCAAACGTCGTCGAACTGTTCGTGCAGTTGGTTGCTCACTCTTCTGTTTCTCATTTGTTAAAAATTATTCAAACCTTTAAAAACTTTTTATACTTTCTAACCTTTATTATTTTTACCACATATTATTTTATTACTGACAATCTGTTTTTAGAATGTTTACTCTGTCTCCCTTTAAGAATGCGTAGTGCAAATTCTAATCCTTTTAATATTCTGACACTACGGCTTGTAACATTGTATTTTAAATTCCCTCTACTTTCTGGCTAATGGTATATACGCGATTTATGTTTCTATATTTGTTTCATAAGCATTTTTATATACTTATGTGCAAGTGATATTCTATAATAACATAGCCTGTCTCATAAGTTTTAGCCACTCTTCAGTTTTTCCTTTTCCTTTACATTTTACTAAGAAACAAAAGGTAATATAAACTGTTATTATAATTTTGTGCATACATTTTAGTGGGCAATAATGCATGTCACCTGCTTCAGTGTTAGTCACAGGTACCTGTTAATTCCGTACATTACACTACCATTGTTTTATTCTTAGTCTTCTAGTACTATTTTTTATACTTTAACTATATCTTTGTTTATAAGACTGGCATGTAAAATAAAACACAGCAGTGTCGTTTAATACTGGCACATGTAAAATTTGCAATATATATATATATATATATATATATATATATATACTGCCTATGACGCTCCTATATATATATATATATATATATATATATGCATTTTTATGCACAAGTACTGTGCCCTATCGATTACTTTCTTCCTCAGTTTTCATTTCCAAGAACTAATTATTATCTCTCGAATAATCTATACAAATGGATGTCTCTTGTTACACCTTGCACTTGTATCTGTGCAGCATTTACTGCAATACGTCAGTCAACGGTTTGCAGCCTCCTTAATGGAAAGCGCCCTGGCAGAGCGTCTATCATTTCCATAACAACATGCTGTTGTTCATGGTACGTCGTCTGACGTGACATTGTTTGCCTATCGATATTACAACACCTTCGCTGGAGAGTAGCCTGCTGCCACATCTTTGGAATGGCGTCTATACTTACCATGGTAACTAGCAGGTTCTAAATGGTTCTCCAACAGGCTCAGAGAAGGCAACCCATGGACTGTCGAAACGGTTTTTATTTATCTCATATTTTTAATATTTTTACATATTTTATCTGACAATAGCTGTTGAACCAGCTAAGTTCCATGTTTTTTATTTTTCATTCTTCTCATTGTTCTTTAATTACGAAATTTTACGTTGTTATTTGACTTTTAACTCATTGGTTAGCGATGACATCATTCTGTAAAAATTGGGCGGAGTCTCCAGTATATAATTAAGACTTGCACTGCTCTATCTAGCAGTGATTTACCACCAGAAGGAGGCTCCTGCTCATACAGCATTTTGGTAATTCATCGTTTTATAACTTTGTAGTTTTATATAATTTTCTTTAATGTATGTAGTCCTCTGATCAGACTTTGTATTTGACTTGTAGATCTGAAGATGACCACAGGTGGGGTCGAAACCAGTTACCAGAATATATAAATTTGTGATCAAGACTGATTTTAATAGTAACTATTAGTAATATTAGTAATTACATTGATCACTGTCTGCCCCCACGAGCCGGCCGGAGTGGCCGTGTGGTTCTAGGCGCAACAGTCTGGAGCCGAGCGACCGTTCCGGCCGCAGGTTCGAATCCTGCCTCGGGCATGGATGTGTGGGATGTCCTTAGGTTAGTTAGGTTTAATTAGTTCTAAGTTCTTAAGTCGCATAGTGCTCAGAGCCATTTTGCTCCCACGATGTGTCCAAGAGTAATTCACACTCCTGTTCATTAGCCCTGTTTCATCTCTATGCTTACCTGGCTAACAGTCCTCTTCTTTCTGCCGCCCCAATGATCTAAATCCCATTATATTTAGCTTTAACCTATCCGCTTTTTTTAATTCTCTCACTTTCTTATGTGATTAAGGGTATAAAAATACACTCTACTTTCCGTAGAATACCAGGTTTTCCTAATTCCATTATCCTTGTCTTACTTGTTCATTTTATGAACTCTTTTCAAGACCTATCCACTCCACTTCACCTCGGTTTCTTTTACTGTATGCTATACAATGATGTGACGAAAATTATGGGACAGCGATATGCACATACTCTTATATGGATGACGGTAGTATCGTGCCCGCAGGGTACAAAAGAGCAATGCGTTGGCGGACCTGTCATTCGTACTCAGGTGATTCATGTGAAAGGGTTTCCGGCGCGATTATGGCCGTACGACAGGAATTAACTTGCTCTGAACGCGGAACGGTAGTCGGAGCTAGACGTATGAAACTTTTCATTTCGTAAATCGTTAGGGAATTCAGTATTCCTCGATTCACAGTGTCAAGAGTGTGTCGAGAATACCACATTTCAGGTACTGCCTCTCACCACGGACAACGTCTTCGACTTTCACTTAATGACCGAGAGCAGCGTCCAAAAAAATGGTTCAAATGGCTCTGAGCACTATGGGACTTAACACCTGATCTGAGGTCATCAGTCCCCTAGAACTTAGAACTACTTAAACCTAACTAACCTAAGGACATCACACACATCCATGCCCGAGGCAGGATTCGAACCTGCGACCGTAGCGGTCGTGCGGTTCCAGATTGTAGCGCCTTTAACCGCTCGGCCACTTCGGCCGGCAGAGCAGCGTCGTTTGAATAGAGTTCAAAATGGTTCAAATGGCTCTGAGCACTATGGGACTTAACATATGACGTCATCAGTCCCCTAGAACTTAGAACTACTTAAATCTAGGCGCTTTGGTCCGGAACCGCGCGACTGCTACGGTCGCAGGTTCGAATCCTGCCTCGGGCATGGATGTGTGTGATGTTCTTAGATTAGTTAGGTTTAAGTAGTTCTAAGTCTAGGGGACTAATGACCTCAGATGTTAAGTCCCACAGTGCTCAGAGCCATTTGAACTTAAACCTAACTAACCTAAGGACATCACACACATCCATGCCCGAAGCAGGATTTGAACCTGCGACCGTAGAAATCGCGCGATTCCGGACTGAAGCGCCTAGAATCGCTCGGCCACGGCGGCAGGCTTGCATAGAGTCGTCACTGCTGCTGAAGTTTGTGTAGTCAACATTTGGTCAAATGATCGCAGAAATGAATGTGGGACGTACGACGAACGTACCCGTTGGTACAGTGCGGCGAAATTTGACGTTAATGGGCTATGGCAGCAGACGACCGACGCGAGTGTGCATTGCGAACAGCACGACGCAGCCTGCAGCACCTCTCCTGGACTATTGACGACTGGAAAATGTGGCCTGGTCAGTTGAGTCCCGATTCTAGTTAGTAAGAGCTGATGCTAGGCTTCGAGTGTGGTAGAGACCTCACGAAGCCATGGACCTGTCAACAAGGCACTGTGGAAGCTGGTGCTAGCTGGTGTGCTACAATGTGGGCTATGTTTACATGTCTAGCTGAACTGATTATTGACTGGAGATGGTTACCTTCGGCTATGTGCACACTATTTGCGGCCATTCATGGACTTCATGTTCCCAAACAGCAATGGGATTTTTATCTATGATAGTGTGCCATGTCACCGGACCTCACTTGTTCGTGATTGGTTCGAAGAACATTCTGGACAATTCGGGCGAAAGCTTTGTCCATCCAGATCGCCCATTATGATCCCCATCGAACATTTATGCAACGTCACTTAACGCACAAAATCCTCACAGAGAACATTTTCGCGGTTATCGACGGCTATAGAGGCAGCGTGCCTCAATAATTCTGCAAGAGACTTCCAACGATTCGCTGAGTCCATGTCACGTCTTGTTGAGACACTACCCTGGGTAAAAGAAGGTCCGACACGATATTTGTAGGTATCCCATGACTTTTGACACCTCATAGTACACTACTGGCGAAATTTAATCGACAGGAAGAAGATGCTGTGATATGCTAATGATTAGCTTTTCAGAGCATTCACACAAGGTTGGCGCCGGTGGCGACACCTACAATGTGCTGACCTGAGGAAAGTCTCCAACCGATTTCCCATACACAAACAGCAGTTCACCGGCGTTGCCTGGTGAAACGTTGTTGTGATGTCTCGTATAAGGAGGAGAAAAGCATACCATCACGATTTCGACTTTGATAAAGGTCGGATTGTAGCCTATCGCGATTGCGGTTTATCGTATCGCGACATTGCTGCTCGCTTTGGTCGTGATCTAATGACTGTTAGCAGAATATGGAATCGGTGGGTTCAGCAGGGTAATACGGAACGCCGTGCTGGATCACAACGGCCTCGTATCACTAGCAGTCGAGATGACAGGCATCTTATCCGCATGGCTGTAACGTCGTGCAGCCACGTCTCGATCCCTGAGTCAACAGATGGGGACGTTTGCAAGACAACAACCATCTGCACGAGCAAAAAAATGGCTCTGAGCACTATGGGACTCAACATCTATGGTCATCAGTCCCCTAGAACTTAGAACTACTTAAACCCAACTAACCTAAGGACATCACACAACACCCAGTCATCACGAGGCAGAGAAAATCCCTGACCCCGCCGGGAATCGAACCCGGGAACCCGGGCGTGGGAAGCGAGAACGCTAACGCACGACCACAAGCTGCGGACTGCACGAGCAGCAGCATGGACTATCGGCTCGGAGACCACGGCTGCGGTTACCCTTGACGCTGCATCACAGACAGGAGCGCCTGCGATGGTGTACTCAACGAATAACCTGGCTGCACGAATGGCAAAACGTCATTTTTTCGGATGACTCCAAGTTCTGTTTACAGCATCATGACTATCGCATCCGTGTTAGGCGACATCGCGGTGAACGCACATTGTAAGCGTGTATTAGTCATCGCCATACTGGCGTATCACCCGGCGTGATGGTGTGGGGTGCCATTGGTTACACGTCTCGGTCACATCTTGTTCACATTGACGGCACTTTTAACAGTGGACGTTACATTTCAGATGTGTTACGACCTGTGGCTCTACCCTTCATTCGATCCCTGCGAAACCCAACATTTCAGCAGGATAATGCACTACCGCATGTTGCAGGTCCTGTACGGGCTTTTCTGGATACAGAAAATGTTCGACTGCTGCCCTGGCCAGCACATTCCCCAGATTTTTCACCAATTGAAAACGTCTGGTCAATGGTGGCCGAGCAACTGGCTCGTCTCAATACGCCAGTCACTACTCTTGATGAACTGTGGTATCGTGTTGAAATTGGATGGGCAGCTGTATCTGTATATGCCATCCGAGCTCTGTTTGTCTCAATGCCCAGGCGTATCAAGGCCGTTATTACGGCCAGAGGTGGTTGTTCTGGGTACTGATTTCTCAGGATCTATGCACCAAAATTGCGTGAAAATGTAATCACATGTCAGTTCTAGTATAATATATTTGTCCAATGAATACCCGTTTATCATCTGTATTTCTTCTTGGTGTATCAATTTTAATGGCCATTAGTGTGTTTACAGCTTGACTAGTAAGGATGGTAGCTACAACCCTGTCTCAATCCTTAATCAGTTATGACTTTCCTTTCAAGTTCGAGACTTGTGACTGCTGTCTGTTTTCTTTACGAGATGTAATCAGGCTTTCGCTCCTTGTATTTCATTCCAGATAACTTCTGAATTTCAGTGGGATATTCCGTTGAACACACATATTCAAACTTGGAGTTTTTTGAGTGGCATAGAAATCTGATATTCTTGGAACGTACTTGCAAGTCTTTTTCATTTATTGAACAGTTGTTCAAGCAGTAAGTAATCTTTCGTGAGAACTAGTGGACGACCTCTCCAAAAAATTTTCGGTTTTCCGGTGTGATTTTCAGATAACCGTAAAAGCTCCAAGAGATATAGCTCGACGTCTATAGCTCAGTTTTACCAACTTAATGTGAGCAGAATGAATTTTACACTCCACAGTGGAGTGGTGAATGAAGGCTTTGTGTTAGACCGTGACTTGAACATGGGAACTTGCCTTTCACAGGTGAAGTTCAGAGCAATTATTTTTGTTAGTTTTATAACCACGATACTTCAGGGCCGGCTGATGTGAAGCAGAACAATGCTTCAGGTGAGGATTGGACTCACAACCGTTTTTACTTTCTCCTTCCATGACTTGCCTTCTTCGCCTGGCTTCATTGCCTTTAAATTTCAGTTCTTCATTAGAATATGCGATTTGCCCAGAATGTATATCATCCCTCTTTTCCTGTAGATAGTTGCCATTTGCTAAAAGAAGCGGCTACTAAATTCACTAAAGTCTTCTGAAGGCGGACTGTTGTACCTTGGTATATTTTTTAGACTTTCGTTTCTAGCCAGCTCTGTAATAGAAATTTAATATATTTTGCTATTCCATTTTTGAAAGATGGCATTCATCTTTTATGTTCCACAGTCTTTTTCTAAAATTACAAAAATTATTTTGGAAAAACTAAGGTTTTTCCAAACGTGAAAACATTTTCCAAGGTGCAACATGGACATGTTCTTAGTACCAATATTAGATCGAAATTTAATAGCATTGGAACCCATAAAATCTCGTCAATACGTAATTCTCTGTCTGTTAGATTATTACTCTACTATACACCAATAATCAGTAAGTGAAAGCAAATTTAATGTAAGTATTGTTAGAAACAATTTAGTAGTTAAAAGCATGTTTAAATAGAAGCTGTTGAAAACTAACACAAATTACTATCTTCAAGACAGGTAAAATTGTTAAGACGTTAAAGGAACTCAGCTCCTCTGCAAGTATCACACATTCCATATCAGAAGATCTTCCTCTGTTTCAAGCCACAAGATGATACACGGCCGATCAAGTATGGTTTAACTGTCCACATGTTACATAAATAATTATAAAAAATATATAGCATTTTACTTACCGTAAAACTGTGTACCTGAAGAATTAAATACATATTTCAAATAACTTTCATATATCATACGGTACTTAAATGAGTAGAACGCGACATATTTACTGATGTTACGCAAAACAGAACCATATGTCTAACAACAACAACAAAACTGTAGAAATTTCCGGGAACTGTATACGGCAGTCTCTGCTGCGTATTCCTTCTTGCGATTCTAAAATCTGTCACTAGACAAGGCACGACAAAGAAACATAGTGTGCTCCTGGGTAAACTGTCATCTACGTACAACGTGTTCCCCTACCAAAACATTTTTCTTCCTTTTTAGAATCTTAAGCATGGTTGCGGAAGGTAGAAGTCAAAAGCTCCGGACCTAGGTTTCAACTCATATAAATATGCCTTCTTCAGAACTCTTGCAGCTGTATGTTTATCCGTTACTGGCCACACACTCCACATCTGATGTGCAGTTGCTTATTTATCTGTTCCTGGTTACACACGCCACATCTAATAGGTGTATTATTTTATGTATGACAAAGGTAGACGCCGGCCGATGTGGCCGAGCGGTTCTAGGCGCTTCAGTTTGGAACCGCACGACCACTACGGTCGCAGGTTCGAATCCTGCCTCGGGCATGGATGTGTGTGATGTCCTTAGGTTAGTTAGGTTTACGTCGTTCTAAGTTCTAGGGGACTCATGACCTCAGATGTTAAGTCCCATAGTGGTCAGAGCCATTTGAACCATTTTGAACAAAGGTAGACGGCTGTTTTTACTATTGTCCGTTTTATTTATGACTAAGCCTATTGGCATGCATGTAAAACGTGATAAGACTTCTGAAGAAGGACATTTTATATGGGTTGAAACTTTGTTCCAGAGCTTTTGACTTCTTCCTTCCGCAACTGGTGGCTGTTTTTATTCCATATATTTTCTTCTTTCCCTGTAACAAACGTCTTCTGCTGTGTTACATGGCTCAAAACGAATACTACTGAAAGTCTGATAATATCATAGTCATTAAGCACTTCTGGTCTACTTTACTGTAAACTTCTTTGTGTAAAACGAAAAGCTATGAAATTAACTAGCATCTTCTGCCGTATATATTTACAAACAACACCAAAAATGGTTCCATGTTCCAGTGTCTCATTATTTTCCCTCCTCGTAACTAATTAATCTGCTTCTAACAAATACAAATAAAATGAAAACAACTGAAGATCTGGAGATACAGTGCCATAGTTCGCCTACGTCAACTCACACGCCCTTAAGTGTTTATCAATGCAGTAAACTAAACCATTTGTTTTCTTTAAAACTTCAAATAACATTTTAAATTTAATGCAGAGATAAATGAGAATAAAACTCTAAATTCAGACAATGACTTTTAAACATTCAAGTCTACATCGAAATTCTCTTTGAAAAAGTTGCATGTTTCAGTCGATAGTTTTTTATCTGTTCAAGCTGGTGATGTTGTGCAGTCAAGTGTATGAAAAAATCTTCTTCGCTTTTTTTCTTTTGTTAATATGTAGAACACCGTCTGTCCCATTAACCAGTTGAGTGGATTTCTTTGAGCTTTTGGGAATAGGATTGAGTAGTTTACCCAGAGTGGTTGCACTGGCTGTAGTTCTTAGTACGTTTGCTACTTTATGTCCAATGTAGCACCATACTTCTTTTGTATTGACGCAGATAATTGTGTGTTCACTGTGTCGGGTCTGAGTTGTCCCTGTTCAGTAAGCGATTTTAATGCATTGGGAACTTAATAATTGTGTACCATACCACACGATGACAGGATATAGAAGTACCGGAATGACTAGCGAATTCTCCGTTCCGCCACGGGCCACTCACCGACAGTCTAGATATAAAGTTGTAACGTTCTCTGGCAGCACGCATCCAAAGTGAAAGTTAAAAGAACATTTCGATGTATAATGCTCACTGTAACATATAATTCATATGTATTTCTGTTAACTGAATGTCAAAAGGACACTTAATTTTGTGAGGAAAACGATAATTATGAATTTTGCTACTATAATGATTATTCAAAGAGTGTGAAATACTATCTGTGGCGGAGGATGTGAAAACCGCCACAGAAGAAACGATATGTAATTAAAAATGACAAAGACTGTACAAGAATTAGTTAAGATATAAATAGGCAATATATTGTAATAGAATCGCCTGTCTTCTGCACGGACTGAATGGAAGAGGATTTTATCCTGTGCATTCACGGGCGGAAGCAAGATGCAGCTTTTGTAAATTTTCATTCAAAAAAAGTGATATATTCTGAACATATCGTAAAGTGTATTTAAAAGTGGATAATTTTCATGAGAGCTTAGCAATATATATATATATAACTTAACAGCTGAGGTCATCAGTCCCCTAGAACTTAGAACTACTTAAACCTAACTAACCTAAGGACAATACACACATCCATGCCCGAGGCAGGATTCGAACCTGCGACCGTAGCGGTCGCGCGGTTCCCGACTGAAGTTCCTAGGACCGCTCGGCCACCACGGCCGGCTTCATATAGTAAAGATAGTCTTATGCTTCAAAGACAGTCGGAGTATATCCAGTTAAACAAAAAGCCACTGCAACGTGAAAATGTTTGCTAAGTTCGATGGACAATAATATTTTCATTCTTGCACAAACAGCTTTAGTACTTGAATAAAAGTAAAATTTGAATCATTATTTTTGAATATTCAAAGAAATTCATTTTTATTAATCTGCAATAGAATATTTCATACGTAAAGTAATAATCACAGATGAAAAATTTATTGCAACCTTTCATTTCTCATGTCCATCCATGTATATATGAAGTTCAATCTCAACGGTTTCCCAATGAAATTAAACGCAAAAAGTAACGAAAGATTAAAAGCAGACGGTCAACTCCCGAATAATTAAAACAGACAGAATCGCATTAAAAAGTTTACTGAAGAGAAACGAGTATCCCTTAGGCCAGCACGGAAATGTGTCAGACTGACTTGGTAACGGCCTCACCTGTATGTGTAGGGCCCGACCTCGTTGACACGCGGCCTCAAGTCCTTGCCCTCATACAGCTGCTGGGGGTTGCTGTAGTTTAAGACGTAGATCTTCATGAGTGGCTGCACCGGCGGCTTCTGCCACCACATGAACGCCTGCGTGTTGTTTTCCAGCACCACGCTCTGTAACAGTGCGTACCACGCACAAAGATTTAATCGTGAGTCATCCCCAACCATCTGCCGCAAATTTATTGATCGTACGCCAGTGCACATAGCCTCAAAACATACAAATATAAAATTGTATAACATATACATAGGTTGTTTTAAGATAGCGTTGCATTTTTCTATAGGAGTTACTATCGGTCAAAACAAGAAAAAAATTTCATACAATGATCCGTCCGGAAATCACTACCTGTTGGATATAGACTAATGTGTCTTCTCATCCCCATCTGCCTGTTAAGTAAAACTACATACTGTAGGCAGTATTGCGTGTGGTTACTTACGCATCCTGAAACATCCTTCAGCCTTTATTCGCAGTGAATCACTCGTTCTTTCAAACACACCTGGCTCCATTCGAGCAGTGCTTCAGACATTGATTATTTATGTTAATGATATTCAGTCCATAACAAACCATGCAACAGCTATCTTATATGCAGATGATACCACGTTAATACGCTACAATCCAAGCTATTCGAAGCTCGAGGTGGAATCCAATACTGCAGCAGGCTTAATTCTGCAATATTTTAACGAAAACAAACTAAAATTAAACACAAATAAATCTGTCTATATTGAATTTGATCTTGTGAGGCAAAAAACTCATGAAAACCAAATCTTAATGGGTGATGAATACATTAAAAAACAATACTCGACCAAATTTCTTGGCCTGACACTTGATGCAGTATTAAACTGGTCTGATCATGTGAATGATATTTGCAAAAAGCTATGTACTATCATATATGTCCTAAGAAAACTGACACCTTTTTGTGACATCACCACTTTGAGGCAAATATATTTTGCACTATTTGAATCCTATCTAAGCTATGGGATAGAGGTATGGGGATCCAGCAGTAAAGGTAATATGAAAAGTGTACTTATCTTACGAAAGAAGGAACTCAGAATTATGGGAAAGAAATGTGCCAAGGAGTCCTGCAGAAATTTGTTTAAAGACTTGAAAATACTAACTGTATGTGCTGAAGATAATCATTATGGCAGTAAACAGTAACAAAACACTTAATAAAGAAATACACAATCACAACACTAGAGGTAGAGAGAGACCCCACATCATCTCCCATAGAACAACACTTTATGAGAAAAGCCCTCACTATGCAGGCATAAAGCTACTGAATTGCTTGCAACCTAATATCTCCAAACTGCCCATTACAAAACTAAAAACGAAATTAAAATTATAGCTCCTAAACAATCCTGTATATTCAATAAATGAGTTTCTAGATTTAGTACACTCGTATGATGGAAGACTATCTATCTAAAAATATATGTAGTCTCAGACTGTGTCACAAACTGTAAACACTTGAATGTAAGATATGAATACTGTGTTACAAACTGTAGATTCCTTAATCTAAGTATGGCAATAACAAATTTTTTTATGTATAGTCCATATATGTAATTCTGTTCTCTCAACTAAATTTAGAAAAAGTTGTGTAGATAAAAGTGCCAGCCAATAATGTGTAACCCTAGTAAGAAGGCTCCGACTTATCCAGAAGACTGGAACAAAAAAAACATTTTTTGTAATCAGTTGATGTTGGATCAAGATAAATAAACAAACATTGGTAACACGCTCCTGTAACGTCTGCATATCGTCGATGGGTTGGGCGTGCGCTAATGCCTTTAAAAATTACCACAGCCAGAAATCCGACGGATTCGGCTCTGGTAGCCGAGGAGACCATGCTGCCGGACCTCTTCGGCCAATCCATCGACCACGAAACGTTGCGATGGAGCACAGTACTGTAAAAACATGAGTAACCTGTAATTGTTGCTTGTTTCCTTTGTCGTTCCTGCCTAACAATGACTCATTCTGTCCCTGAAAACTACCATTGTTTAACTTTCTGTTGCCTAATGGTTCCCAACAATTGCTGCAGCTTTATCTGAAACAAGCTGTCTGCATCATCACTATTACTTGCTAAATCGTGTTAAAAGAAGCGTAACCAAATACATCTCTGTCAACTTTTATTGTACACAAATGCCTTGCGATAACAAGTTGAAATTTTGCCACATATCATATTAAGGTCTACTTATGCAGTGTTTGAAATTTGGCTTGGATATCACTTGTCCCTTTTGTGCTACCACACTTAGAAAATCCATGTTTCTCAGATAATTTATCAAATTTTTGTATTTTCGTGTGCATGTAACTCTGTTTGTGTGACTGATATGGACGAGATGAGTTCTGTGTGTGTTTAGGCCACATTTAGCTTACCACAAAAAAACTGTACCCTTTTTGAGTGAATTATATTTGGCATAGAGGGGACCTACAATATATACCTTTTAACGTATTACATTTTTTAATCACATTTTGGAATTTTTTATTTTCCCTCAGAAATATGTTGTTGGTGTTTTGATTCATAGAGTGTGTTCTCTAAGTGGATGTTACTGGGTTGTAAGAATTTCACTGGACTGTGCAGAATAGTTCCAAAGCTATTAAGACCTGAAGTTAGGTCTGAAGATAGATTGCGGGTTGCAATTTTCGGGCCACGCCACCTTTTTTTACAAGCCATAATTCTGAAACTAATTGGCAGAGGAACTTAAAATTTTGTACATGAGTGTTCCACACTTGGTAGCATTGTTGTGCTAAATTTCAGCTAAATCTGAGACTATCAGCTGGAACATTTTCTCAAATTGGTTGAATTGACATGGAATGATCCAGTTGCTCGATCAGTAGAAAATGGGGTGGCGACCCGTCTTGCAGAAGCCACGAAAGTTACCTTCACTGCTGCCGTATTGATGCCCCTGCGGTCGAATAGTAAAAGACCTGTTTCCCACTTTCGATAAGTTCGCCGAACAGTAACATCCGTTTTCAGTTGGCGGCGATTCGCTACTCCATTCCACGGCCGCTCAGACAGGTCACTCATGCCTGTGCATAGTCAGTGCACTGTGTGTGTGAGCGGTGAGCTTGATACTGTATAATAGCAAGTGCTGGTGGCAGACGGTCATAAATTCTGTTTCCACAAGTGTCTCGTCGATGACGTTGGTGGATAAAGTGTACGAGGAGAACATGTAAGTGTTTTGCAAAATTAAATTATTTAAGCTGTATCGTCGGTTTTCAGTTGGACCACAATCATGAAGAGCATGACTCTTGTATATTAAACCGGCAGAGAGTTAGTAATTCTGTGAAGAGAAGAGGCTGAAGAAAATTTGTGTGAAGGCCCCTCCAAACTTATACACCTTGCGTTAGCTCTAACGGTGATACTGACACTCTCACAACTCAGGACTTGTTCCGAATAAGGAAAAATATTAATGGTACTCGATTACGCAACCTTTCGAAGCTGCCCAACAACTTACTGTGAATGACCCTGGAAAGAGAACTGTGGGTTTCTCATGCCAAAGCAGTTTGGATTTTTTGAAAGTGTAGAGAACTTCATTTATAGATGGGACCTTCAGGAGTTGCCCTAAGCTGTTCCATCAAATATTTGTAATTCACGGGGTAAATGAAAAAAAATTCTCATTTGTATTTTTTTTTGCTTCCAAACTAAAAAAATGAAACATGCAACGAAGCCTTGTCCTTGATAGCATATAACCCCAACCCGCACATTGTTGTTGTTGTTGTGGTCTTCAGTCCTGAGACTGGTTTGATGCAGCTCTCCAAGCTACTCTATCCTGTGCAAGCTTCTTCATTTCCCAGTACCTACTGCAGCCTACATCCTTCTGAATCTGCTTAGTGTATTCATCTCTTGGTCTCCCTTTACGATTTTTACCCTCCGCGATGCCCTCCAGTACTAAATTGGTGATCCCTTGATGCCTCAGAACATGTCCTACCAACCGATCCCTTCTTCTGGTCAAATTGTGCCACAAACTCCTCTTCTTTCCAATTCTATTCAATACCTCCTCATTAGTTATGTGATCTACCCATCCAATCTTCATCATTCTTCTGTAGCACCACACTTCGAAAGCTTCTATTCTCTTCATGTCTAAACTATTTATCGTCCATGTTTCACTTCCATACATGGCTACACTCCATACAAATACTTTCAGAAACGACTTCCGACACTTAAATCTATACTCGATGTTAACAAATTTCTCTTCTTCAGAAACGCTTTCCCGCACATTATATATGTTTATTTTGAGACGGCAGTTCACCAGGAAATTACTTGCATTTGACCTCAAACGAATATACAGGGCTGCAGATTTCATCTTGGGTAGACATGGTGGAGAAAGATCCAGTCATTGGGATTGCCAAATGATTTTAATTCAAAGGAATCTCAAATTGGAAGATTGAACTGCCCCTCCTGCCCCCTAGACAAATTGAAGATTGCTTCGTCGAAGACCTAACGTCCCGCAAACATAATAATCAACATCTGGATGATATTCTTCCAGACAGCGACCTCCCCCCAGATTGTGTGGGCCGACTTTAGTAGTGCGACGGTTGCCCAGAAAATAATGCACCGCTTTTTTTTCTCAGCTGAAAACAATGCTACGAATGCGAAACGTGATGTATGTATCATTTGAAGTCTCCTGAGTGAGTGCGCCAAGTTTCCGTCACTTCCGACAGATAGCATAGCTGCCAGGACAGTTTCAAAATGGCGTCTGTAGGGGATGTACGTTACAAGCAACGTGCCGTCATTGGATTTCTCACTGCAGAGAAAGAAACTGTGGGGAACATTTACAAATGCTTGTGCAAAGTCTATGGAGCATCTGCTGTCGACCAATGTACAGTTAGTTGCTGGGCACGGAGGGTGAGGTCATCAGAAGACGGTTCGGCGGTGCTCCACGATTTGCAGCGGTTGGGGAGACCATCCACGGCTGTCACACCTCACATGTTGCAGCAAGCTTCCACTTGTTATGGCCGTTAAAGGATGTCATTTGTGGAAGACATTTTGAGGACAATGAGGAGGTGATTGACACAGTGAAGCACTGGCTCCGTCACCAGGACCAGGATTGGTACTGACAGGGCATACACGCCCTTGTTTCGCCCTGGAGGAAGGTCATAGAAAGGGATGGAGATTACGTGAAAAAATATGATGTACAGATAAAACACCATTCTTTCGTGTGTGTAATTCTCATTACGTTCAATAAAGAATTGTTGAAGAAAAAAATGCGGTGCATTACTTTCTGGGCAACTCTCGAAGTCCTGAACGGACTATTAACTGCTGTGAGGCATTCCATTATAAACAGCGCTCAATTTTACTCCTCCCATCCCAACATATTCCACCTGTTACAGACATTAAAGGTTGTTGAAACTGAAACATACGTTACAATGAGAAGTGAGGAGAAAACTACTCCCAAAAAATGCAGAACAAATAAAACTACATGAAAGAACAATCAGAAAACTAATTTAACCATTACCCATTACGAATATCTTAAAAGCATCTGCTATAAGTTTTTCCTACCAACATTGCAACTTTGCTGGTACCGTACTTACATTATGCGAATATCAAACATTTTTAACCATTCCTACTGCATGTAAAACCTTTGTGTTCTGCCTTATGGCAGGTCTTGTCATGGGGGAAGCCTCGTCAGAAAGGTCCACCGCACGAGCGTCTAGGGAAGTGATTCCAGTGGTGGTTTCCCGTTGCCTTCCACTGATGATGATGAAATGATAATGAGTACAACACAACACCCTGTCCCTGAGCGGAGAAAATCTCCGACGCAGCCGGGAATCGAACCCGGGCCCCTTTGCGTATAAATGCAGTAACAGCTAATGGGAATCAAGAAGCTTGTTTCCGAATCAGTTTGGGGTAAGCCATTATCTTCTTACCGCGCAGAAATCGGCGATAAGCAGCACATGTTAATGTTTGATAAAGTGTGTGGTCCTAAGAGTATGTTACCGATAGCTTGTGCCCGTACATACTGAAGCGATCTTGATGCCTCGCCTTAGTGACCCGTCGAGGATTTTCACGTGCGCACTTGTGCGTGTTGTGGTACTTTACTGTGTCATCTATTGTGAATCCTGCCTCATTATAAATAAAATGCAGGCTGTGAACTGCAGATCTTCAGCAATCTGTTGTAGATGCTAATGGCGGAACTGTAATCGGGCGCCGGCCGCGGTGGCCGTGCGGTTCTAGGCGCTTCAGTCCGGAACCGCGAGACTGCTACGGTCGCAGGTTCGAATCCTGCCTGAGGCATGGATGTGTGTGATGTCCTTAGGTTGGTTAGGTTTAAGTAGTTCTAAGTACTAGGGGACTGATGACCTCAGATGTTAAGTCCCATAGTGCTCAGAGGCATTTGAACCATTTTCTTTTGTAATCGGGCAGGGTGATCTGGTGACGAACAGCTTGCACGTGTTGCATATTATAGGGGGGAAGCAACTGTTCGTATAGAACTACCACGCAAGAGTATGGTTGCTACCTACAGAACTCTAGTTCCTCGCACATCTGTTTCACTGTCAACTTCTACATGTCGCAACACGTGCTTCTCCATCTCTGGCGAGCAAACTGATTGAGCCCTGTCGCGGCCTGTTGATCCGGTTGCGAATCATTGTCTGCAGTTCGCCGAACAGCCCACTGAACACTCTTGCAGATGGGATGGCGCATTGTGGATATCGTTCGGCATACAGTTCACGGGTCTTGCGGTTTCTGCCATTGGCTAAGCCGTGACAGAATACCATGTCTGCCATTTCCCTCGTGGAATAGTAGGCTCCCATTGCCCTGTTTACAGCAAAGTTTGTTCACACTGCGCGGAATCACTGCGCTTGTTCCGGTAACATATTGTGAGGGCTGCACAACCTCAACTGTCTGACGCAGCAGATCGTTGAGCTGCTATGACTGGTATCAACGCCTGAAACAGTGTCCAGGAAATTATAGCCATTCAGACATGAGCTACGAACTGCAACAGTAAGACAGCCTACACATCACTCATCATAAGTGAAATTGTCCGTATCTCAACAGATATTGGTTTCCGAACATATTATACGAACTTCTACTCTAGTTTTAACCAATACTAGCTACTGTAGGGATATGTGAAACATTTTCAAACACTCTCTCTGGAAGTGAAGCAATTTTATATTAGATTTTTATGATCACTGTAGTCATCCAGGTAATGATAGAATCGACTGCAAATTTCTCATAGTTACTTGATATTCTTTGCACTTTTGCACTAATAGGTCTTCAGCTTGTCCATGGTCCTCACAGAAGACGCAGATATCGGTATACTTCACCTATGCCTCATGGAGGTGCACCTAGCACGACCTGTTCTTATTCTATTGAACTTTATCCAAGCGTTCCTTGGAATAATCATCTCCGAAAGTTCTTGCGTGATTCCTGCGATACCCAAGCACAAGCGACGCTGGACAGAAATTGCAAACGCAATTTACGGACATAGAGGGCTCCAACTCAACATGCGGCATCTCCGTGATGTCATCATGTCGCAGTTCAGTCAATCGAATACCGTCCTCTGGTGCATAAAAGTAGCAGCTTTGTCAGTTTCGCAACAGTCAGACTTAGGCCCTGACTACGATGATGGAGGAAGTCATCGAAAGCTTTGGATTTTATTCCAAATATGACACGGCAAGTTAACTGGGAACTTTTTACTCAACTGCCCCGTCGCCAAAGATTACGTAGCCAGTTCACTTGTGTATTTATTTTGTGTGGTATCTGTTCTGTTCTGAGTTGATGAAATGTTCCCACTTGAGAATTGCCTCACACTCCTCCTCGTTTACTACAAGACTGCTGTGCCCTTACAGCGAGAAGTAAAGACACGATCATGTTTCATCAAACCATAAGCTGTGCAGTTTACGTTCCAACAATGTTTCATGTTGAGAGTTTATGTACCGATAACTTGAGTAAGGGAGAGGCAACCAGCAAAACACTCACCTAAATTAATGAAAGCCACATCAGTTGCTAATAGGTACTTTATTAAGAATTTGACGTTGCTTCTTAACATCACAGTTTCCAGACCCACTTGAAACTAGTCTGACTGTAATGGCCGAAACCGATCGTGGACTTAACAAAGTACCTGTTAGCAACTGAAGCGGCGTTTCATTAAATGAATGCATCTGACGAATAGCACCAACCTCCGAACGTGGAGGAACTAATATTTTTCTAAGTAGATGATGAAAACAGGCATGAATCCACGTCTACAAACCATAATCATCGTCTGTCAACTTGATAGTTCAATGTGTTTGTTATGCATCCTATGAGACACACGCGGCAGATTCCATTCCATAACTACACATGACTTCTTATAGCCTTTTTTTAAAATAACAAGGGTCAATTACTATTAAACTTTTCCAATGTATTTCCAGCTATTAACTCGTTGACCAGTCAAGTGTGGCAGTAGAATATGGCAAAATTAAAGTCAAACTTTTAAATTTTGCGTTTATGGTCCACACTGGAGAAGCGTGCAAACATACCCGCTACTGTAATAAGCATCCCTGGCGTAGACGAACAAATGAGAATTGAAAACAAATAAGTCTCTAGGTCCGGATAGAATCCTTATTCGCCTTTTCAAAGAGTACTCTACGGCATTGGCCCCTTAGCTAGCTTGAATTTATCGCGAATCTCTCGCCCAGTGCAAAGTCCCAAGCATCTGGGAAAAAGTGCATGTGACCCCTGTATACAAGATGCGTAAAACAACAGACCCGCAAAATTACAGACCAATATCCTAAACATCGCTTTGCTGCAGAATTTTTGAACACACTTTGGGTTCGACAATAATTAATTTCCTGGAGACCGAAAAGCTTATGTCAACGAATGTACGAGTATATGGAATAGGTTCATAGATATGTGAGTGGCTCGAAGACTTATTAAGTAATAGAACTCAGTATGTTACCTTCGGCGGCGGGTGTTCATCAGGAATAATGATATTGTCAGGAGTGCCCCAGGGAAGTGTGACAGGACGGTTGCTATTTTCAATATACATAAATGATCTGGCAGAGAGGGTGGGCAGCAATCGGCGGTTGTTTACTGATGATGCTGTGGTGAACGGTAAGGTGTCGAAGTTGAGTGACTGTAGGAGGATACAGGATGATTTAGACAAAATTGGTAGTTGGTGTGACGAATGGCAGCCAGCTTTAAATGTAGAAAAAGTAAGTTAATGCGATGAGTACACAAAAACCGTAATGTTTGAATACAGCATTAGCAGTGTCCTATGAAAACAACAGTGTGTAAAGTAAGAATGAGCAAGAACTGTCTGGTGAATTCCAAGTATGGAGGGGACTACGACAGGGGGATGTGATCTCCACAATGCTACTTAATTTAGTTTTAGAAAAGGTGATGCGGCAAATGCCGATAAACCCAGGAGGGACAATACTTAATCGGCAAGTTCTAGTGGTAGCATATGCGGATGACGTAGGATTAAAGGTAAGGAATGTAAGGGCGCTAAAGGGGAACTACGATGCGTTAGAGGAAGCAGCAAGAGAAGTAGAGGTAAACATAAACAAAACAAAGTAGATGGTGATGGGGGAGCGCAATATAAACGAACAAAAGAATTCAGTAGTAATGAATGGGAAAGAATATGAAAGAGCGGAAACATTTAAATATTTGTAATAACGGAGGACAATAAAGTACCAGTAGAAATTCGATAAAGGATAGCGAGTGTAAATCGTTGCTATATTGCCTTGCAGAATGTATTTAATTCCAGGAATGTTAGTAGGAATACAAAAATCATAATATACACAACCATATTGAGACCTATAGTAGTATACGGATCAGAAGGCTGGGTATTGACATTAAAGGAGGAGAACTGGTTACTGAGATGGGAAAGAAAGATACTGAGAAGGATTTTTGGAGCAGTGAGAGAGGAAGATGGCTGAAGAGTATGGACAAATGTAGAACTACAAACACTTTTCGGACAGATGTTAAATTTAGGCAGGGAAGAATAAGATGGGCAGGACATGTACAGAGAATGCCAAAAACTCGGAGCGTCAAGAAAGTTTTCATGGGTAAACCTGACGGATGAAGGAGAAGAGGTAGACCCAGGAAAAGGTGGCTGGACGATATGGAAGAAGATCTAAAGACGATGGGGGTAAGAAATTGGAGAAGGAAGGCGATGGACAGAGAAGGATGGAGGCAGGTGATACAGGAGGGCTGTAGAGTTCTGCTTGATGCAGTCACGTTGTTTAAATATCTGGGATCAAAGTTACAAAGAAATATGAAATGGATAGAGCATGTGAGGATTCTGGTAGGAAAGGCGAATGGTCGACTTCGGTTTATTGGGAGAATTTTAGGATAGTGTTGGTCATCAGTAAAGGAGGCCGGATATAGGACGCTAGTGCGACCTATTCTTGAGTATTATTCGAGTGTCTGGGATCCCCATCAGATCGGATTAAAGGAAGACATCGAAGCTATTCAAACGCTGACTCCTATATTTATTACCGGCAGGTTCGAACAACAAGCGAGTATTACGGAGATGCTTCGGCAACTCAAATGGGAATCCTTGTAGGAAACGTGATGTTCTTTTCGAGGAATACTACTGAGAAAATTTAGAGAACTGGCATTTGAAGCTAACTGCAAAACGATGCTACTGCAGACAACGTACATTTCGCCTAAGGACCACGAAGATAAGACATGAGAAATTAGGGCCCATACGGAGGCATAAAAATAGTAGTTTTTCCCTCACTCTATTTGCGAATGGAAGAGGTGAGGAAATGACTAATAGTTGTGTAGAGTAACAGCCACCATGCACTGTACGGTGGCTTGCAGAGTATGTGTGTAGATGTAGATGCAATGCACATTCTAACATTACAGTTTGTTACGCACGTACAACTTGCGTGGGGGAAAGTCAGGTAGTATCGAGTTGCGGATTGTGCCGGACAAAGAGTTGTTTAAGACATTTGGCGCTAGTAGCAGCATCTGTTCCGCCACTGCAGTGTGAACTACTGAGGAGCGGGCCTTCTCACGTAATTCTGAATCAAAACAACAGTGCGTTTCGAAGTGACAACAAGTTATCTGGTGCTAGTGAGTTCTTCTGTGAACGAGCTTATCTTTGTTGGGTTATGTTTTGTGTACAATAAGTAATATTAGATTTTTGTTGTATCTATGTACAGAACTGGTATTACTCTCTATATTGTAAGTTATGACATATAAGTAACAACAGTGGGACTGCTAAACCAACTCAGCGACACGTTATGTTTGTACCTGAAAAAGAAATTTTGGGTTGTACTGGAAAAATACAGCACACGAATGGAATACAGTGGTTCACAAAAAGAAGCATTTGTTCCATTCAAAATTCCACAAATTTGTGTTAACAGCAGTTACGAATCTCAGGCATAAAATCTGACTCTAGTGCCAACTCCAAGCGTTTGTGAATTGTGACAGTCACAGTGCAGGCTGTTCCTATCCGGTGCCTCGCGGAATCATTTTAGGACCTAACTTGAAGGATAGTAATGCTGGTTAATTGGGGAACAAGGAATAAATTCACACTGTACTGTCTTCTCACAATAACATGGCGAGTGTTATTTACGGCCGGCCGTTGTGACCGAGCGGTTCTGGGCGCTTCAGTCCGGAACCGCGCTGCTGCTACGGTCGCAGGTTCGAATCCTGCCTCGGGCATGGATGTCTGTGATGTCGTTAGGTTTAAGTAGTTCTAAGTCTAGGGGACTTATGACCTCAGATGTTAAGTCCCATAGTGTTTAGAGCCATTTGAACCATTTTTGTTATTTACGGCTGCCGCTGGTTCTCGATTTCCATTTTGCACGTCTTTATGTCCGGCCAATCTCCTTCCTGAAGGTCTCTGGATGCCGTTGCCTCACAGGTAACTACTGCTTTCCATATTCCAAGTGGCTATCTTCTCTTACCTCTTTAAATTAATTTTGGTCACCTTTTGTCATGCATTCTTTTTAGATGGCCGAAACATTGTCTCGAACCAAAGAAAGAAGCCCCATTGTGCGAAAAACGGACAGTATTTTTGTCTTACGGAATACATACGTAGCAGGACGACAGAGCGGTTCGAGAACATTTTTCTTCCTAAGCAACTTATCATTTGGCTCCCCTTCCTCCACTTTCACCCGTGTCTGTTTGCCCTACTTATTGTGCTACGCACTGTGTACGTATCTTGCACTCCGGCGCCCCGGCGTCCCTCTCAACTTGGCGCCCGAAGCGGCCGCTAACGATAGTGATACGTCCCGGACAGAAATCTTATACAGTTAAGGCGCCTCTGGCGCTCCTTACAGCTCGGTGTCAGAAGCGGTGGCTTGTGTCGATGGGCCTTAAACCGTCTCTGACGGGAGGATACCGTTGTCGGGTGGTGGACTGCTGGAGTTTCGTTTGGATAGGAGATGGAGAATGTTCCGGAGTACGGCTTCAGACATGGTAGAAAAACGCTGAAGTACGGGTCTGGAAGTACAGCGTGAAATTGTGGAGCTGTTGTTGATTCATGTTGAAGAGGGTTTATGTTTTAGTGTAGTACCGATGCCTACAGCTGTAAGCTTATTTGTCCGTCTCAGACAGAGAAGACCGCTAACCTTCTTTCCTTCCCGTCTGGGCAAGCTGTGCAGTGACTAGGATACATATAAAGCTTACTGGGACAGGGTAAATGCTAACTATAATGAAGTCCATAATTCGATTGTAATACTGGCATTTAATTTGATAGTTCTAGGCTCGCAGTCCGGAACCGCGCGACTGCTACGGTCGCAGGTTCGAATCCTGCCTCGGGCATGGATGTGTGTGATGTCCTTAGGTTAGTTAGGTTTAAGTAGTTCTAAGTTCTAGGGGACTGATGACCACAGATGTTAAGTCCCATAGTGCTCAGAGCCATTTGAACCATTTTTAATTTGATATTTCCAACAACTGACAAACTTTACAAAGAAAAAAAAGAGGTGAATTTCTTTGTCCACTCACACACTCCTGAGAATGGCACATTAACAATTTACAATTATGCGCCCCTATTACTAGCAACTACGTTGATGAATAATCGGCACCCCGCAAGGGTAACTACAAGATCAATAATATTAGGTAAGTTGTTGGAAGTGGTTAAGCGATGGTGAAAATTTCGCTTCTGAGCACACAAAGAGCTCTACCGCAGAACTCTGCACGGAACACGCGTTGGTGCAATGCTGCGATACAGACCGTATATCTCCCTTCGAAGACGATGGCCAAGACGCCGTCTCCAAGTCCGTACCGCTCGATGGCTGAAGGCGAAGTCCTCTTTCTCCACAATTATCCCGTCTTCCACGCGTACGAAAACGCGGCAGAAGAGTACTCAGTTTCGGCCAATGTCTAACGCTCTAACACCACCGAAATCCCTCCAACGGCATTTCTGAGATTCTACCCAATGTTGGAGTAGGTCATATCGCCCCTAGGCAAGCGAAATTCCCGTCTTCGCCACGTGTTGCCCAGCACAGGTGGCTCCGGATGCAGGGCTATCCCCAAAAGCTCCGTATTGTCCCGCGTTTCCGGTGACCGCTACCTGCCGCCCACGGCGGCCCGGCGAGTTAAGGCCAGCTGCAGACTTTATATTCCACAATTCTCAACTTCCACGACGTTTCACCAACGCTTTAAGTTAGTGACTTAATCACGCAGACATGCAGGGAATACTGCTCGAGAGTGCCTCATATTTATCTTAATTCAATAAAGTCAATGATCTGATGCCCATGCCAGTCCCTTTATTATCAATACTAATGTTGGTAAGCTAACGTAAAAGTGGCCAAATCCTGGCACCTTACACAGCACCAAATTCTATTCTGCGTTCAAGAACTCAGTCCTGTAGCAACAAGAGAAAGTAGTTTGCGTATTCTTTACGTCGAAAAGAGCAATGAGCCACCACTATGTAGTTCTTTGGGCAGTACTCACGTCCTGAAGAGTCCTCTTGTAGACGTCGTGGGCCCACATGAAGACGGAACCACCCAGGCTGGCCGCCAGCAGAATACTAAGGAGCAGCGTGCCTGCGAAAGCAAAGAAACTGTCTTGCTTAAATGCTCAATATTAAGATTTGTGGCAGTTACCGTTCAAAATCTAAAAAAGATATACACCTGAAGTTCACTATGTTACTCGGTATATTAAGCAACAAAATTAACTTTAACGTAGGACCTATTCCGAATGTCTCTCAGTGTTAGAGTCTCACAAAGTAAACATTACCTATCACTACTGGCCATTAAAATTGCTACACCACGAATATGCTAGCAGACGCGAAATTTAACCGACAGGAAGAAGATGCTGTGATATACGAACGATTAGATTTTCAGAGCATTCACACAAGGTTGGCGCCGGTGGCGACACCTGCAACGTGCTGACATGAGGAAAGTTCCCAACCGATTTCTCATACACAAACAGCAGTTGACCGGTGTTGCCTGGTGAAACGTTGTTGTTACGCCTTGTGTAAGGAGGAGAAATGCGTACCATCACGTTTACGACTTTGATAAAGGTCGGATTGTAGCCTATCGCGATTGTGGTTTATCGTACCACGACATTGCTACTCGCGTGGTCGAGATCTAATGACTGGTAGCACAATATGGAATCGGTGGGTTCAGGAGGGTAATACGGAACACCGTGCTGGATCCCAACGGCCTCGTATCACTAGCAGTCGAGATGACAGGCATCTTACACAATGGCTGTAACGGATCGTGCAGCCACGTCTCGATCCCTGAGTCAACAGATGGGGACGTTTGCTAGACAACAACCATCTGCACGAACAGTTCGACGACGTTTGCAGCAGCATGGACTATCAACTCGGAGACCCTTGACACTTGACGCTTCATCACAGACAGGAGCGCCTGCGATGGTGTACTCGATGACGAAGCTGGGTGCACGAATGGCAGAACGTCATTTTTTCGGATGAATCCAAGTTCTGTTTAGAGCATCATGATGGTCGCATCCGTGTTTGGTGACATCGCGGTGAACGCAGATTGGAAGCGTGTATTCGTCATCGCCATACTGGCGTATCACCTGGCGTGATGATGTGGGGTGCCATTGGTTACACGTCTCAGTCACCTCTTGTTCGCCGGCTGGAGTGGCAGTGCGGTTGTAGGCGCTACAGTCTGGAACCGCGAGACAGCTACGGTCGCAGGTTCGAATCCTGCTCGGGCATGGCTTTGTGTGATGTCCTTAGGTCCGTTAGGTTTAAGTAGTTCTAAGTTCTAGGGGACTGATGACCTCAGAAGTTGAGTCCCATAGTGCTCAGAGCCATTTGGACCTCTTGTTCGCATCGTCGGAACTTTGAACAGTGGACGTTACATTTCAGATGTGTTACGACCCGTGGCTATACCCTTCATTCGATCCCTGCGAAACCCTACATTTCAGCAGGATATTGCACGACCGCATGTTGCAGGTCCTCTACGGGCCTTTCTGGATACAGAAAATGTTTGACTGCTGCCCTGGGCAGCACATTCTCCAGATCTCTCACGAACTGAAAACGTCTGGCCAATGGTGGCCGAGCAGCTGGCTCGTTACAATACGCCAGTCTTTACTCTTGATGAACTGTGGTATCGTGTTGAAGGTGCATGGGCAGCTGTACCCGTACACGCCATCCAAGCTCTGTCTGACTCAATGCCCAGGCGTATCAAGGGCGTTATTACGGGTAGAGTTGGTTGTTCTGGGTACTGGTTGCTCAGGATCTATGCACCCAAATTACGTGAAAATGTAATCACATGTCAGTTCTAGTATAATATATTTGTCCAATGAATACCCGTTTATCATCTGCATTTCTTCGTGGTGTAGCAATTTTAATGGCCAGTAGTGTACTTGACTGAAAGAAGGGATAGGTTGACAGCACACATTCCGAGGAAATACTTCATTTGCTAATGAAGGAGAATGTTGGGAATAAAAATAGTAGGGCGAGGTCACGGATTGAATTCAATAAAGAACTGAGTCTAACGTAAAGTTTTGTAGAAATGAATACACTTGCACAAGATAATCATGGAGAGCTGCACCAAACTACTGTTTGGACTGAAGACCGCAACTAATAGTATGTATAAGGGACGATCACAAACTTTCCGTGAAAAGACCATACAGTCCAGAAACGGTATGCGAGTCAGGCAAAATCATCGCAACATGTTAATGATACTCGTCTGGCACACCGTGTCCCGCTGCGTGAACAAGTCCGCAACTGCCTGCCGCACATCATCATCCGGTAAGAAGCGTTGACCGTCAAGGCACTTTTAAGGGACGGAAGGCGTAATCGTACGGGGAGGGATCAGGAATATAGGGCGGCCGCTCGTGTGTCTCCCACCTGATTTGGTGAAACTTCTGCTTTACGACATTTGTGATACGGGGACGTGCGTCATCATGGAGCTGCAGCACCCCTTGTGGCAGTTCGCCTTAACTGCCCTGTACATATTCTTCATTCGCCGATAAAGTGGTGGAAATATTTATTGCATCACCATGAATTACTTCGTCTTTTTGCAGCAGTTTGCTTCATGTTATACCAGCCCCATTGTTGCTAAACTTTGACATATTCTTGCCTCAATAATCTGACTTCTTCACGCATGTTTTCCAACAATACACAACTTTGTTGTTGTCGTTTGGTTTTACAATGAAACCAATGTTTATACTGCCATTTTGAGTTGAGACTTTGCAGTGAGAAGATGGGCAGGTCAGTTGTATTAACGCCAGAAAAGAAAGTTGCTACACAGGTCGTCTGTACTTTATCAATGGGGCACTGTCAAGGTAGATGTCTACATAAGCATCCTTGAAAGGAAGCTTCTGCCAACTATTAGAGACCAGTTTGGAGACGTTTCTAATTGCATTTTTCAAGATGACTCAGCTCGTTGCCTTAGAGCTTTGAAGGTGACTCTTATGACGAATATTTGTACCAAACACGAAGCAGATTACTTTCTTGGTTGATTATGACGTACTTCTACATGTCAGGTAAATCCTTTCCATCGACAAAATGGCGTTAGAGTATGAACGGCCTGGAAACAGCCCTGATCTCAATCCTATTGAGAACTGTTGGAAGTTTGTGGGAAATGCTGTCACCAAAAAGAAGCCACTGAGTAAGTGGGAGCTGTTGGAGACCCTTGTGCGTGTGTGGTTTCATGAACTGAGTGAGGAGTACATCAAAAAGTTAATTCTTTCAATGCCTTCACGATGCCAAGCGGTGATTAAGGCGCGTGGTGGAGCAACAAAGTATTAAATGCAAGAGTGTGTTCATATGAGGCAATACACACTAAAATCCATCAGTGTTTTGTTACAACATTAATATGCAGTGTTTCTTTTGACATTAGTATTCATATTTCAGAATAGCTGACATATCCACTTACACTCGTTTTTCAAGAATGTGTTAAATTATGAAAAAACATTTTTATAGAAACAAAAATTAAGACTAAAAACAAACTGACAAAAATTATTATGTATATGCATTTTTGGTAGAAATCAAGAGAAATCAGGCAAATTTAGCCGAGTCATTCAACGATGGTAACAAAAATTAACTGTAAGAGGTGATGCAGTAAATATTTACACCACTGTAGATGTGTACCGGTGCTTTCCTTCGGCAGCCAAGGAAAGAACAACAGCAAAGTGGTCCTGTTTGGTTGCATTTTGTAATAACGTCACCACAGGTCACGTTTCCGCATTTACCGCACGTACGTCGGAACGACAAGAATGCCACCGTAGTCCTTTGCCTACATGTCGGTGCTTATATACCTGCATAGGAATCCCGCTATGTTGCATATACGCTGCAGCAACAGTCTCAGACGGAAAGGCTTTCATCTACCCGTATAAATTAAATTTGGAATAAGTAGAACGGTGTAGATGAAAATGAGCCATACGTAGTAAATTATATATCACGCACTCTCCTCTACATCTGTCCGCTTACGTTATTTTGTTTTCGTCATTAAACAGAACTTTCCAGTTCCTCATTTTGCAGTGGATTCATTAATGAAAGCAATATGCAGTTGAACTACTGAAATGAGAGAAGAAAAACTTTTCATTATAGAACCAATTTAATTGCTTTACTGATCGTAACTTTCAAGTACCTCTGCCAAACAATTTTATTATTAAATTAAAGAAAACCTATTTTTTGCTATTAATACATCAATCGTTTCACGGTCACTTGATTTTTATCATCCTGCTGTTTCAAAATTACGGTCTATGACAAAGTATGTGATTGACTGCAACGTCCAGCATAAAGAAATACATTACAACAGCCATTCAGCTGTTCATAATTCGTCTTCATTTTGGTGAAAAATAGTTAATATCATTTAAGAGAATGACTCAGAAATAAATATTTATTAATGCCGTACTATGTAAACTTCATTGTTGATTAGAGAAGGAGTAGATGAAGGAATAACTGGGAGAAAAGACAATAACGTGAAAAAAAGATACACCTACATATACTGCTAATTTCTTCTTTATATTTTTGTATGTAGATTACAGCTTTGTCGTCGTTATGTAGCTCACTGAGCGTACAGACACCAAATCCTATTAAAAGATGTCAGTGAAGTTACAGAGTATTTCGATGCTCCTTCATCAACGGATACACTAATAATTCTGAAAATTGTAGGGCCAAGCACGACACACACGACAGAGGAAAACTTCATCCCTTAGGTTACGTATTTGAGAATACACAAAAGTTAGGCTTAGAGTACTAAAGATGAAATATGACAAGAATTCACTCTAGATGGAAGCGCCCAAGTGCTGCTTCAAATGGTTCAAATGGCTCTGAGCACTACGCGACTTAACTTCTGAGGTCATCAGTCGCCTAGAACTTAGAACTAATTAAACCTAACTAACCTAAGGACATCACACACATCCATGCCCGAGGCAGGATTCGAACCTGCGACTGTAGTGGTAGCTCGGCTCCGGACTGTAGCGCCGAGAACCGCACGGCCACTCCGGCCGGCCAAGTGCTGCTCTCAGATTCTATGTCATTGCAACATCACATAAAAGAGGACTTGAATATTTTCCGGAGTCTGTGTCCACGCAGTTTGTCTGAGTACAGACAGCATCAACATTGGTTGTTGGCATACATTGCAAAACAGCCATATCGAGAGACGTTCGATGAGCAATATCTAAGTACAGGTCACGGAAGCGGTGGTATCCGCGATTGTTCAAAGAACGCTTGTACGTCCTCGTCGTATGAGGCGGGGTATTGCTTTGCTGAATTGTACGTGGAGTCGCCTAAAGGAAGACCAGTACCTCTGGTGCTCATATATAGAGCTTCATTATCCGCTTTTTTTTGTGGACGACTTTTTCTATCAAGTTGTTAAACTTATCTACCACTGCTTTAGCAGCATGCCTAGTGCGCGTCGGCTGTTGACGGGACTTCAAACATCAGTCCACTTCCCTTGTTTCTACGAGTTGAAAAATCACACTATAATATACTTATTTCGAGAATGTGTCACTCTGCGACGTTAAAGAGGAATATTGGTATGTGTTTCCATGTTTTCAGTTCGTTTGACGTCACATCACTTATTAAGCTAGACGTAATAGTGACCTGTCACACAGAGAGGGTGCTGTTGGACTTAATTACATGCCGTCCTTCTGCGGTCGCACTCACACGTTTATGGTACATTGCTCTGTCGATCTTCTTTGTTTAGCATCATTATCGCCATTCTGTATAACTGTCCCAATGTTAATTATAAAATCAGGCGAAACATTATCTCTAAGAAGTTATCTGAAGAGTCTCCTCACTGGAACAGAGGAGCTGAAATCCTACTTTATTATTAGGCGTTGAGCATTAAATAACATAAAACATTATTTTTGAGAGTTTATCTGAAGTTTCTGATCAGTTAAAAACCAATCAAAAACCAAGATCGCACAAAATATTTTTTATTCAATATTGTAAGACGTCGTGGTCTCCTGACCTTCATTACTTACATATTCCGCCCTCACAATCATATTCCGCACATCAAGACGCTTCATTCGAAAGCAAACTCGATAAGATAGAGTCAATGTTGTATGAATTCATGTAAACGATATGCAAATAACTAATAAATCGCAAATATGCACCGAGATTGAAATACTCGAGACTGGCGTACACACACACATTCAAGACACAATGGTCGCAGGGGCTTTTAGTTCAGGAGACAAAAACCGTACACTGGGGGGCCGGTTACTTCAGAGGATAACTCAGCCTATCTATGTCGGTCGGTGACTGACCATAGAACAGACAGCGTTTGCCCGAGTGAAAGGAAGAACGACCCCGTGTTTGGCTTAAAAGCAAATTCCGCTACATTGTGTGGGAGCGCCCAGCCTACGCATTCCTTACAAATATAGCACGCAGTTTCAGAGATTTTCACAGGGAGACAGCAAACGCCAAACGCCGATGCTACAGATATCCGGATTCGTCGCCTTAAACGAAACGTCATTCTCCCGTTCTAGAAGAGCAATGCTGATTAGCAGCAGATATTCCAGACGCTTTGAGCTGAAGGAGTAATGGAAGAGACTGAAAGATATACCTCTTCATGTCTGGCATGGAGAGGGGCCGTTCCGTTGTCGTTCTTGGAGCGAGAACACCTAACGAGAGCGTGTGCGCTCGTACGTGTACTCAAAGAGGGAGGAACAAGTCTCTCCTCAGTACTTCACTGGGAGAGCACCTCTGTCAAGAGCGATTCGGAGTGCGACTCTATACTGAGTCCTTGTGATTAATCGTTGTTCACTGTGTTGGCTGCCACACTTATTGTGCGGCGCGAACGGTCAGAGTTATAGTTAAACGCCTGCGAGCGAATTTTTGAGTGGCATCGCGGTGGACTGGTTCTCTGACCGGTGTACCACGCCAATAGTTAGACTAGGGGCGAATAGGAGTCCTTGACTTCATCAAAGCGTAGGGAGAGTTTGATTAGCGAAGGTCAATCCAGATAGAACGAGAGTTATCTTATTTGTCAGCAGCGAGTGGTGCAGACAGCAGTCATCGCAGCTTATGGTATTGTGCACTACAGCTCCTGCGAGCCTCATATTTCCTCCACAACAGTACACCTCACTGCATTTCACATGCGACAGCCTCGAGGCTAGCAACATTGTAACGGATAATTATTCAAGCTGAGTAGGCGCAGCTCTCAGCCATTCTGCCAAGTCAATAACAATCTTAAACTTTGTATAGAAATTTCATAAGCGAATCCTATTAAGACGTAACTTCACATTCCGAAAAGAACCCGGAAATAACTTGTTCAGTTCATAACTAAAAGTGCCATTGTGATTTCTCAGAATTTTTGCAAAAATAAGTAATAATTTTCGTTAGTTTCATGTTTTTCTTACACTAACTAGCATTACTCCAGTACCCAAGTATCCCACTTGTTACGTAAGAAATTTTGTGAATTTTTGTGTCATTTCCTTACAGCAGACGACTCCAGAAGATATTTATTGCTGAAAGTTTTTCAGGCATTTCTCTTTAGAACGTTAGGAGCGTCTGTCTGACTTCTGTAGTAGTGTGGGGGTGGAAATTGCACCTTGCGGGAGCCACAGGGTAAAGGGTACATCTCAGATTAATCCGTTGCACAGAATGACAGAATAGCACCCACACGCTCACGAGATAACCGGTTTCAACAGTCTTAAGTGTCATCTTCGGGTCTTAAACATTTTTTTTCCGTAGTAAAACATGTTCATCTTACACTGAACCTCATACAGAAGATGTCAAGTGGATGAAACGCGGCACATTATAAAGGTTTGTCATCGCTAAAATATTTAAAAACACATGGCACTTTGTCCAAAAAGCCATGTCCATATACGTATTGTTACATGATACAAATAGGGTACACAATAGCACATCTGTTTACATATTGTGATGTATTTCTTTTTTTTAAAAATATTTATATTTTTATCAAATTATTATTCTCTTGTGAAGATTCAGAAATCTGTTGTGAGTTTTGCACCTCTTCTTGGCGGGAAGAGCAAAGACTTTACAAAAAAGTTAAGTACTGTAAGTGATAGTTTATATTTCACCTTAAATCGTTTGTCAGAAGGCGTTGTGTTCTCATGATCAAGAACAGAGTTCGCATTGCCACTTAATTTATTTGTGCCGTGATCATGTTCGATCACGACCGGATATGAGACATAGCAACTACGAACAGAGAACCCTAAAGGACCACACAGAGCTGGAAATTTTCTTTGCTATACTACACCACACATTAAAAGAAGTTGGATTTAAATCACAAACAAGGTAAAATAGCAATGCGCCTTCTGCCTTAACTACGACGTTTGCTGACATGCAGTCGGTCCCTGGTAGCTGTATGAAAACTATAAAAACACCATTATTTCTGTTGCTATTAATAGGAGATGGATAGCATAGAAATACTTTAAGTAATAAGCAGGCATTACAGCATTTAAGAATACAATAACCAATTTAATTACCTTAGTCAGTATTTCTAACAATAGGCTCCGTACATTTCAATTTTATATCTTGCTGGCTGTTTCTTTAAATAAAGTCTTTTAACATTCTCAACCTTTCATCTTAGCTGCACACATAAATTCTTACATAGCACTGCACAATAGTAACATTTTATAATAACTAATTAGTGATTGCGGACCACGCCATGTACGCGTCCGCCGTCTTTAAAAAATACCACGACTGTGGTAACAGAAGAGGATTACAAGTCTTCAGCTGTCAAAAAATATGAAAACAAAGTATCTCTATCGATCCAGTTTATGAACAATTCTTATTCCGCGCCGTGGCGCGTAAAGTATTCTTTGAAATATCAGGTGGTCGCTGCTCAGCGACGATCTAAGAAATTTTTACCCAAATTGTATGGATTTTATGAGCCTGGATGGTTAGATTATCGAATGTGAGTGTATTTAAGCTATCGAAGCAGATACTAATATTACAATATGCCGGACTAAAAAAGATGTTTAAGACCTAAAGATGACAACTAAGAGTGTTCAAACCATTTGTCTTGAATAAGAAATATATTTTGTGCGATCTTGGCTTTTGGATGGTTTTTAACAATTAAAACAGATCGCCCTTCTCTACCGTATCTTCCTTCGTCGTCGGCGTTGTCGTTGATGTCGTGAGGCACCGTTATACCAAGTGGAAAGGCGCGTCGATCTTAGAGCATGCGATATGGTAACTTTAAGTCAGAGGATCAAGTAGGTAAAAAGACGAGGGCTAGTAGAAATCCTTGGGTAACAGAAGAAATATTGAATTTAATTGATGAAAGGAGAAAATATAAAAATGCAGTAAATGAAGCAGGCAAAAAGGAATACAAACGTCTAAAAAATGAGATCGACAGGAAGTGCAAAATGGCGAAGCAGGGATGGCTAGAGGACAAATATAAGGATGTAGAGGCTTATCTCACTAGGGGTATGATAGATACTGCCTACAGGAAAATTAAAGAGACCTTTGGAGAAAAGAGAACCACTTGTATGAATATCAAGAGCTCAGATGGAAACCCAGTTCTAAGCAAAGAAGGGAAAGCAGAAAGGTGGAAGGAGTATATAGAGGGTCTATACAAGGGCGATGTACTTGAGGACAATATTCTGAAAATGGAAGAGAATGTAGATGAAGATGAAATGGGAGATATGATACTGCGTGAAGAGTTTGACAGAGCACTGAAAGACCTGAGTCGAAACAAGGCCCCTGGAGTAGACAACATTCCATTAGAACTACTGACGGACTTGGGAGAGCCAGTCCTGACAAAACTCTATCATCTGGTGAGCAAGATGTACGAGACAGGCGAAATACCCTCAGACTTCAAGAAGAAATAATAATTCCAATCCCAAAGAAAGTAGGTGTTGACAGATGTGAAAATTACCGAACTATCAGTTTAATAAGTCACGGCTGCAAAATACTAACGCGAATTCTTTACAACCGAATGGAAAAACTAGTAGAAGCCGACCTCGGGGAAGATCAGTTTGGATTCCGTAGAAATATCGGAACACGTGAGGCAATACTGACCCTACGACTTATCTTAGAAGCTAGATTAAGGAAAGGCAAACCTATGTTCCTAGCATTCGTAGACGTAGAGAAAGCTTTTGACAATGTTGACTGGAATACTATCTTTCAAATTCTGAAAGTGGCAGGGATAAAATACAGAGAGCGAAAAGCTATTTACAATTTGTACAGAAAGCAGATGGCAGTTATAAGAGTCGAGAAACATGAAAGGGAAGCACCGGTTGGGAAGGGAGTGAGACATGGTGGTAGCCTCTCTCCGATGTTATTCAATCTGTATATTGGGCAAGCGGTAAAGGAAACAAAACAAAAATTCGAAGTAGGTATTAAAATCCATGGAGAAGAAATAAAAACTTCGAGGTTCGCCGATGACATTGTAATTCTGTCAGAGACAGCAAAGGACTTGTAAGAGCAGTTGAACGGAATGGACAGTGACTTGAAAGGAGGATATAAGATGAACATCAACAAAAGCAAAACGAGCATAATGGAATGCAGTCGAATTAATTCGGGTGATTCTGAGGGAATTAGATTAGGAAATGAGACACTTAAAGTAGTAAAGGAGTTCTGCTATTTGGGGTGCAAAATAACTGATGATGGTCGAAGTAGAGAGGACATAAAATGTAGACTGGCAATGGCAAGGAAAGCGTTTCTGAAGAAGAGAAATTTGTTAACATCGAGTACAGATTTAAGTGTCAGGAAGTCGTTTCTGAAAGTATTCGTATGGAGTGTAGCCATGTATGGAAGTGAAACGTGGACGATAAATAGTTTAGACAAGAGGAGAATAGAAGCTTTCGAAATGTGGTGTTACAGTAGAATGCTGAAGATTAGACGGATAGATCACATAACTAATGAGGAGGTATTGAATAGAATTGGGGAGAAGATGAGTTTGGGGCACAACTTGACAAGAAGAAGGGACCGGTTGGTAGGACGTGTTCTGAGGCAATACACTAAGCAGATTCAGAAGGATGTAGGTTGCAGTAAGTACTGGGAGATGATGAAGCTTGCACAGGATAGAGTAGTATGGAGAGCTGCATGAAACCAGTCTCAGGACTGAAGACCACAACAACAACAACAACAACAACAAGTCATTGACAACACACAACGGACACGGTAGCACCTGATACCAGAATAGCTGCAGTAGTTAGGATCTACGAACTACCCCTTCTTGACCAGGTCCCCAAAACTTAGCTCGTAACGAGATCCCTTCGAAGGAAATTGTCATAAAGATCGTCTACAAAGGCTCCGTACAATAAGAAATGTTACAGTTTATGGAATAATAACAGATACGACCAAACTGTCTTGTTTCTTCTGTTTTATTTAACGTAACTTTGTTCACAGTTTTATTTCGCATTCAGTATTCATTCACACTCTGATGTTGAGTATATGCGAGTGCCTGAACCCTAACTCCCAAGTTCCATCGAAACCCTTTGATGAACAGTTTTGGTTGCTCGACACCAACAGTCAATGATAATAATACAGTATTTTGTTATTGACTCTTCTAGTTTATCCACCGCCCTCCACGAATGTTTGTTAGGTTTAAGACAATTACACACTTTTCTCTCCGATCCGCTATTATTAAGAGTTCGCGTAAAAGTTAACGTTTTTCTCTTTTTCATGAATTGGAGCCCGCTCTCCGCGATATAATAATAAAAAAAAAAAAAAAAACGGCCTCAATACCGCGTCCCTCGTGAGATGCGTATAGATTTATCCCGGAATTGACCTCCGTGTAGGTGTACTCAATTTAATGACCTCACTTCGCTATCCGCGATTTCGTGTAACTAAATGTCCTTTTGTTACTCTGTTACTCTGATCGTACGCCGTAGTTATTTAAAACTCGCCCCTATATTTTTTGACAACGCACAATTAGCACTTCTTTACTTGTTTATTCCTAAGAGTAAACGAAAAAATGACGCCGTATCATCGGCTTCTCCGATATAAAGCAAAACACCTCAATATGACCAATTTTACCTCTTCTTATAGGATTGGCTATCTTACTCATTAATTTACTACATATTATTTCCAGTAACACCAAACAGGTATCGCCGATGACCAATTTTACCTCTTCTTATAGGATTGGCTATCTTACTCATTAATTTACTACATATTATTTCCAGTAACACCAAACAGGTATCGCCGTTATATTTTAATTGCATTCAAAAGCATGTTATTATTATTATTATGACCGATCAAATCGTAACAAATCGTGCGGCGTGCGTTTTTAACGATAGCTTTACACTCGCCCAGCCTTTATTCATGCAATATTATATATAAACATACAGACGGGACCGAAAGATCGATCTCTCTACCGTAACCAATAGAGGCAAATACGCTGTTCAAGTTCCGTTACATCTATCTTGACTTGTATTGTTACACTTCGATACTGTTATAATGAGAAAATTCAGTTTCTGTTCAGTGTCGTAGTGTAAAAACCGTTGTTCGACTAATACATCATTATTGCCCGTCAGTCTGGGATAAGTACCGCATGGAACTAATAGAGGAAAAGGGGAAGATACAAACAAGGGTAGCAGGGAGATAAAATTTAAGAAATTCGAACTCACACAGAGGCCTAGCCGCAATCGTTCTTCCAGTGACTCATTCGCGTCTGGAGCGGGAAAATGGAGCAATATCAATGGTAAGCAAAGTACGCTCCACCACACACCGCAAGGTGGATTGCAGAATATAGATGTAGATGTAGAAGGAGGAGGAGTTGCCCTGTGGAAAGTTGTTTAATTCAGTGTTGACGTCTACCGTATCATCTGCAAGACATTTAATAGGCTGTGGCAAGTAGCTGAATAGATGTATGCGATTCCTTGACAATGTTTTTGGAATTAGGGCCACAAACACGCTTTGCGCTGAGTTTTCAGCAGTAAAATGTTGGTAACGATAAAAGTATTAAAATTATCCGTGAAAACTCACAGTTTGGCCACCAAGACTACCTTACCTCAGTCCCTGGAATTTTCTATATGGGGTCGTCTCAAAAGTGAAGTGCACATCACTCCAGCCGACAAAGCTGAAGAACTGCATCAGCGAACTATACAGTCTTATCAAACTTTGGGAAATGATACGGAACACACTGTAGAGAGGAGTGTAGTATTGCATCTGCATGCGATGGCGATGCGTAGAACATCTTTAACATACACTACTGGCCATTAAAATTCCTACACCAATAAGAAATGCAGATGATAAACGGGTATTCATTGGACAAATACATTATACTAGAACTGACATGTGATTACATTTTCACGCAATTTGGGTGCATACAGCCTGAGAAATCAGTACCCAGAACAACCACCTCGGGCCGTAATAACGGCCTTGATACGCCTGGATGTTGAGTCAAACAGAGCTTGGATGGCGTGTACAGGTACAGCTGCCCATGCAGCTTCAACACGATACCACAGTTCATCAAGCGTAGTGACTGGCGTATTGTGACGAGCCAGTTGCTTGGCCACCATTGACCAAGCGTTTTCAATTGGTAGGAGATCTGGAGAATGTGCTGGCCAGGGCAGCGGTCGAACATTTTCTGTATCCAGAAAGGCCCGTACAGGACCTGCAACATGCGGTCGTGCATTATCCTGTTGAAATGTAGGGTTTCGCAGGGATCGAATGAAGGGTAGAGCCACGGGTCGTAACACATCTGAAATGTAACGTCCACTGCAAAGTGCCGTCAATGCGAACAAGAGGTGACCGAGACGTGTAACCAGTGGCATCCCATACTATCACGCCGAGTATGGCGATGACGAATACACGCTTCCAATCTGCGTTCACCGCGATGTCGCCAAACACGGATGCGACCATCACGATGCTGTAAACAGAACATGGATTCATTCGAAAAATGACTTTTTGCCATTCGTGCACCCAGGTTCGTCGTCGGGTACACTATCGCAGGCGCTCCTGTCTGTGATGCAGCGTCAGGGGTAACCGCAGCCATGGTCTCCGAGCTGATAGTCCATGCTGCTGCAAACGTCGTCGAACTGTTCGTGCAGGTAGTTGTTGTCTTGCAAACGTCCCCATCTGCTGACTCAGGGATCGAGACGTGGCTGAACGATCCGTTACAGTCATGCGGATAAGATGCCTGTCATCTCGACTGCTAGTGGTACGAGCCCGTTGGGATCCAGCGCGGCGTTCGGTAATACCCTCCTGAACCCACCGGTTCCATATTCTGCTAACAGTCATTGGATCTCGACCAACGCGAGCAGCAATATCGCGATACGATAAACCGCAGTCGCGATAGGCTACAATCCGACCTTTATCAAAGTCGGAAACGTGAAGGTACGCATTTCTCCTCCTTACACGAGGCATCACAACAAAGTTTCACCAGGCAACGCGGGTCAAGTGCTGTTTATATATGAGAAATCGGTTGGAAACTTTCCTCATGTCAGCACGTTGTAGGTGTCGCCACCGGCGCCAACCTTGTGTGAATGCTCTGAAAAGCTAATCATTTGCATATCACAGCATCTTCTTCCTGTCGGCTAAATTTCGCGTCTGTAGCACGTCATCTTCGTGGTGTAGCAATTATAATGGCCAGTAGTGTATATCAGTGGACCACAAATAGTAACATGTATGTACTGAAGTAGTATCATGCTTTTTGTCAAGATACGTCTTGAGTGAAAACTGAAGTCTATTAGATGGGGACTCAATGAAAATATATTTCCAATACATTTGTATTAACTGGGACAATATTTGATACTGAATTCACGGCGACTCTTAACCGCACACTCGCAGTTACCTCACAGACGGCTTGTTTGAGAACCCACGTTTAATGGGAATTTTCACCCGAGTGAATTTTTGTTGATAATTATGATGCAGCTTGTATACAGGATGCACCAGAACTGAGTCGATAAACGTTCAGCTTCGGTACCATGAAAAACATCTCTTCCACTGCACAAGTGCTCATAGCTCTTAAGGTATGCACTTTAGAGCCGACGTTTACTGAACATTTCTTTTCTTGTTTTGGTCCATAGTATGTCCTCACGAAATATAGAAAAATAGGAGCTTCCAGTAGAAGAGATGTGTTTCACTTTATCGAAGATGAACAAGTGCTGATAGCTCTCAGTGTATACATTTTAGAGCCTATGTTTAGTGTACATGTTTTTCTTGTTGTGGTACATAGTACCACGTCTGAAATTTATTGGTGGAGCTCCAATTCACACTGTATATACTTGCATGCAACTTTTTTAAGAAGGTGTCAGCAGGATTTATAGAACTAACATCTGATATAATTTTCCTAACACGCGTTTGTTTTCGAAAAATTCTATCCCTACAACTTCACTTTGCCGAAACAATGATTCCGTAAGTCATTAGTGAGTGGGAATTTGCAGAATAAACTAGTTTCTTCAATCATAATTTGTAAAAATCATGCGTTATATGAACGTAACCAAACTAAGGCGTTTCATTGGTTCTGGAGTGTGGGTTTTGGAGTTGTGACCCACCTGTAGTCTATTTCTTGTGTTGTCTGAGCAGACTATTTTTAAAGCTTTTCTAGTTCCATGAGAAATAGTGAATAGTATGCACTAAGTGTTGTCAAAAATTAATTTACCTAGAAATATTTCGTTAGCCTCCTTTTCAGTAACAGGACTGGTATTACTCCGTGCTCTTGTGCTTGAGTCATATGCAGAGTAGGACAATATTTTCATTTATTGACCATGCAAATGGAATAAGGATCTAAATTGGAAACATGTGGTAAAACGTAACTGACTGCTACAAATTCTGAGCGTTTTTGCTGCGTAGTCGGCGTGGAATTGACACACTTTGCTTCCTGTTGTACAGGTCAGTTAAAACCAATGGAACAACTGTGTCTGCTATCGCACAGTGTCTTAATTTTCGTATCAAGATATAAAGTTTAACACAGTCAGAATCCTTAGTTAAGTCACAAAATATTCACAGTGATAATAATCTCTGATTTGTTAATTGTAATTATCATATATCAAGGTAAATATAGCAATTTTCTTGCAACTCTCATTTCCCTCTGATCATATCAACTACTGAATTGTTTTACGATGTTCCACGAAGGCATAATTGGTTACTGCGAATTTAACATTATTGTCAATACGGTGGTCGCTCTTCTTGTAGTTACTTTGCTCTGTGTTAGGTCTCCAGTTTTGTATTTCCGGTATGACTCCGCATCTGCTAGAACGCGTAGTTGACGTCATATCCATGTAGTTAATACGTTGTGTCTATCTGGAGCTCGGCTAAGCCGAGCGACAGGCAAAATAAGCGATAAGCGGCGTGTTTGTCCTGTCGATCAATCATTGCGCGATCACCCTTGGCAATGTTGTTTCCCTCCCGCTCCACTATGATTAAGCATGAACTACTGTGCGTCCACATTTGGTATGCACCTGCTGTCTGCGAACATTGCTGTAAGTATATTAACTAACTGGGAAACGCACATTGTCTATTTTGGATCGTTATGAAGTAGAAGCCGTAAGGGATATAATCACACCTGACAAAATATTACTTACGCTCTCAGGAGCAGTATAGCACTGCCTCTAACCTTGATAATGCCCCCACATATCGTGGCAGAGACCCCTTTAGATTCTTTATGTATGCCATATCCAGCTGAAGGCAGTCGTTGAGCTAGTAATCTACGCAAAATTGACTGCAACGTTTCACCCTCTGTTCCAAAACAGTCCCAGATTACATACATTTGACTTAGCTAACGAGTCGAGGTGTAATAGAGTGCCTGAGCGATCATCAAACTATGAAGGCAGACGTACAGCCCCTCGAATACGGCTGTTTTCGTCTAGGAAAGACGGGAATGACGCAATACAGAATTCATTATGAAACTGTACAAGAATAGATAACGGTTGGCCACTGAGAATGTTGAGAAATCAACATACTGGTTCCAGTTCATGGTATCCCGAACGAGTGTGTAACACCACAGCTCTTATGCTGTATGGATTTTTTTTTTTTTTTGCTTATTTAATGTCACATTGTTGATCTTCTGTAAATGTGTTTGAATCGATAACATAAAATTGTGTACTCTTTTCTTTGTCAAACCTTTGATGTCGTGATTTGATTCTATGCAAAGTAGTGTATCTGTAATTTAAATTCTTTGTCCCATTTGGAGGGAACAAAACTTACTGTATATGATTGTAATTTTGTGTGAATAATTTTTTGTAGAAGTGTCAATATGTGAAAATGTTCTGTCTTATTTAATATATTTGTTTGCTGTTATGTAAATTGCTGATCCTCACTTAGGGCTCTTAGTTATTCTGGATGTAAAAGGTGTAGTGGTTCCCCTCGGGAACGGAACTGTGTAGCGCGCGCAAATTGTGGTTGGCCTAGGTGGAAAAGGTGGAACTGATAGTCAGTCGGGGACGAGCCACCGGTCGGAGATGAGCTACCAAACTGTGCACTGCTATGCAAAGTGTGCATATTGTACTGATTCCGAGAGAGGCTTTTCCAGCAATTCTGCCTACAATTCCACCAACCAACAGGCAGTTGCCACCACATTGCGCAATCATTGCAACGTAATACTATAATGATGTATAGTGAAGGATCAGCTTAATGGACGTGCTAATGCGCTGAAATATAAGGTAATTTGTATCTGAATTTATGTACCTACCTTGATTTTTCTCCTCATCATAACACCTCTCAGGTTCCTCTCCGTTTGAGCTAAAGTGATATCCGAGTGTCCTTACTAAAAGAAATTAAAGCCTAGAGTTTTGCTAATTAATGCCTATTGAACTTAGTAAAGGGAAAGTTAAAGTTAATGTGGCAATAGAGTGAGTTAAAGTAAATGTTATTTGCTCAAAATAATCTTCCTATTAAAACTGCTATTTAAAGTGCTGTTGCTAACTTCAATATTAAAAGTTCTTAAGACTGAGGCTTATAAGGCAAACGATCACATTATTGTCTGCAGTAAATTCTTAAAGGTGAGTCAGTTCTTGCAATTTGGTCAGTATTGTGTTTCGCTGTAGTAAAAGTGAGAAAGCTGCAGTTGTGGAACATTATATATTCAAGTTTGCTAAGTGTTTGTGTATCTTGTGTATTAGAAGTGCATGTTAATAGTAATGTTATAAAGACCATTCACTTTATGTAAGCCTGAAAGTAATAGGGTGTTTCGGTATCTCTTATAATTTTTGTAAATAGTTTGTGCTGCTCCAGTTGTTAGCTTCAATCTTAAAACATATGTGTGTCAGAGTTCATTGCACTCGCGTGTGGCTAAGTCTAGGTTGTGTTTGTCCATTATAGTTACTTATACCTACTTTCATAAACGAGAACGTTAATCTTTCTCTTGCCTAATTAGGCTGGCGACCGTTTCCCTTATTCTGTAAACAATATAGCTAGGCAAAATTTTGTATGTTACTATTCCAATATTTACGTAATTTTGACTTTCATTTCCGATAAGCCACCTCTGTTAGGAACAACACGGTCAACATAACAAAATTCCTCTCAGAGGGTAACACTGCTCGGTTGCTTTATACCATAATTGCTATAACAAGATAATTCTGTTTTGCAAACTGCCTCCAGTTTTGAGGTTAAGGTACAGCAGTAGCAGACGAGAGTGTTATAAGTGGGCGGAAGTCATGGTAGAAAAACACCCTGAAACATCACAGAACCATCTGCAGCATGAGCTACACGCTCCACACATTGCGAGATAAAAGCCTCATTGGTCTTTCGGTACACTGGACACTTTGCATCATCTGGCAACGGGCGACACGCCCCAGTCATTTTGAGTGTTGTTTATTCCGCTGAAAGACACACAGCTTTAAGGGAAGGTTCTGGTAGAGATCGGTGAAAACATGGATTTCTTTACAGAATTTGCATCCCTGAAGTAGATAGATTATGCCTGGAAAAGGAGTTTTTGGTTGTGAAACTATTTTAGAAGTTATAGCATTTTGAATGGAACAGTGCGCCAACCGAAATATACGCAGCTAAAGGCCCTCTATGAATTAGTTCACGAAAAGATTCCACCACTATATGAAATTCTGTCCAATGAAGTTTTGCTTAAAAGATGCACCAGTGCCAATACGCAAAATGACAAACAGGGCTTAAACGGGCACATTTGGAAACTGGTAACGAAACATCTTCATTGTGAGTAAAAAACTACAGAAATAGCAGGATATATAGCTACTGGTACATACATGAAATATTATTAATCTATTATGAAGACCATGAACATGTTAGGAATCGTCACAGGGACGAATAGCAAAAACTTCGTGGAGTTATTTGATATGCAATGCCTGGCCGCCCCGTTGCAAGGAATGTCTCAATCTGACAAATGAGCCCGGATTGAGAAAATGTAGTACCAGATTCAGCACCAGAGCTTATCTGAGGAAGAGGAAGAATACATCTATGGTCTTCGCATCCCACATTAGCCGTTAAGTTTGAGAATAACGGTTTTTTGTTACTCCAAATTTTAAACCTGTTTTTTCGAAACAACATTTTTCAGGGCGCGTAGGGTTCTGGAGCCCTGACAGATAAATCGATTAATTTGATATAAAGAAAATGAAAGATCACGGTACACTGATAATTTTTGCTTATGGACCGTCTGACAGCAACTGAATAAAACACAATTTTAGTGCCACACGCGTTTCGCCTTTATTTTCTGCAAGGCATCATCAGTGGCAGGTTGGGTGGACAATTTCTTACATATTACGCTCCTGTTGCATTTTTGGTGTTGTTCTTCTTCTTATGAATGCCAACCAAAACATTGCATTGAAACAAGCGTTCAGTTTATAGTGCTGTGGAACGTGGGAAAAAAACCGCAAATTGGTATTCATAAGAAGAAGAACAACACCAAAAATGCAACAGGAACGTAATATGTAAGAAATTGTCCACGCAACCTGCCACTGATGATGCCTTGCAGAAAATAAAGGCGAAACGCGAATGGCACTAAAATTGTGTTTTATTCAGTTGCTGTCAGACGATCCATAAGTAAAAATTATCAATACACCGTGATATTACACGCAACTGAGGAAGACAGGACTACAAAAGTTGAAAATGAAAGATAATTAAATTTAAGACGCCTTAGCGAGAGCCTTTTTGTATTCGAATTTTAAGTACATTTTTTTAAAACATTTGAACTTGAGAAAACGCGAAGAAATTGGCTTGCTTTTCAGATAGATGCCATTTTTTTGTTTCCACGTATGTTTCATAACTGCACCGTGTTTTTTTATGTGTTTCAGAAATAGCCACGAATCTGCGCGCAAACCAGGCGCATACTTTGATAGGTCCTGCAGACGCCGTTTTTAATCTTTTATAAGATAAAAACATTTTTCCATACACGAATGCATGTATAATAAAGTGGTAAAATCACCGTTTTCATAAAGAAGTCCTCGTATGAAAGGAAATTCTAAACTTCACTCAATTTTCGCCCCTCTCTACCACAACCTTCCCTTAAGTACTGCTGTGAGCAATGGACTTTTGCCCTATAGCCGACTTTAGATGTCTATTGCAAAAAGTTTGCTCGGAGATTGGTTGAGATGGACTTTCATTCATCGACAGTAGCAATTTCTTTTGGGTTTGAAACCGACTGTCATTGACAAGACGTGGCACTCCAATCACTGTCGGTTAGGATCATATGCTGCCGGCCGAAGTGGCCGAGCGGTTCTAGGCGCTTCAGTCTGGAACCGCGCGACCGCTACGGTCGCAGGTTCGAATTCTGCCTCGGGCATGGATTTGTGTGATGTCCTTAGGTTAGTTAGGTCTAATTAGTTCTAAGTTATAGGGGACTGATGACTTCAGAAGTTAAGTCACATAGTGCTCAGAGCCATTTGAGCCATTTTTGGTCATATGCTGTGTCACATGGTTTGCGAGTGGGACACCATAACTTCGAGCAGCGCAGGTTGATACACCAACAAATTTACATCTACATGTACATCATACTTCTCAAGCCACCTAACGGGGTGTGGCGCTGGGTGCTTCTGGGACGACTAACTGATCCCACCTCGCCTGTTCCACTCGCGAATGGCTCGTGGGAAGAATGATAGTCGGTAAGCTCCAGTATTAGCGCTAATTTTTCAAATTTTCTTGTCTCGGTCATTCCGCTAGAAGTATGTGGGAGAAATTAATATGTTGCACGACTCTTCCCTGAAAGTTTTCTCTCGAAATGTCGATAATAAACCTCTCTGTGGTGCCTCTCTTATAGTGTCTGCCACTAGGGTTTTTTGAGCATCTTAGTAACGTTCTTGCACCAGCTTGAGAGGTGGCATGAGCCCCCTCTCATATTTCTGTCTTACTCTGAGTAATGCGATTTTCCTCTCTAATTGCATGCGGCGAAAAGTTGCTGTTCCTTCACACGCGGACTTCCCATGCAGCGTCTCTCGTCACACGGGTCACCCGCATGGTCCGGAGACAGGCGGATACTGCTGATCTTGAAAGGGTTAAGCCGACGGGTGTGAGGGAGTCGAGTGGATGCTTTCCACACGCCGACATTGTCATAAGAGCAGGGGCGACAAGCTCACAGGGGCCTGACGGAGTGGCTGGGCTAGAGATTCCGTTATTTCAGAGAAACTTAGTGAAAACTCTTTCTGGCGGGCTACCAGCAAAGCGTGGGAATGACTTGTGTTCCCAGGCAGTCTTGGTGGGCAAATTCCCGCGTTTTCTGCAAAATCATAACTGTGATTGGCTTGCTCAGGGGATAGCTCCGTGACGTAGCAAAATCGGCGCAGAAATTGGTGCCAAGTATTTCTATTGGTGGAATAGTAGTGCGTCGGCAATAGAGTGGAATTTTCCACCGGTTTTCGAATGCTGATTGGAACCTTTAACCATGGCCACTGTCGTGGGGGCGGGAATGTTCTGTGTTCGGCTTGTACGGGTGCTCTTGAAGAAGTCGGCTCTCGCCTTTCAGTCAGAGTAGGTTACAAGACTGAGCTCTCGCTGCTCTGGACAGCCTGCCTTCCTTAACTGTTTGACGAAGTTGCTGAAGTTTCGACTTCAACGTAACTTTCCGGGTACAGTTGTCAGTTGAGCGTTCTGTGTACAAGCAGCCTATGTTGTCTGTCTTGAGCAGTTTTGGCTGAAGTTGACTGTTTCGGAGTTACTGAGTGACTTCGATTGTTAAAATCAATCACTGTACCATCATTGATTGTGTGGCGGGCCTTCTTCATCTCCCTCAGAGACGCATTTGTATTGCTAGGAAGTCTTTAGTCTGGAACAACTAGACCAAGATAATTTGTTTCGAGCTATACTCGCGACATTATCATCACCATGATGGGACATCGAAGCAACCAGCCATCGCCTCCGGTACGCCAGATCGTGTCCTTGCAGTTAAGAAGACAGCTTGGTAATGTATGTCTGCAGCATCAGAAGATTAGGGAATTTTGTTAGGTGATAATCAGAGCTCAGCAGAGCGCGCCTGTTCATCTTTTCTAACTTTGTTCTGCCTTGGGTGTTCATTGTCTGAGTTCTAACTACTGTAGCAACAATTAATGTTGGATTGGCTGGGTGTTTCTCCTAAGATTTGAGTTGCAAGGAATTGGCTCCACATACCAAATGTGTGTGTGAAATCTTATGGGACTTAACTGCTAAAGTCATCAGTCCCTAAGCTTACACACAACTTAACCCAAATTATCCTAAGGCCAAACACACACACCCATGCCCAAGGGAGGACTCGAACATCCGCCGGGACCAGCTGCACAGTCCACGTCCACATACCACTTGGTCATAAATGTCACAATCTAGTTTATGGACAACTTCACCTTCACAGCATTTATTTGAGTATCCAATTTGATATATTGTAAATGTTTCATGTGTTTTGTTTATTATTTTGAGTTTAGTCATAATAAATCAAATCGTTATTTTGGACAGAACTTTCATTCTGTTAATCGGTAGAGCAACCCTTTCATTTCTCACTAGGTTAATGAAACTTTCCTTGATCTAATTAATTTCTATCAAATTAAATTATTGCAGGTGCCAAACTCTTTTTTACTCCACTTGCAGGGTCGATTACAGTCAGTTCGCGTTTCTTCGTAATCCATGTGCAACAGCAAAAGTCGGAGTTAGAAAAGAGGGGGGGGGGGGGGTTTATAGCATCATTTCCGTATGAAGATTCTAGAACAATTTAGTGTTAAATACACTGCTAGCCCCGGCACCTCGCAAGCTAAACAGTCCCAACAGTCCCGTGACGAAATGCGGCGCTCTTTGTTGGATCGTCTCTATCTCTTCTGTCAGCCCTGCCTGGTAAGGATCCCAGATCGACGAAAAATACTCCAGAATCGATCGAAAAAGAGCCTTGTAAGCCACTTCTTTCATGGATGATTTACATTTCCTTAATATTCTTGCTATGAATATCAGTCTGGCATTTGCTTTTCTTACTATTTGTACTACTTGTTTTACGTAGTCATTCTACTTAAAGTCGCTCTGTATAGTTACTCCTAGCTATTTTACGATGGATACCGTTTCCAGCAAATTGTCATCAATAGCGTAGTTGTACAGTAGGGGCTTCCATTTCTTAAGTGTGCGTAGCATATTACATTTATGTACGTTCAGGGTCAACTGCCAGAGCCTGCACAATTCATCAATCCCCTGCAGGTCGTTCTGCAAATCGATACTGTGCTCTGGCGTTGCAACTACGTTATGGACAACCGTATCATCCGCGAACAGCCTTAAAGAGCACCCGACGCTTTATACTAGATCATTTATATGCACTGTAGAGAATAACGACGCTACCACACTTTATTGAGGTACTACGGAAATTACCTTCACGTCTGTTGATTTTATTGCGTTAGTAGTGATGTGTTCAGTTCCAAATGCAAGGGAGTCTTGAATCCAGTAGCAAATATGGTCCGATACTCGGCAAGTTCGCAATTTTTTTCACTAAATGGCAGTGCAGGACGGCGTCAAATGCCTTTCTGAAGTCAAGGAACACGGCATCAACCAGACCGCCGTTGTCTACAGCGTTATGGATCTCATAGAGGAATAGAGAAAGCTGAGTATCGCAAGATCACTGTTTCCGGAATACATGTTGATTTTTTTAGGGGAGATTTTCGTTCTCCAAATGCTTCTTAATTCTTGAGCATAAATGTGTTCCGAAATTTTACAACAAATTAACGTCAACGAAATAGGTCTATAATTATGTGCATCTGTCCTACAGCCCCTGGGAATCACCTGTGCTTTTTTCTGGCCGCTAAGTACTCTTCGGATAACTCCATTCATGGTGTGTTCATGGGAACGTCCGGAAACAATATCTTCTTACTGCCATTCTGCCTGCGTCTCGACTTATTTTACGGCGCTTATTGCATGCAGTGTCTCCCAGGAAGAATGGCCAATATTCATGGATATGACAGGAACGATCATTCGAAGCAAAGAAGTATAGTAAACATGGGTTCTAGAATGTGTACCTTAAGACCTGTGAGCCGGCCGGTGTGGCCGTGCGGTTCTAGGCGCTTCAGTCTGGAACCGCTTGACCACTACGGTCGCAGGTTCGAATCCTGCCTCGGGCATGGATGTGTGTGATGTCCTTAGGTTAGTTAGGTTTAAGTAGTTCTAAGTTCTAGGGGACTGATGACCCCAGATGTTAAGTCCCATAGTGCTCAGAGCCTTAAGACCTGTGAGCACTTCCTCATCTTCGATAAAATGAAAGAAATCTCTTCTGCTGATCAGTTGCTCAGCTCTGAAGGTACGTAGTTCGGAGCCATGATTACTAGAAATTTTCTTCTTGTTTTGGACTACGCTATCTCTTTCCAAAATATGGAAAACATAGATTTCTTTTCAAAGTATCAACGATGAAGAAGTGCTCATGGCTCTTAACGCTTGGATTTAAGAGTTTACTTGACTTTTTGTGCTTCGAATAATGTTTCCTACCATATCCCTGAATACTGACCATTACTCATTGGACACACTGTGTTACCGACTGCCACATGTACACCACTTCACCCCCATGGCTTGCGTCAGTGGTCTGGTACCAGTTACACTCCGTCTACAGCGCTCGAAAGTGACCAGTGAAAGACAAACTAATGACAGCTTAGGATTAAACAGTCAATCGGTTGCACATAAATGGTAGGTACATTGATCTAGAGTCCGACACTTACTAAGGGTGTTTTCATCAGAATGAAATGTTGCTAAATCGTAAAATTACATTGTTAAAAAGCAATAGCCAGAATTTGGGACAGCTATGCTCCAGTCAAAGGTAAAATAAAATGTTCTAGCTTTTCGCACGTGTGTCCAGCGGGGAACAACATCAGTCTGTTTTTGTTCCACACGTTCACTGAACAACTTTCCAGATGTGCTAGAATGGTGGACCCGACGGGCGAAACCGAAGCTAAGGAAAGTTTTATATATTTTACTATAGATAAGGCTAGAGAAGGGAAACAGACTAGAATTCTACCGTAGTGTGCTAAGGGACCTCTGCGATCAGACAGCTGCAATTCCTACAAGATTAAAAGACATCAAACAAATAAAATCAAAGTTAATAAGTTTGAAACGTAAGGAACTGGAGGGACTTAAGATAAAATCCAAAGCAAAGTCAGTCATTGACTGCTCCGTTGTACCATCTTGTCAGACACTCCAAGAACAGAAGAAGAATTTTCATGGATGAACTGCAAATCGATGATGGCACCATAATCACCACCCAGAAGGGAATGATTAAAGAAATCTCCACGCACCATGAACACATACAGGGTGTTACAAAAAGGTACGGCCAAACTTTCAGGAAACATTCCTCACACACAAATAAAGAAAAGATGTTATGTGGACATGTGTCCGGAAACGCTTAATTTCCCTGTTAGAGCTCATCAGAATTGCTATAGGTTAGGGATACGTGGCATCCTCGTGGATAGGGGATCGATTGGGACACGAAGCACTAACAGTGCCGGAGAGAGGCTCCACAACTTCTGCGGCGCGTTCCCCATCTTAACGGGAGGACTCGAACCTCCGACGGGGAGAGCCGCGCGAACCGTGGCAAGACGCCCCTGACCTCACGGCAGGGATACAAGATACAAGAATATGATGGCAAAAATCTGGTGCCTGTTACAAAGGAAGAACTTGAACTTCCTAAGGATATTGGTAGACGGCCGAGACTGACAGAAATGACAAGGCAGTGAAGGACTTCGCGATGTTGCTGATCAGGACTGCTCATCTGTCGACATAATTTACCCTGGAGGAGACTTAGTATTCAGCAAGGATGAGTGATGAAGTGGGGTCTTGAATTGATGAAGAGGAACTTCTGACTGCAGAAGAAGAAAATCTGCATGCTGAACTGCCATCAGTTGAAGGTGACAGAGAAGATGTCTCTCGAAAGGAGGACGTTGCTAAATTTATGCAATGTTAAGGACTGAATACCGTTCCTCATTCTATGAATGCTTTATTGGAAATGGAAATGAGCGTTTGGCGTCATTGGCCGGGAGGCCCCTTGCGGGGCAGGTCCGGCCGCCTTGGTGCAGGTCTTACCACATTCGACGCCACGTTGGGCGACTTGCGCGCCAGATGGGGATAAAATGATTATGAAGAAAGCACAACACCCAGTCCCTGAGCGGAGAAAATCCCCGAACCAGCCGGGAATCGAACCGGGGCCCGTAGGACGGCAATTCGTCACGCTGACCACTCAGCTATCGGGGCGGACAATGCTTTAATTGGTGACTGCAATTAGCTGTCACCTTACTTACGTCATGTAATAGTAAGCTAGTCATTTTAGTTACTGTTTTTGTGGAATAAAAAAGTGAGCAGGAGACCTTGGTTCGAAATCCGACTTGCTACAAATTTTTATTCGCCACCTCAATGTGCATGTATACATCATAGTTGTATGAGACTTGTAAAGGTGTCTGGAATTACATTTGATTAAAGTATATCAGTGAGATATCTCCTGGGTGTGACAAATTTTTTGCCCGATGGCCTTTAATCTGATCAAGTTGCACTTCAACTTGCGCATCACCATGGCAAAGCCATCCGCCATCACTGGGGCCGACTGACGCCGGCATAAGTGGTCTAGTCGCTTATGACTACAATGGGAAAAACAGGACACTATTACTCTGTAACTAACAAACTGGCACCGGAGGTGAAGTAATGTTATTGAAGATGAATGGCGGGAGCGTCTGGAAGGAGACAATGAGTCACTAGGTTAAAGTTCCTGAAGACATACCTGAAGCTTGGCAGCCAGTTCGATGGAAGTGAAAAAAGGAAGGAAATCAGTCAGGTCACTGGTTGGTTGGTTGGTTTTGGGGAGGGAGACCAGACAGCGTGGTCATCGGTCTCATCGGATTAGGGAAGGATGGGGAAGGAAGTCGGCCGTGCCCTTTCAGAGGAACCATCCCGGCATTTGCCTGGATTGATTTAGGGAAATCACGGAAAACCTAAATCAGGATGGCCGGACGCGGGGTTGAACCGTCGTCCTTCCGAATGCGAGTCCAGTGTCTAACCACTGCGCCACCTCGCTCGGTCAGGTCACTGATCATGAGGAGTGGTGACCAGGATATTACAGCAAAGCTTCTCAGGTTGTCATTCGTAAAATTCTTCCAAAGGCAACACTAAATAATTGCGAGCTCGTAACTATCGTGGAAAATTTGACCATTACTTAAGGTTAGCAAACTAGAAGAATTAAAAGAAATAATGAAAAACATTGAATTATAAGTTAAAGGGTTACGGGAGACCAGGTGGTCTGGCATTAGCTGTTTCACAACTGAATACTCCAGAATATATTTTGTCGAAAAAGAAAAATCGATCCAAGTGGTGAAGTAGTAGTTGCAGGGGACAAATGGAAGAACAACGACGGTCTACGAATGATGGCATTATTGGTTGGCTTTGTTCGGCCGCCTGATGCAAGTCTTTCTATCTGACGCTACTTGGCGACTTGTGATGAAGACGAGATGAACTGATTAGGACAACAGAGCCCCAGTCCCCGAGCGAATAAAATCTCCGACTTGGCAGAGAATCGAACCCAGGACCGTGTTATCTAGAAACAGTGACAGTAACAACTACGCCACGAGCTGCTGATGATTTATGTAGAAGTTTCTCCAGTAGACTTTTGTGTAATACAAACTTATTTTATTGCCATTAATAAATAGCAATGATGAGGATACTGAAGACATTACGAGCAAACATAGATAGTTCTTAGAATGAAAAAGAAAATGTCAACGTCACGATAATAGGAGAGTCTAACGCATTCGTATGAACCACCAAAATTCGATACGGACTAGTAAATTAGTGTTGGGGAATAAAAACACTAAAGGTGAAAGACTGTTCATATTCTGTGAGCACTTATTTTACTCTACTCCAAAAGTGGCACAGGTCTTGTCTACGATACGCCTGCTCTATGAGCCCCTTTCATTTGTTCCGTCGAGTGCATTGTTTGTCCATTCGATGTAGATGTTCATCCTACCTATGTTCGCCAGGACGTTATCTGTCCACATGATTCTGTGTCTTCCTGTTCCTCCCGTTTTGAATGCTGTTTAAGATAATGTTTTTTCCGTAATTCATGCTACAAGGCCTGCACAGTTCTACTTTCTCTTCTTTAACACTTCGATTACGTAACGGTGTTTGTACAGCTCTCTTAATTCTTAATTTTTTTAATCCTACATTCCATGTTATTTTCGTGAAATACTGGTCCAAAAATTGCCTTAGTATTTTTCTTTCGAATATTAACAGTTTTTCTTCATCATTCTTTCTAAATACTGACACTTCACATCCGTATAATGTTATCGGTATAGCAGTCGATAGATATAAGCGGGCCCGCATCTCGTGGTCGTGCGGTAGCGTTCTCGCTTCCCACGCCCGGGTTCCCGGGTTCGATTCCCGGCGGGGTTAGGGATTTTCTCTGCCTCGTGATGGCTGGGTGTTGTGTGATGTCCTTAGGTTAGTTAGGTTTAAGTAGTTCTAAGTTCTAGGGACAGATGACCATAGATGTTAAGTCCCATAGTGCTCAGAGCCATTTGAACCATTTGATATAAGCGGTTTTTGAAGTTAGACATTTTCTTTAAGATTCTAATAAAACTGGAAAGTGTTTTGTTCGCTGTTGCTTGACGAGCACCTGTTTGTATACGCGTTCTACTGTTCTTGCTAAAAAGACTGCCCAGCTACCTTAAACGGTCAACTGTCTTCAAAGTGAATCCATGTACAGCCAAAGGTGCATCACTTCTGATTTTCTTGTTTTTGGCCAGATATTATGTCTTTTCTCGTTAATATTTTGTTAACATCCATTAACATTCATTCTGCGAGCATTATGAAATCACAGAGTGTTCAGAAATTCCTGTTACAAACTTCGAACACTTGTAGATGATGGGGAGTATGTATTCTGAAAAGGAACCCATGTCCGAAAACGTATTGTTTCCGTTCTATGACGGTTTCAGTTCAGATATGTAACGTATCCATATCTCCTGAGAGAAATAGAAAAGTCTCTTTGCTTGTCCTGGTATGCAATATACATGACGTGTACTAAGTCAGACGGTCACCTGACGTCACTCAACAAATGCAAAGTTTAATTTGCGAGACTTCAGTAGAGTCAGAGGATGATCTGCTGGCACGAGTTCTGGCCGTTTCACTAGAAACTGAAGACACCAATGGGATGGAGAGCGTATACCAGAACATGTTTCGTACGTACAATCTTGTAACAACGTCAATGGTCGCCACATCGAGCCGCTGTTATAGTGTATCGGTACTGTTCTGAACGTAGAGTGTGCTGGGTTCTTTTTTGTTTTGGAATAGTGTAAACACGTAATATATGGGGGTTGGAAGTTTAATAGTGACAATTATATATACAAAACAGATACAAAAGACTGTTTGCACCTGTTACTGTCTTTCAAAGTAGTCACCAGCGTTGTGTAGAATCCGTTGCCAGCGATGTGGAATGCGTTGTACACCTTTAGCAGAGCCTGTTCTGTTGATGATGAAAATGGAGCGGTCTACTGCCTGTCGAATGTCTGGAACAGTTCTGAAGCGAATGCCACGAAGTGGTTCCTTCATCTTCGGAATGAAATCAAAATCACAAGGACTTAATTCCGGGGAGTATGGTAGATGGTAAAGCACTTCTCAGTCCCATTGACCGAACAGAGCAGCCACAGCTTGCACTGTATGCGCCCGCGCATTGTCGTGCAAAATGATGGGTGGGTAGAGCAGAAAGTGTCGCCGCTTCTTTCGCAAAGCTGGCCGCAGGTGATGCTCCAAAAACGAACAGTAACACTGTGCAGTGACGGTCTGCTGTGGAGGAAAGCAATGCGTTAGGATAACACCATCACATTCGTACACGAGAATCATCATAACTTTCACCACACTGGGGCTCTGACGCACTTCCGACTTTCGCGGAGACACATAATGATGCCATTCGTTGGATTGGCGTTTCAGTTTTGGATCGTACGATGTGGCCCATGTCTCATCCAGTGATACGATACGGCGTAAGAAAGCCATTCCTTCGCGCTCATAGCTCTCCAAGTTCGTCTGAGTAGCATCGTAACGCATCCATTTCTGCATTTCCGTCAAGTCATGTGGAACCCATCGTGATGCAATTTTTCGCACGCCCAGACGTTCCTTTCTCGCTTCCCACGCCCGGGTTCCCGGGTTCGATTCCCGGCGGGGTCAGGGATTTTCTCTGCCTCGTGATGACTGGGTGTTGTGTGATGTCCTTAGGTTAGTTAGGTTTAAGTAGTTCTAAGTTCTAGGGGACTGATGACCATAGATGTTAAGTCCCATAGTGCTCAGAGCCATTTGAGCCAGACGTTCCTTCAGGATGCGAAGCACTGTCGTATGTGCTAATCCGGTTTCGTTGGAGACGGATAGTATGCCGTCGAACACTGTCCACTAACGCGGCAACAGCATGCACTTCTTCTCCAGAGACCCTAGGACGACCTGCCGGATGCACGTCTGCAACAGTTCGCCGACCTTTGTTGAAGGGTTGTACCCAATGTGCCACTGTTCTGTACGGGAATGCCGATTCCCCGCACGCCTCCTGGAGACCTTGATGACACTGTCGTGCTGCACGACCTCTGGCAAATTCAATCTTGATTCAATTCCGTTGTTTCTGTTTCGAAAACATAGTCACACCGTTACCTTAGATCGCTCGCTCACAAGTGACTGTACTTCCCTAGTTGTGTGCACGCCGGTGACATAGGGCGGACGAGTCCATTTGCTTGGAGGTAAGGTAGGTACGTCAACAACGTGTGCTATCAGCGACAACAGTAGATCCCATTGCATAGTGTCTCCACAGCGGTGTTGCCACTATTTAAGTTCCAACCTACGTATAAGTGATAAATGGATGTTTCGTTATGTTTTCTTTCCAATCGTTACCTAATAATCCATGGAGAAGAAATAAAAACTTTGAGGTTTGCCGATGACATTGTAATTCTGTCAGAGACAGCAAAGGACTTGGAAGAGCAGTTGAACGGATTGGACAGTGTCTTGAAAGGAGGATATAAGATGAACATCAACAAAAGCAAAACGAGGATAATGGAATGTAGTCAAATTCAATCGGGTGATGCTGAGGGAATTAGATTAGGAAATGAGACACTTAAAGTAGTAAAGGAGTTTTGCTATTTGGGGAGCAAAATAACTGATGATGGTCGAAGTAGAGAAGATATAAAATGTAGACTGTCAATGGCAAGGAAAGCGTTTCTGAAGAAGAGAAATTTGTTAACATCGGGTATTGATTTAAGTGTCAGGAAGTCGTTTCTGAAAGTATTTGTATGGAGTGTAGCCATGTATGGAAGTGAAACATGGACGATAAATAGTTTAGACAAGAAGAGAACAGAAGCTTTCGAAATGTGGTGTTACAGAAGAATGCTGAAGATTAGACGGATAGATCACATAACTAATGAGGAGGTATTGAATAGAATTGGGGAGAAGAGGAGTTTGTGGCACAACTTGACAAGAAGAAGGGATCGGTTGGTAGGACACGTTCTGAGCCATCAAGGGATCACCAATTTGGTACTGGAGGGCAGGGTGGAGGGTAAAAATCGTAGAGAGAGACCAAGAGATGAATACACTAAGCAGATTCAGAAGGATGTAGGCTGCAGTAGGTACTGGGAGATGAAGAAGCTTGCACAGGATAGAGTAGCATGGAGAGCTGCATCAAACCAGTCGCAGGACTGAAGGCCACAACAATAACAACAACAACAACAACCTAATAATTGTACTGATTCACGGCTAATTCAATTCCTCAAGCAGAATCGGATGAGTTAAACATCTGAACTGAAACCGTCGTAGAACGGAACGGTACGTTTCCAATCGTGGGTTCTTATTAAAAAGTCCTAGGAAAGCGTAGCGGCAATTTCCGAACACCATGTGTAATAATAAAGACTTAATTTGAATTTCCTAACAGAAGAAAGTACACCTGAAAAACACCAGGAAACTACTGTAGTCTCACGAACACCACGAAAATTGACCGCAGAATTCAGAAGTCTATTAACTAACTGTGCTGGTAGGCGTATCTGACACTGTAGTCTTCACAACTGATTCAGTTCAGCTTCGCTTAAGAAGAACGTTGTTCTCCTCTTGTGTGTGCCTACAAATGGCGTAATGAGAAAACGGCAGAATATCGCATTTTAATGCAGACAGAGGAGTACGTGGATAAGACGTGAACATTTCCTAGCTGTCGCTTCACCACAGTGCCGAAGACTGCTTGTACCAACTGCTTTCTTGGTGCCTTGTCTTGGCTCACACAGTAATAGCGTGGTCTCCCATAGTGTCTCAGATCGTCACATTGGCAGCCTCGTGTAGCAGTAGGTTTCTCCTTCCAGATCCAGCCATAGTGCTCCACGTGGGTGCTTATCTCACAACGTTGCCAGAACAAGTCATTAGACGTTAATTAATTAAAACGAATCTACAGCGGGAGGCGGAGATACAAAAGTCGCTGGCATAGCTATTGACTAATCGCCTGCGTTGATAACGCCGCGCCATTAATCACGTACTTGTCAAGTCCAGGCTGCTGAATGACTACAGTTCTTAGAAGTCGCCTGTTTGTTGTTCGTTGTACCGGGATACGCAAATCTGGACCACGCTCTTTCACGCGTCTGTGACATTGATGCACCGTTTCTTCTGTTCCGCAAGCTGGCACAGACTTCCATCTCTCGAGGCTGCTCTTAACGCAGCAGTAGATCCCATTTAAAACAAAAGAAATTCATTTTTCTCAGTTGATCAACTGAGACTCCTTCAATATGCACGCTCTATGGACGCTCGGTTACCTTAGACAACAGTCTAGATGGTGTTGCCAATTTTGAAGCGTGCCGGCCGGAGTAGCCGAGCGGTTCTAGGCGCTGCAGTCTGGAACCGCGCGGCCGCTACGGTCGCAGGTTCGAATCCTGCCTCGGGCATGGATGTGTGTGAAGTCCTTAGGTTAGTTAGGTTTAATTAGTTCTAGAACTGGCCCGAATCGCATATTAGAACATATTATGCACGAGACCCATTTAAACGTAGGACAGATTAACTCACATAACAGCAAATTAGTCATGCAGGAACTCCGCAGAGTCGTGGAGGAGAGGAGTCTGGATGTGCTCTGTTTGCAGGAACCATACTCCCTGGCTGGGCGAATCCCATTTGCGGCAGCAAGCTGGCAGGTCATTCACAGCGGAGCAGAACCCAGAGCAGCTATAATGATCATCAACAAAGCGCTAAGAGCCACGGTTCTCTCCCAGTTTTCCGACGATCACTGCAACGTCGTGGAACTACAAACACCAGCTGGAGTACTATACATCATAAACATGTATTTCCAGTACGGCCGGACAATAGATGAATTCCTAGACAAGCTTACACAAGTAACCACGGCGTTGCGGGGACGTCGATGTGTTATTACAGCAGACATAAATGCCAAGTCCCCCCTGTGGTTCAGCGGCACACGAGATGACCGAGGAGAAAAGGCTGAAGAGACCATCATGGCGCTACAGCTAATGGTCGCCAATAAGCAAGGAAACCCGCCCACCTACGCAGGAGGTGGGGGCGAGGGCACTAACATTGACGTTACATTGGTCACGCCCAATCTCGCCACCAAAGTAACAAACTGGATGGTCTGGGACCAGGTAACAACCAGTGACCACAATCTCATCACATTCTCATTGGGAGACGAAGAATGCCGCTGGGACATGGGGTGGGAGACACAGCTAAACTACAACAGAGCTGACTGGGATCGCCTGGCAAGGGAGTGTGAAATACCGACATTGCCCGACGGTGACGAAAATGTCGAGGGATACGCAGAGGAGCTGGTGAAAGCAGTCGTAAGGGCGGTAAAGGCCGCTGTACCAACCAGGAGGAGAGCCGTAGCGGCCTCTCCGTCACCATGGTCAACCGAGCTGGGACAGATGCGCCAGTCGGTCAGGAGGGCCAGGAGGTACTACCAGCGAAGTGTCGCCTGGGAAGAAAAGCAACGTTGGCTGCTGAGATATAGAGAGGCTAAGGAGCACTTCCAGCAAGAGCTTAAAGCCGTGAGGCTACAGAGTTGGGAAAAATATGTACAAACGCAACTAGCTACAGACCCATGGGGTGTACCATATAAGTTAGTGCGGGAAAAGATCAGGTCACCCATGGTGTTGTCCACCGTCAGGGATCAGGGCAGGATGACGGAAACCTGGCAGGAGACTGCTGAGGTCCTCCTCCGTGTTCTGCTGCCTGACGATGGCGAAAATGAGGACTCTGAGGCACAACAGCAGATTCGGAGACAAGATCTAGAGGAATACCGAAACAACAATATGGTATATCCCTTCTCCGAGGAAGAAGTAGCTACACAAATAAAAGCCCTTAAAAGAGGCAAGGCTCCAGGCCCAGACGGCATCACCGCAGAGGTGGTGCAATTCCTCGCTCCCCAATTGGTGGCACCTCTCACAAAGTTGTACAACGAGTGTCTGCGGCTCGGGAAATTCCCCCAAATATGGAAAAGGGCTACAGTTGTAATAATCAAGAAAATTCGAGACAAAGATCCACGAGAACCCAAATCCTACAGGCCCATATGTCTATTAGACACACTGGGGAAACTTTTTGAGAGGTTGCTGGCAGACAGACTGGCAGCACATCGAGTGTTGTGCGGGATGGGTAACAGACAATTCGGTTTCAGGACCGGGAGATCGGCGTCTGACGCCATCGCCCTGGCTGCGGAGGTCTGCGCCTCTACCCCGCACAAATACGTGGTCGGCATCATGGTGGATATCAGTGGCGCCTTTGACAACCTGTGGTGGCCCTCGCTCTTCTCTCGATTGCGAGAGAAGGAGTGCCCAGCGTCGCTATATGGCTGTCTCAGGAGCTATTGTGAGAATAGGGAGGTCTGGCTATCGTCCCCTAGCGGAAGAGTAAGCAAAAAGATCACCAAGGGGTGTCCACAGGGGTCAGTCCTGGGGCCACTCTTTTGGGATGTTAATATGGAACCTCTTTTGGACAACCTTCAGAACAGCGACGATGTGCTAGAGGGCATAGCCTACGCGGACGACCTCCTTCTGCTGGTTGGTGGCCGTAGCCGCGAAGACTTAGAGCCGAAAATTGAAAGGGCCATAACAATCCTAAGTACATGGTGCCACCTGTCCAAAATGAAGATTTCTCCAACAAAATCTACATATCTACTCTTAAAAGGACAACTAGTTAGAAATCCAACTGTGAGGATAGACGGCTCACCAGTTCTTCGACGCCATGAAGCGCGATACCTGGGCGTAGTCGTCGATGAGAGGTGGACATATACATCACACATAGATACCGTTACACAAAAATCCTTGGAAACATTAAATCATCTCATTGCAATTGGACATAAGCGATTTCACTTACCACCAGAACTAATCAAATTATATCATAATAGCATATTGACTTCAATTGTAGGATATGGATCAGGAATCTGGGCCCACAGACTCACGAGGGTTATGCCTGCCATGGCTGTGAGAAGAGTGCAGCGGAGCATGTTACTAAGATCAGTGGGAGCATACAGAACTACACCTGGAGGAGCCCTAACAGTACTGATGGGGCTCTGCCCGCTCGACATTAAAATCCGGGAACAGGCAGCATGGTACTGGATAAAAAAGGGAAACAGGGACAAAGTAGTTGACTTGATGGGGATATACGTGGGGAACAAAATTGAAATCAAACGAAGGGGGGAAGAACTTTGGCAAGAACAATGGGATAACGAGGAAACCGGTCGGCGAACACATGAACTGCTGCCCAATATTAGGGAAAGGTTACAACTAAAACACTTCACACCATCACGAGGACTGCTGCACTTCCTCACAGGTCATGGACCCTACCCGGCATATCTATGCCGGTTTGGGAAACAGGCTACACCAGCGTGTGACTGTGGGGCCACACCAGGCACCCCGGAACACGCGGTGTATGAGTGCCACCTCTTCGACGATGTAGCCGCGCAACTTCGTCAGCAATTACCAAATCACGACACGTATCACCTGCTCAGGCATGAGGACCACTTTACAATCTTGAATAAATTATCTAACGAAATATCACTCAAAGTGATAAGGGACTATTTAAGGAACAACAATTAAGACCTAACTATTCCCAAATTAGACTCTGCGCATTCTGACCTGTTCCGCCGAGGCGAGGACTTGGCCAGCCGCTTTACGGCTGGAATCCGCCATGCCTGGGATTAGGAGGTAGGGTGCGCCCAACTACCGATTTGAGACACTCACTAACTTTGACACTAGGTTAAGATAGAGTAGACGTAGGATAAGCTAGGATAGAAACCATTAGTATAGTACTGCAGCGTATCGAAACTCCGGCCAGCCTGGTGCCAGGGGCACGTTCACCGGGATTAGCTCGGTGAACAGGGCCAACAATGTAGGTTTATACTATTCTGGCACAAATGTAAACGCTGCAGGTAGAAGTAGCTTAGCATAAGTAGAATATAACAATGTAGGAAAATAGAAGTGCCCATAGTGTGAGCAACAGAAAAGTAACAAATTGTGTTAGCTGTAGTACTAATATAAAATACAAATATATCAAATAGGACCCACTAATTGTATAAGGTGGTGGGTTGTTTGTATGATATAAGAATATTGAGAATAAAGATTTTTTTTTTTTTTTTTAAAAAAAAGTTCTAGGGGACTGATGACCTCAGAAATTAAGTCCCATAGTGCTCAGAGCCATTTGAACCATTTTGAACCAATTTTGAAGCGTGAAGCGATAACGCCTGCATGCGAAAACATCAGCCGTATACAGAGCCGTTTCAACACTGAGGCATTACCATAGAGTGGTTCACAAAATCGCGTTACGTTACTGGTTGAGATAGACCCCTGAAGCCGCTGTGACCAACCCATTGCAACTGTCAGCGTCCTTCTTTCGCTGACTCATCCAGCCGATTACCTAGGTTTCTCTTGTTACTTCCTTGTTCCAATCTTATATCGCGTAGGAAAAGAAATGAAATCTGTCTGTCGTGCAAAAGCAGACTTAGTTTGTGGTGATATCCGGTTTCTTTCGCCATTAGTATGAACTGGGCAGCGAGCCGTTACTCACGAGACCACTGTTAAAACATTTTTCGATTACTGAGATCACGCTTGAAGAAACCATATTGCGTCCTATGTCCGCCCCCGGTAGCTGAATGGTCAGCGCGACAGAATGTGAATCTTAAGGGCCCGGGCTCGATTCCCGGCTGGGTCGGAGATTTTCTCCGCTCAGGGACTAGGTTTTGTGTTGTCCTAATCATTATCATTTCATCCCCATCGACACGCAAGTCGCCGAAGCGGCATCCTATCGAAAGACTTGCACCCGGCGAACGGTCTACCCGACGGGATTCCCTAGTCATACGACATTTTTTTATTTTTTTATTTTGCGTCCTATGACGACCTATTATTTTGATTACGGGATTGTGTTCAGGATGTCTAAACATCTCAGGAGCCGGAGTTTCACGCCCCTGTAAGCAATAGTGACTAGCACTTTGTCGCAATTTGACTGAAATTGATATCAGCTCAGGATTAAAACTACGAATACTAAATACGATATGAGGATCTCGTTAGACATTATGTTCATGATGTTAGTGCCGATGTTTGCTCGAGGCAATAGCTTTGAGTTATTCGTGTTTGTTTCCGATTTTGATCATACCATTGTAGTTTACCTTGTATCAATTTTCATCGGGAGTCAAAATTATTAGTGTCTTTGTGTAAGGCAGTTCAAATAAAGAAGTTATGCCAAGATCGAGATCCTTCAGACCGACAACACTGAGCTTAGAAATTTTTCTAGCACCACGTATACTTCGCAAAACAGGGTTTTGTCAGTTACAAAAATTCCTACGTGCACATCTTTGTAGATAGGAGCTTACGGTTTGCACTGAGAAGAAAGAAAATGACCTCCTTTTAAGGAAAAAAGACAGAGAGTTAGTAGATGGCCCACTTGGGTAGCGGGAAGCGATAGAATGCTTTTCGAGATCCGTGTAAGAGTAAAAATCAACCTGTGTTTCGCACGCTGTCCGCATCCGTCACACATTGAAGTAAAAAATCAGGACACCAATAAGGGGTTGTGCGAGATAAACAGAAGCTGGTAGACCAGTTTCTACTTCCGAAAAATGTTGTCTATTAAAATTTGTTGCCAGTGGCATAAGAATGGCTCTTGTAGCTTTTGAGGCGGCAAAGGCGCCATTATCAACACCTCACTAAGTTTGAACGAGGTCGTGTAATAGGGCTACAACAAGCTGAATGTCCGTCTGCGATAATACAGAAAGCCTTGACAGGGATGTAGCCACTGTACACATTTCTGGCGACAGTGGTCAGGAGAATGTGCTGTCGCAAGTAGACCGGGCTCCAGAAGGCCACACAGCATACCGAGAGAGGACACCAACGAGTTCGGCGTACGATTCTGGGGCATCGTACTGCATCTGCAGCAGCAACTTCAGCAGCAGCTGGGACCACAGCGGCACAACGAACTGTTACAAATCGGTTACTTCAAGGACAGCTCCGAGCCAGACACTCTGCAACGTGCATTCCACTGGCCCCAAACGACCGCCATTTGCGACTTCAGTGGTGTCATTGGAGGGTAGGATGGAGGTCTGTTGTGACTTCTGGTGAAAGCTGGTTCTGTCTCAGTGCCAGTGATGGCCGTGTGTTGGTTAGGAAGAGGACAGTTGAGGGCCTCCAACCGACCAGTCAGCATGCTAGACACACTGTACCTTCACCTGGTCTGGAGTACTCTCGTGGTCATCCCACGGACCCTGACTGAAAATTTGTGCGTCTGTTTGGTGATTAAGTCACTTTGGTGATTAGATCTGTTGTATTGCCATTCATAACAGTTGCCAACATGAGTGACGTAGAAGTAAATATCCTCGGAGTAGTGAAGCAACTTCAATCACTTAAATAAAATCAAGTCTTCTGGTCCAGACTGTACACCAATCAGGATTCTTTCCGATGATGCTGTGGCGTACGGGAAGGTGTCGTCGTTGAGTGACTGTAGGAGGATAAAGATGACTTGGACAGGATTTGCGATTGGTGTAAAGAATGGCAGCTAACTCTAAATATAGATAAATGTAAATTAATGCAGATGAATAGGAAAAAGAATCTTGTAATGTTTGAATACTCCATTAGTAGTGGTTCAAATGGCTCTGAGCACTATGCGACTTAACTTCTGAGGTCATCAGTCCCCTAGAACTTAGAACTACTTAAACCTAACTAACCTAAGGACATCACACACATGCATGCCCGAAGCAGACTTCGAACCTGCGACCGTAGCAGTCGCGCGGTTCCGGACTGCAGCGCCTAGAACCCTCGGCCACTTCGACCGGCTCCATTAGTAGTGTTGCGCTTGACACAGTCACGTCGATTAAATATTTGGGCGTAACATTGCAGAGCGATATGAAGTGGGACAAGCATGTAATGGCAGTTGTGGGGAAGGCGGATAGTCATCTTCGGTTCATTGGTAGAATTTTGGGAAGATGTGGTTTATCTGTAAAGGAGACCGCTTATAAAACACTAATACGACCTATTCTTGAGTACTGCTCGAGCGTTTGGGACCCCTATCAGGGAGGATACAGAAGCAATTCAGAGGCGGGCTGCCAGATTTGTTACTAGTAGGTTTGATCATCACGCGAGTTTTACGGAAATGCTTCAGGAACTCGGGTGGGAGTCTCTAGAGGAAAGGCGGCGTTCTTTTCGTGAATCACTACTGAGGAAATTTAGAGAACCGTCATTTGAGGCTCACTGCAGTACAATTTTACTGCCGCCAACTTATATTTCGCGGAAGGACCCCAAAGATAAGATAAGAGAGAGTAGGGGTCGTACAAAGGCATGTAGGCAATCGTTTTTCCCTCGATCTGTTTGGAAGTGGAACAGGGAGAGAAGGTGCTAGTTGTGGTACGAGGTACCCTCCGCCACGTACTGTATGGTGGATTGCGGAGTATGTATGTAGATGTAGGTGCAGAGTATGCTGATGCATTATCTCCATACTTAACGATCATATACAACCGTTCGCTCGGCAAAAGTTGCACAAGTCACACCAATATTAAAGAAAGGTAGTAGGAGTAATCCACTTAATTACAGGCCCATATCGTTAACGTCGATATGCAGCAGGATTTTGGAACATATATTGCGTTCGAACATTATAAATTACCTCGAAGAAAACTGTTTATAGATACACAAAAAAATGGCTCTGAGCACTATGGGACTCAACTGCTGAGGTCATTAGTCCCCTAGAACTTAGAACTAGTTAAACTTAACTAACCTAAGGACATCACAAATATCCATGCCCGAGGCAGGATTCGAACCTACGACCGTAGCGGTCTTGCGGTTCCAGACTGCAGCGCCTTTAACCGCACGGCCACTTCGGCCGGCTATAGATACACAGTCAACATGGGTTTAGAAAACATCGTCCCTGTGAAACACAACTGGCTCTTTATTCACATGAAATGTTCAGTGCTATTGACAAGAGATTTCAGATCGATTCCGTATTTCTGGATTTCCAGATGGCTTTTGATACTGTACCACACAAGCGGCTTGTAGTGAAATTGCTTGCTTATGGAATATCGTCTCAAGTACGTGACTGGATTTGTGATTTCCTGTCAGAGAGGTCACAGTTCGTAGTAATTGACGGAAAGTCATCGAGTCAAACAGAAGTGATTTCTGGCGTTCCGCAAGGTAATGTTATAGGCCCTTTGCTGTTCCTTGTCTATATAAACGATTTGGGAGACAATCTGAGCAGCCGTCTTAGGTTGTTTGCAGATGACGCTGTCGTTTATCGACTAATAAAGTCATCAGAAGATCAAAAGAAATTGCAAAACGATTTAGAAAAGGTATCTGAATGGTGCGAAAATTGGCAGTTGACCGTAAATAACGAAAAGTGTGAGATCATCCACATGAGTGCTAAAAGGAATTCGTTAAACTTCGGTTACACGATAAATCAGTCTAATCTAAAAGCCGTAAATTCTACAAAATACCTAGGTATTACAGTTACCAATATCTCAGGTTGGAAGGAACACATATAAAATGTTGTGAGCAAGGCTAACCAAAGACTATGTTTTATTGGTAGGGCACTTGGAAAATGTAACAGATCTACCAAGGAGACTGCCTACACTACGCTTGTCCCTCCTCTTTTAGAATACTGCTGCGATGTGTGGGATCCTTACCAGATAGGAGTGACGCAGTACATCGAAAAAGTTCAACGAATGGCAGCACGTTTCGTATTATCGCGAAATATGGGAGAGAGTGTCACAGAAATGATACAGAATTTGGGCTGGACATTATTAAAAGAAAGGCGTTTTTCGTTGCGACGGAATCTTGTCACGAAATTCCAGTTACCAAATTTCTGCTCCGAATGCGAAAATATTTTGTTGACACCGACCTACATAGGGAGAAACGATCACCACGATAAAATAAGGGAAATCAGAGCTCTTACGCAAAGATATAGGTGTTCATTTTTTTAGGCGCGCTGTACGAGATTGGAATAATAGAGAATTGTGAAGTTGGTTCAAATTGAAATGGCTCTAAGCACTATGGGACTTAACATCTGAGATCATCAGTCCCCTAGAACTTACAATTACTTAAACCTAACTAACCTAAGGACATCAAACACAGCCATGCCCGAGGCGGGATTCGAGCTTGTGACCGTAGCAGGAGCGCGATTCCAGACTGAAACGCCTAGAACCGCTCGGCCACAGTGTCCGGCTGAAGGTGGTTCGATGAACCCTCTGTCAGCCACTTAAATGTGATGTGCAGAGTATCCATGTAGATGTAGATGTAGATACCATGGAGTGTTTTCCAGCAGGTTAACGATCGCCCATATACAGCTGTTGTAACCCAGTATGCTCTACGGAGAAGCGACACGTTGCCTTCGGCTGCTCGATCACCAGATCGGTCTCCTGCGGAGCAGATATGGGACATCATCGGACAACAACTCCATCGTAATCGAGAAACAGCACTGTCCATCCCTGTATTGACCGACCAAGTGTAACAGGCATGGAACTCCGTCCCACAAACTGACAAACGGCACCTGTAGAACACAATACATGCACGTTTGCATGCTTGCAATTACTGTTCTCACGGTTACATTGGTTGCTAATGTATCAGCATTTCACATTTACAGTGGCTTATCTCGCACTTACATTAGCCTATCACGAGCAATGTTAGTCACTTAAATATGTTACTTAGACAAATGTATTCCTGAAATTTCATTGCTTTACATTAATTGTTTTATGTTGTTGCGATTTTTTGCGTCAGTGTATACATAAACAGCGGGATTTGAACACATAAGATAGTCGGCAGCGAAACTACACAGTCTATAGCGCTCGATTCTTCAATTGTCAAAAAGTTAAGGACATAGAATTTTCTAACCATGCTGCGATACCAGCCGGCCGCGGTGGTCTCGCGGTTCTAGGCACGCAGTCCGGAACCGCGCGACTGCTACGGCGCAGGTTCGAATCCTGCCTCGGGCATGGATGTGTGTGATGTCCTTAGGTTAGTTAGGTTTAAGTAGTTCTAAGTTCTAGGGGACTGATGATCTTAGAAGTTTAGTCCCATAGTGCTCAGAGCCATTTAAATTTGAAAAAATTATGACAACTTGACCAAGTAAGACAGAGTGATCCACAGATAGTGCACCACGGATCGACCTGAGGAAGATTACTACAGCTGTGCAAGTGGTGAAACTGGCAGCCAAGAGTATGTTGACCTAAGGAAGGCAACTCAAACTAGAGACCGTTTAAACGCCGATCAACCCTCTTGCCAAATCCACCTAACGCCAGATAACCAGTACAACGATGGAATAATTCAGGCGATGGCAAAGTGACAGATAGCACTGCATCTTCAGAATCCGGTATTTAAAACACCAGGATGCAGAAGGAACAACTATAACCAAAGTAGAAAAGGAAAACGGTTATCCATACCCCAATCAAGAAAGCTGTCAAATTACACGGCATCGGCAAGACGAGGAAAAGCACACTGCCACAAATTACGCTAACCTCCAGGGCAGGTAAATGGAGCCTTAGCGGCCACTAGGCAGTAACATACCACTGGTTGCACTTCAGCAATAACAACACTAAATTCAAACTAATATCAAGCAGTAGAAGGTGGCTAATAGCTTCCGCCAACATGACAGACTCCACTTGTTGGGGTTGGTCCCACCGACTGTGGGAGCAGTAACAAGCAAACAACACCGATATCTCAAACAGTGGAGGTTTCACTACTGGATAAGGTTCACTCAACTTCAAACGTCCTGCGTTCGTCGTCGGCTACAGCCCCTCGATCCAACACTGCCTGCACCCCGCCAGCGGTCCCGGCCAGCACTCGCGCTGCGGACCTCCCCGCTGGTCCGTCCGAAGCCGAACTGCCTGCACGCACACGGCGACCCAGGAATACAAGCGGTCGGACCAAAGATAGTGCCTCAGTACTGGCTATCGATAACCGCTGCTGCTGACACTCGCCGACAAACATTACTAGCAAACTTGGTGGGGCCATTAACACAAGAAGGAAACGAGACGCCACTACCGCTATTACAAGACGCCAAGTTATGGACGGCAAGGATGCGAGCTGCACACGACTCAAAGGTGTGCAGAGCAGTTTTATCAAAAGAACAGCAATAGCGATTATGCTCTTCGCGAATATCTAAGCATTAAAAGAATACGGAGAAATATTCTTTGCGCACTGGGGTTGAAGAACATGATTCAGAATTTCGAATTACCGATCGCTCCAAATTGCGTGGCCACGAAGATCATCGTATTTGTATTCCTGTGTTTTCTTGCTGTTGTCGTACCTGAAGGACACGGTTTATCAACTGGGCACTAACACACATTGGAGGCTGAAGATCAGTACAGCGAGGGAGATAGCCAGAATCCCATCTGAGATGTTTCGGCACCAGTAGAACGATCTCTAGAGTGATCCCACGTTGTCGTGGATGCAGATGGTCGCCACACTGAACAACGTTCGTAGCATGTGATGTTAACATGGTACACAATTAACGCATGTTACTCTCTCATGTTGTTGTTGGTGTGGTCTTCAGTCCTGAGACTGGTTTGATGCAGCTCTCCATGCTACTCTATCCTGTGCAAGCTTCTTCATCTCCCAGTACCTACTGCAGCCTACATCCTTCTGAATCTGCGTAGTGTATTCATCTCTTGGTCTTCCTCTACGATTTTTACCCTCCACGGTGCCCTCCAATACTAAATTGGTGATCGCTCGATGTCTCAGGACATGTCCTACCAACCGATACCTTCTTCTAGTCAAGTTGTGCCACAAGCTCCTCTTCTCCCCAATTCTATTCAATACCTCCTTATCAGTTACGTGATCTACCCATCTAATCTTCAGCATTCTTCTGTAGCACCACATTTCGAAAGCCTCTATTCTTGTCTAAGCTATTATCGTCCACATTTCGCTTCCATACATGGCTACACTCCATACAAATACTTTCAGAAATGACTTCCTGACATTTAAATCTAAACTCGATGTTAACAAATTTTTCTTCTTCAGAAATGCTTTACTTGCCATTGCCAGTCTACATTTTATATCATCTCTACTTCGACCATCATCAGTTATTTTGCTCCCCAAATAGCAAAACTCCTTTGCTACTTTGTCTCATTTCCTAATCTAATTCCCTCAGCATCACCCGACTTAATTCGACTACATTCCATTATCCTCGTTTTGCTTTTGTTGATGTTTATCTTATACCCTCCTTTCAAGACACTGTCCATTCCGTTCAACAGCTCTTCCAGGTCCTTTGCTGTCTCTGACAGAATTACAACGTCATCGGCGAACCTCAAAGTTTTTATTTCTTCTCCATGGATTTTAATACCTACTCCGAACTTTTCTTTTGTTTCCTTTATTGATTGCTCAATATACAGATTGAATAACATCGGGGAGAGGCTACAACCCTGTCTCACTCCCTTCCCAACCACTGCTTCCCTTTCATACCTCTCGACTCTTATAACTGCCATCTGGTTTCTGTACAAATTGTAAATAGCCTTTCGCTCTCTGTATTTTACCCCTGCCACCTTCAGAATTTGAAAGAGAGTATCCCAATCAATATCGTCAAAAGCTTTTTCTTAGTCTACAGATGCTAGAAACGTAGATTTGCCTTTCCTTAATCTAGCTTCTAAGATAAGTCGTAGGGTCAGTATTGCCTCACGTGTTCCAACATTTCTACGGAATCGAAACTGATCTTCCCCGAGGTCGGCTTCTACCAGTTTTTCCATTCGTCTGTAAAGAATTCGCGTTAGTATTTTGCAACTGTAACTTATTAAATTGATTTCGGTAATTTTCCGATCTGTCAACACCTGCTTTCTTTGGGATTGGAATTATTATATTCTTCTTGAAGTCTGAGGGCATTTCGCCTGTCTCATACATCTTGCTCACCAGATGATAGAGTTTTGTCAGGACTGGCTCTCCCAAGGCTGTCAGTAGTTCTAATGAAATGTTGTCTACTCCGGGAGCCTTGTTTCGACTCAGGTCTTTCAGTGCTCTGTAAAACTCTTCACGCAATATCATATCTCCCATTTCATCTTCATCTACATCCTCTTCCATTTCCATAATATTGTCCTCAAGTACATCGCCCTTGTGTAGACCCTCTATATACTCCTTCCACCTTTCTGCTTTCCCTTCTTTGCTTAGAACTGGGTTTCCATCAAAGCTCTTGATATTCGTGCAAGTGGTTCTCCTTTCTCCAAAGGTCTCTTTAATTTTTTTGTAGGCAGTACCTATCTTACCCCTAGGGAGCTAAGCATCTACATCCTTACGTTTGTCCTCTGGCCATCCCTGCTTAGCCATTTTGCACTTCCTGTCGATATCATTTTTGAGATCTCATATGAAAGTTAAAATATTTTTCTTTCAATGGTTTATTTGTTATTTCTCTTCCGTATACCCTTACAAATTCTTCCACAAAGTTTCGTTGTCTTATGATCTCTCATTTTTCATGGAAGAACTCACAAACAGCGGAAGTTTAAATATTATCACCACTGTAGTCTGTTAACGAAGAAAAGAGCATATGGAAGACTTGTAGATTCCCAGATATGTGAGTGGCTCGAAGACTTCGTAAATAATAGAACTCAGTACGTTGTCCTCGACGGCCAGTGTTCATCAGAGACAAGGGTATCAGGTAAGGGTAGTGTGATAGGACCGCTTTTGTTTTCTGTATACGAGTACTTGAATGACCTGCGGACAGGGTGGGAATCAATCTGCGACTGTTTGCTGATGATGCTGTGCTGCACGCTAAGGGGTCTTCATTGAGTGACTACAGGATGACACAAGGTGACTCAGACGACATCTCTAATTGGTGTGATGAGTGGCACTGCGAGCTAACATCTCAGAGATGTTCGGTCTCACATGCGGTTCCTCTTCGTCGAAATGTCTTGCCTCAAACTCGTCCAGGGGTTGAACCGCATTAAACGCTCAAAATTAGAAACTTGTGACCCTTTGGTTAAATTGTCTGGCTGATGGCAAGTTTGCAAAATACAAAGTCAATGTAACACATAATAACAGTAATAATAATATCGGGAACTAAATTAACGACCCATAAATGATGTAGGCCACACAGTTGCGATTTGACCAGAAAAATGTTTATTCAGAAAGCAAACTAATCGCGAAAGTGGTCGTATTTAGAGTTACTGTTACACTCGAGCACAAATCCATTTGACATAGTTCGATCATTCACAATCTCATCGCGAAACTCAAATCCAATACTCAACCTCGACATTTACACGAAAAGTTGGAGTTCACACCAGGCGAGCGGCTGCTCGCCGCTCAGAGACTAAGTCCCGCGTTACCACACAACGCGAAATTTTCAAAGTCGTTTCAGTTCCTAGCTATTTAAAGACCGACTGTCCGCTTTCGCGTCTCAGTCCGAACTGTCACCGTCGGTGTCAGAGACCAGAACTGTCCGCTTTCGCCTCTGCACCAGTAATGTCCCTCTGCCCGTCCCCGGCCGCGTTTCCCGCGCGCCGAATATCCTCGCTCAACTGACTAGGGCAGTTTCCTTTCCTGAAGCCGTCCACCTGATTGGCTGCAGCTTATTCTACATTATTTTACATTTCAACACATTTAAATAATCAAAGCTTGTCCACTTTCACGTTCTAATATCCATTACATAATAAACGTTAATTTCTTTTACATAAAACCAATACAATTTCCTTCTTAACTTTGAATGTCACGGCCAGTAGCCTTGCACCATTGTGCTTTCTGATAAATAAATAAACAACAAAAGTAACTGTTATGCACTAAACTTTACAACAAATATTCCATTATCTAATGATTCAATAAGGTGTCATGCTGTCATCGTTCAATGTGTTTTGTGTGGAGGAAATGATGATCTGATGCTTAACTGTAAATACTGATAATTTAAATTTTCTGTATCTTTTAAACAAATGAAGTTTCAGAGTTGATATTTACAACATTTGTCATTTTAATGATGCGCTTCTATATGAAGTGTCGATTGTTAAGATCGACTAAAGCGTTCAGATTTTAGCATTCAGGTCTTTGATAAAAAACTTGTGAATTTCAGTTTAACAGTAAATCCTAAACTATTATAAATGTGATCAATATGCAAGTTTTATTGGGATCAGCATGAAAATTTGGGGAGGATGGCAGATTAAAAATACTGTGGCTTGATTCCCTGCATTACTACAGAATTAAGTAGTTTTCATAAATGTTTCCCTTTATGGCCGATCTTAGGTCCGCCATATTTAACACAAGAGCCATCTACTGGGTTTCCCTATGACGTGGATTCTCGTCTGTCTCACTCGCACACTACAGCGCTTAGACAATAGACGCCTGTGAGTTTCCCCATCTCGTGGTGAGTCTGCTCTCTTTGTGGCACGCAGTCCTGGACGACAGGGTTCGTTTTACAATTCCTGTAGGCTGACTCATTCGGCCATATACTTAAATGAGAGCGCAATGCTCGTTAACTCACAGCAGGTAGCTCTATATGTAGAAACATCCAAGTGAATGAGGGTGAGTAGGAAAAACAAACGCACAATGTTCGGATACAGCCTTAGTAATGTCCTGCATGACACAGTCACGTCGTTTAAATACCTAGGCGTAACGTTGCAAAGCGATGTGAAATGGACGCTATTGCAACCTATTCTTGAGTACCGATCGAGTGTTTAGGATCCCCACCAGGTCGAATTAAAGGAAGACATCGAAACAACGTCTGGGAATACATAGAAGACGCAAAAGGAAGCAAAGAAGTTGTATAAACATATTGTCAAATTTTTCGTATTTTCTTAGTTACTGACAGTTTTTTGTTTTGTTTTACGTATTTATTTCTTCATGTCTTTTTATTTTCGTATTTGCAGCTTGGTTCTACAGGAAGCTATTTTTTTTTCTTTTCACATGTTGTTTGTTTTGGGATGTGTTATGTTAAAGCATTCTGTTTATCTTAGTTGCTAATGAATAATGAACTTCTTTTACTTTAAGAACACTACCAGTAGTGGAAGTTTACTTTTGCATTTCTTATTGGACTAGTATTTTGTGTGTACTAAGCATCATTTTCCCACCAGGAACCGAATCGCCTGTTTCCGACAGGGGGGCTACCGAAGAAGCGTGCGTTACCATAGCGATCTCAGCTTGGGAGGACGTGTTACCCAGTCACTGGAGTGATGCCTTTTCGGCCATATTCTTTCTGGACTATTGTGTGTTGCACTTTTATGGCTAAACTGTATTCTGCTCAGCGCGAGGAAGGCATCCACCTTATGTATGAACATGCAAACTGCAAAAAATGGTTCAAATGGCTCTGAGCACTATGGGACTTAACATCTATGGTCATCAGTCCCCTAGAACTTAGAACTACTTAAACCTAACTAACCTAAGGACAGCACACAACACCCAGCCATCACGAGGCAGAGAAAATCCCTGACCCTGCCGGGAATCGAACCCGGGAACCCGGGCGTGGGAAGCGAGAGCGCTACCGCACGACCACGAGATGCGGGCTGCAAACTGCAATGCGCCTGAATAAAACTTGACATTTGTATGCTGAAAGACTTCCTAGCGGACATTTACCGAACAACCAGACATTTCAAATAATATGTGAGCGTCTTGTGGAGACAGTCGCTTTTGAGAAAAGGTATTTCATTGTGCAATACCAAAGAGTGTTACGACATCTGCTTTAGAAGATCAAGTACTTCCTCATACTGAGGACTTTAATTGTACCAGTACCCCAGAAACTTCAAAAACTGAGAATGTCAGTCTTGTGACAGTTTGGAAGGTGTTATGAGAGCAGCTTATTAATGCATATCGTTTTCAGAAACTTCAAGGTCTTTTTGAAAAGATTTTCAATCCAGAGAAATTTTTGTACTTGGTTGCTGGGAATGTGTACTCAAGAAGAATGTTTTCTGTCTACCATGCTATTCAGTAATGTAGCAAAGTTTACCAGGATGGAGTGCAGAATTTTTACAACACTCATGTGTGGGCGGATGAGTAGCCGTTAACAGTTTTGAAGACAAGATGTCAACAGCAGTTTAACGTTAGTGTATTGATTGGTATAACTGGAGACAGATCAATTGAACCATTCAGTTTCTTAATGGAACATCTAAGTGTTCTGGCAGTCGTTCCACTACACTTACGCCAGAACATGTGTTTCATGCACGATGGGACACCACCTAATTATGCTCTGGAAACAAGAATGGTTTTAAATAAGCGTTTCCCAAATGAATAGGTAAGTCGTCGGAGAGAAACGTGTTGGCCTGCTCGATCTCCTGAACTCAGTCTATTAGATTTTTCATTTTTGGAGGTATTTTAGGGACATACAGGGCTATTACAAATGATTGAAGCGATTTCATAAATTCACTGTAGCTCCATTCATTGACATATGGTCACGACACACTACAGATATGTAGAAAAGCTCAAAAAGTTTTGTTTGGCTGAAGCCGCACTTCAAGTTTCTGCCGCCAGAGCGCTCGAGAGCGCAGTGAGACAAAATGGCGACAGGAGCCGAGAAAGCGTATGTCGTGCTTGAATTGCACTCACATCAGTCAGTCATAACAGTGCAACGACACTTCAGGACGAAGTTCAACAAAGATCCACCAACTGCTAACTCCATTCGGCGATGGTATGCGCAGTTTAAAGCTTCTGGATGCCTCTGTAAGGGGAAATCAACGGGTCGGCCTGCAGTGAGCGAAGAAAAGGTTGAACGCGTGCGGGCAAGTTTCATGCGTAGCCCGCGGAAGTCGACGAATAAAGCAAGCAGGGAGCTATTTTCATCTTTCAACAGGATGATGCTCCACCTCACTTCCATCATGATGTTCGGCATTTCTTAAACAGGAGATTGGAAAACCGATGGATCGGTCGTGGTGGAGATCATGATCAGCAATTCATGTCATGGCCTCCACGCTCTCCCGACTTAACCCCATGCGATTTCTTTCTGTGGGGTTATGTGAAAGATTCAGTGTTTAAACCTCTTCTACCAAGAAACATGCCAGAACTGCGTGCTCACATCAACGATGCTTTCGAACTCATTGATGGGGACATGCTGCGCCGAGTGTGGGAGGAATTTGATTATCGGCTTGATGTCTGCCGAATCACTAAAGGGGCACATATCGAACATTTGTGAATGCCTAAAAAAGCTTTTTGAGTTTTTGTATGTGTGTGCAAAGCATTGTGAAAATATCTCAAATAATAAAGTTATTGTATAGCTGTGAAATCGCTTCAATCATTTGTAATAACCCTGTAGTGTGTTCAAGACCTATTGCGATTGTTGACGTCCTTCGCCGACGTGTTCAAGAAGAATTTCAACAGATACAGCTGCCACCTGCCATATGGCAGCGAATCCATGATGTGCCGTTCAGTAGCTTGTGTTAGAGCTAATGATAGGCATTTTGAACATTTCATTTTGCCGTCACATGGCAATATTTGAAAAAAAAAAGTTCCAATAGAATCAAGCTGGAAATCTGAAAAAAAGACAGAAACGAAGCAAACATGTAACCACAAAAAAGAGTACGTAGCTGAGAAATTTTTTGCTTTTCTGTAAGTCCTCTATCCACTCCCAGGAGGTTGCCCACATGTTAGTTAACACCCAGTACAAGCGGAGGAGAGAAGAGTGGGGAATTGCCCAGAAGAGGTTGGCTTCCGCACCGAGCACTCCAGAATCCATCTACCTCCGCGCTTTGTCGAGTACCTCCGCACAGCAAAGAGCCGAGGACGTAGCAGTGGGCGTTTTCCCTTGACACAGAAAAGGAATTTGAACGCGTTTGTGATGACGACTCAATGTGTAAACCAGACTTCGTAGGCTGTCCGGGAAATAAGCTCAAGATGATTGATTCGCTTCTGAAGGAGACTAAATTCTTTTTTAGGAACGTGTTACGTTTCTATTTGCTTTTGGATAGCACTTAAATATTCCATTCACTTTGCAGTGTAACGTGCTCGATTAAATAAAACAATATTGGTCATGTAACTCAGTAATGGATAATGTTTAGCTTGAGATCTGCTCCTTCTCTTGGAGATCTTGCCCGAGAACTAGATTCACATTTTAGGTTTGTATAGTGTGTAATGTGAGACAAGCTCAGGACACGCCGAGAAACTTTTTATAATATTTTATTTCACAATGCGACACAGATCTTACGTTGAAGAAGTCGGAACAAAAGAGAGCCTCTATAAATTTCATTACAAATGGAAAATTGTTGCTAGCGTTAATTTTACGAGTTACAGTTAAAAAAATCTTGTTAATCTAACATACAGTTTGAAATGTTAAAATTGCTATCATTCGATCAATATAGACAATTCAGTCCGGAAAAGAAGTTACCACAGGAATTTACATAAAATATGCAACACAAACAACACTTTTCACAGTTTTGTTAATTACATAATAAGTAAATTAGGTACAGGATTACTACAGTATTTTAGGAGTTTGATTGAACAGACCTTTTATCAGCATTATCAGAAGTTCTGACACTCAAACCGAAAGTAGGTTTTAATTGTTTGTTTATAGTATCTGATTGACAGTGACTCATGAATGTTCATAATTATTCCGAAAATTAGTGAATACCGCTACATATGTAGATCACACAATGAACAGTAGCTGTACACAGGATATGTTACTGTCGAGGAAATCTGGCTGACAACTGAAAATGAGCAACTCGTTAAAACACGAGTTCATAATCTGCTAATTACTACTAACTGATCGAGTTCTGTAGATGTAGCACATCGCTGTTTCAACATCATACTGTATACATTGCATAACAATCAAAAGATAGGAATTACTGATAATGACATTTTATTTACACTATAATTATACCGTTAATTGTAATCTGGGGGATTACATGTCTTATTGAACTAAATGTTGCGGTATCGAATCTTTCAGTTTCCTACCTAAGCTGATCAGTCACGTTTCAAATGGCAGTTATCGTAGCAGCATAAAACGGGTGCTAGCTGAGGTGTCGCAGTGTTCGGTTATGTGTCCTGTGCTGTACTCTATCAGACACACAGGATGTAACTGAGCAGGCAGGAGGGGAAATCGACCGGTACGTCGATAACACCGGTACGTCATAACCTCAACTTCATTGCTAGGCACGTCCAGAGACATCTGGACAAAATCACTCAACGGTGTACTGTCTGGAAGTTGGAAATCAGTCCTAACAGTAGCCAGGAAGTTCTCTTCACTACAAAGCTCAAGCGCCGCAAGAGCTGACTCACAATTCGTGACAAGGACTTGACCTACAAGTTAACATCACGGATTCGACCTCGTACTTTAAGGAGATAGAATATGTGCAAGATGTCAGATCCAACAATCGATTCCGCGATAAAATTTACGCCATAATTCTGATAGTACGCTGTTATGACCTTCTGAAAGTACAGCCTTTAATCTTCGCGAGCACCAGTTGTCACACCCAGGCGCACACATTTCGCTTATAATCTGCCGATGTCTACCTGTTTGCCAGGCAGGCTAGCTGCCGCGCGTTATCAGCAGAACGGGCCGGCTGTTTTACTCCCATCTAAACCAAACTATGCCCAGCATAGCAGGCTACTGTAGTCTTCCCGCTGCGCTATGTGACGTAGCAGTTTATTCTGTACGCTTTCATTGTAATGTTTTGAGTAGGGCTCAGAAGTTTATGAAAATACCCGAGTACCACAAGACGAGGCTCAGTTAAATATACATGAACATTTTGGGTCATTGTACGCCAGAAAATGGTGGATTCTATTTGTCACGATAATGGATGACAGCCAAAAACAGTTGCAGGATAAAAATTTATTAAAATTCTTGACCAAGGTTTCGGTACATATAAATATACCTTCATCAGAAGTAAAAAATCTAAAATTACATCATGCAATGGAGATTAATAAAACAATTGTGCCAAAGGCGTCGTCAATAATTAAGACATCTTCTCCATTTGTACAACATGACTATAGGCACAGGGTCAAAGCGAATATTTATATGTACCGAAACCTTGGTCAAGAATTTTAATAAATTTTTATCCTGCAACTGTTTTTGGCTGTCATCCATTATCGTGAAGAATTTCAACAGTTGCTGCTGCAGCCATGTTTAAAATCTTGAGATTCTATTTGTATTTTTTTTTTTTCCTTTTCGGTGTATTTAGGGCTGACTTATTTATTTCCGAATGAACGGTTTTCTCTGCAGCTTCACCCTCTTTCGAGTAGCACTGGCTATTTTAATTTCAAACATCATCAGGTCACCTCTAATACATGTTCTCTGCACTAATGAGAACCATTTCTGAAAGTCGACATCCTTTGCATCTAAGCACCTAAAGATATATACTGTAATGCAACGTCAACTGAAGTAAGTCTGTGGAAGTCTAGTTTCTTTAACCTTGGAGTGTTCCAGCGAAATAGGACCGCAGTTACATCACTTTTAATTATTTTTACCAGGGTGAATATAGCAAGTTCGCTGATTTCATTCTATTTAAGTGACCAAAATAGTTCATTCTAAATTCCCGCAAACGAATTTTAGCAGACAAGAAGTTCATTTTTCGTACAATGTTAACTTAAAATGTTTATGTCTGAAAGAAGAAGCTTTTCTTTCGTACTAAGCTCTCTTCGCACTACTTTACATATCACCAGAACGAAGCTTTTAATATCCACTGAGCCATATTTTTGCCGTTTCCATCAATGTTTACCCTACATTTAGAAAACCCGTATACAGGGTGTACCAAAAACAATCATCCGGTTTTTCACGTCTCTATTTTGAATCTGATAAACACATTTTGTTTTTTGAGGAGCGGGAAACTCAAAAAGTTTTTTCATACCTTTTCATAGGTGTTCAGAATACCCGGTATTGAAATTGTTTTCACACTGCAGAGAGCATGCCTTGAGTTACAGCTTCCACAGCTGCTTTATGGGATGTCTCAGCTCATTCATTGTCGTTGGTATCGGAGGCTCATAGAGTCTTTTATAAACGCCCACAAGAAATAATCACATACAGTTAGGTCCGGTGACCTTGGAGGCCAGTAATGTAAGGCTCAATCGCTTGGTCCAATGCGACCTATCTATCGTTCAGTAATCATTTGACTTAAAATTTCCCGCACTTCCAGATGCCAGTGTGGCGGTGCCCAATCTGTTGGTAAATGAAGTCGTTCGAATCAGTCTCAAACTGTGGGAAAAGAAAGTTCTCAAGCATATCGAGATATGTGCTTCTTGAAACAGTGTTCTCGCCGGCCGCGGTGGTCTAGTGGTTCTAGGCGCGCAGTCCGGAACCGCGGGACTGCTACGGTCGCAGGTTCGAATCCTGCCTCGGGCATGGATGTGTGTGATGTCCTTAGGTTAGTTAGGTTTAAGTAGTTCTAAGTTCTAGGGGACTGATGACCACAGAAGTTAAGTCCCATAGTGCTCAGAGCCATTTTTGAAACAGTGTTCTCGGCAAAGAAAAATGGACCATACACCTTTTCCCGTGAAACTGTACAAAACGCATTAAATTTTGGAGAGTCCCTCTCTTGTTGTACAACTTCATGTGATTGTTCCGTACCCTATATTCTCACATTATGACGGTTCATCTTTCCATTTAAATGGATTGTTGCTTCGTCACTCAACACTAAGCGTGGAAGGAAACTGTCATCCTCCATCTTGCCAAGAACGAAATTACAGAGCTTCACACTTTCTTGTCTGCTTCACGAAGAGCTTACAGTAACTGAATTTTGTATGGTTGCATGCGTAAACGTCGACGCAACACACGCCAGACGGGCATCGAGGACATGTTAAGCTGTCTACATCTACATCTACATCTACATTGATACTCCGCAAGCCACCCAACGGTGTGTGGCGGAGGGCACTTTACGTGCCACTGTCATTACCTCCCTTTCCTGTTCCAGTCGCGTATGGTTCGCGGGAAGAACGACTGTCTGAAAGACTCCGTGCGCGCTCTAATCTCTCTAATTTTACATTCGTGATCTCCTCGGGAAGTATAAGTAGGGGGAAGCAATATATTCGATACCTCATCCAGAAACGCACCCTCTCGAAACCTGGCGAGCAAGCTACACCGCGATGCAGAGCGCCTCTCTTGCAGAGTCTGCCACTTGAGTTTATTAAACATCTCCGTAACGCTATCACGGTTACCAAATAACCCTGTGACGAAACGCGCCGCTCTTCTTTGGATCTTCTCTATCTCCTCCGTCAACCCGACCTGGTACGGATCCCACACTGATGAGCAATACTCAAGTATAGGTCGAACGAGTGTTTTGTAAGCCACCTCCTTTGTTGATGGACTACATTTTCTAAGCACTCTCCCAATGAATCTCAACCTGGTACCCGCCTTACCAACAATTAGTTTTATATGATCATTCCACTTCAAATCGTTCCGTACGCATACTCCCAGATATTTTACAGAAGTAACTGCTACCAGTGTTTGTTCCGCTATCATATAATCATACAATAAAGGATCCTTCTTTCTATGTATTCGCAATACATTACATTTGTCTATGTTAAGGGTCAGTTGCCACTCCCTGCACCAAGTGCCTATCCGCTGCAGATCTTCCTGTATTTCGCTACAATTTTCTAATGCAGCAACTTCTCTGTATACTACAGCATCATCCGCGAAAAGCCGCATGGAACTTCCGACACTATCTACTAAGTCATTTATATATATTGTGAAAAGCAATGGTCCCATAACACTCCCCTGTGGCACGCCAGAGGTTACTTTAACGTCTGTAGACGTCTCTCCATTGATAACAACATGCTGTGTTCTGTTTGCTAAAAACTCTTCAATCCAGCCACACAGCTGGTCTGATATTCCGTAGGCTCTTACTTTGTTTATCAGGCGACAGTGCGGAACTGTATCGAACGCCTTCCGGAAGTCAAGAAAAATAGCATCTACCTGGGAGCCTGTATCTAATATTTTCTGGGTCTCATGAACAAATAAGGCGAGTTGGGTCTCACACGATCGCTGTTTCCGGAATCCATGTTGATTCCTACATAGTAGATTCTGGGTTTCCAGAAATGACATGATACGCGAGCAAAAAACATGTTCTAAAATTCTACAAGAGATCGACGTAAGAGATATAGGTCTATAGTTTTGTGCATCTGCTCGACGACCCTTCTTGAAGACTGGGACTATCTGTGCTCTTTTCCAATCATTTGGAACCCTCCGTTCCTCTAGAGACTTGCGGTACACGGCTGTTAGAAGGGGGGCAAGTTCTTTCGCGTACTCTGTGTAGAATCGAATTGGTATCCCGTCAGGTCCAGTGGACTTTCCTCTATTGAGTGATTCCAGTTGCTTTTCTATTCCTTGGACACTTATTTCTATGTCAGCCATTTTTTCGTTTGTGCGAGGATTTAGAGAAGGAACTGCAGTGCGGTCTTCCTCTGTGAAACAGCTTTGGAAAAAGGTGTTTAGTATTTCAGCTTTACGCGTGTCATCCTCTGTTTCAATGCCATCATCATCCCGTAGTGTCTGGATATGCTGTTTCGAGCCACTTACTGATTTAACGTAAGACCAGAACTTCCTAGGATTTTCTGTCAAGTCGGTACATAGAATTTTACTTTCGAATTCAATGAACGCTTCACGCATAGCCCTCCTTACGCTAACTTTGGCATCGTTTAGCTTCAGTTTGTCTGAGAGGTTTTGGCTGCGTTTAAACTTGGAGTGGAGCTCTCTTTGCTTTCGCAGTAGTTTCCTAACTTTGTTGTTGTACCACGGTGGGTTTTTCCCGTCCCTCACAGTTTTACTCGGCACGTACCTGTCTAAAACGCATTTTACGATTGCCTTGAACTTTTTCCATAAACACTCAACATTGTCAGTGTCGGAACAGAAATTTTCGTTTTGTCGAGCTGCACAGCGAACGGATTTCTGCGGACTCCATTTGAAACTATGGCGAATGCGTTCGACGTTGTGTCAGACGCTCGGGGACGGCCCGGGGATATGCCTTACACAAACAACCTGTTTGTCGGAATTGTTCATGCCATCGTCTAATGCTCTGTGCTGTAGAAGGATCCATACCATGCTTAGTACGAAAGTCGCGCCGAACAGTCGTTACTGACCCGCACTGCGCAAAACGTAGAACATAAATGCTTTCTGTTGCCTCGACACCACTTCTACTAGAACTGAAGTGGGCGCACGCTGATGCTACCTAGCGGGAACCGTGTAAAACTCGAGAGTTCGCTCTTTCCAACAGTACGTTGTTCGCGGACATATCTCAAATAACATAATAGTTAAGATTTTTTAAAATCGGTGATTTTTTATACACTTTCTACTGCTAAATGGCCTCAAGTCCATCGCCCAGTAAGTCTTTGTTCTCTTTCAAAATATTTATGGAGTGAGGAAATTGCTGGTCAAATTTACAAACACGTCGTAATATACTCGAGGTTCCAGAACATGTGTTTAGTAACTTTTTAGACAATTTGGATTGCGGGTCACCTACCGATTTATTTGAAGGGCGTCATAAATGCAACGCACGACAAATTTTCCCCTGCAGGAATTGCGCCCTGTTTCGTGACTGTTATGTACTCCCCCAGCTGTTAATTTCTCTTCAATCATCTTTAAGTTTGGTTTGCTGATTTTTGCTGCTTCCACCGTTATAATGAATGAACTGCAATGAAAGTATCTACGCAAACATACACCTGTGTAATCACGTTGGGCTGATAGCGCAATCTGTTGTCAGATGCAGCAGGCTTAACGAGTCCCATGAAGCTCGCCAGCCGAGGGGAAACCGGCGTTGGCCTGCTTTAACCACTGTCCTTCAGTACACCACATGCCCTGCTTAAATGGTTGCGGCGGAGATAGAGGCAGGCAGGCTGCAAGGAGGATTTGTATGCCTCTGGTTTGTCACCCCCCCCCCCCCCCCGTCACCGCCCCACTGCAGCGTACCAAGCGCCAAGTCCTCTAGCGGAGCGAAATCTTGTTCGAGAACACACGTTATTCTACGTGAAAAATAGCAAGTAACATGAGTACATAATATGTCAACTTCACGCACATATACTTTCAGTATTACTTTAACGGTATTCTCGTACTGATACTGTGCCGTTATATATACACGTCAGTTTCAATTTATAAATTAATCATACCAGTCACGTCCTGAAATTTTAAATTTAGCATTTGAGAAATCTTTCACGCATGAGGATCGCACAAACATACCGCCGTTTGAGTCTCGTACAGATTCCCACATGGAGGACATAGTGATTGACATCCCTGGGGCTGTGAAGCAGCTTAATAGGTTGAAAATAAATAAATCGCCAGGTCCCGATGGGATACCAATTCGGTTTTACAGAGAGTACTCTACTGCATTGGCTCCTTACTTAGCTTGCATTTATCGCGAGTCTCTTGCCCAACATAAAGTCCCGAGCGACTGGAAAAAAGCGCAGGTGACGCCTGTATATAAGAAGGGTAGAAGGACGGATCCTCAAAATTACAGACCAATATCCTTAACATCGGTTTGTTGCAGGATTCTAGAACATATTCTCAGTTCGAATATAATGAAATCCTTCAGACAGAGAAGTTGCGGTCCATGCATCAGCACGGCCTTAGAAAGCATCGCTCCTGCGAAACGCAACTTGCCCTTTTTTCACATGATATCTTGCGAACCATGGATGAAGGGTATCAGACGGGTGCCATATTCCTTGACTTTCGGAAAGTGTTTGACTCGGTGCCCCACTGCAGACTCATAACTAAGGTACGAGCATATGGGATTGGTTCCCAAGTTTGTGAGTGGCTCGAAGACTTCTTAAGTAACAGAACCCAGTACGTTGTCCTCGTTGGTAAGTGTTCATCGGAGGTGAGGGTATCATCTGGAGTGCTCCAGGGAAGTGTGGTAGATCCGCTGTTGTTTTCTATCTACATAAATGATCTTTTGGATAGGGTGGATAGCAATGTGCGGCTGTTTGCTGATGATGCTGTGGTGTACGGGAAGGTGTCGTCGTTGAGTGACTGTAGGAGGATACAAGATGACTTGGACAGGATTTGTGATTGGTGTAAGGAATGGCAGCTAACTATAAATATAGATAAATGTAAATTAATGCAGGTGAATAGGAAAAAGAATCCTGTAATGTTTGAATACTCCATTAGTAGTGTAGCGCTTGACACAGTCATGTCAATTAAATATTTGGGCGTAACATTGCAGAGCGATATGAACTGGGACAAGCATGTAATGGCAGTTATGGGGAAGGCGGATAGTCGTCTTCGGTTCATTGGTAGAATTTTGGGAAGATGTGGTTCATCTGTAAAGGAGACCGCTTGTAAAACACTAATTCGACCTATTCTTGAGTACTGCTCGAGCGTTTGGGGTCCCTATCAGGTCGGATTGAGGGAGGATGTAGAAGCAATTCAGAGGCGGGCTGCTAGATTTGTTACTGGTAGGTTTGATCATCACGCGAGTCTTACGGAAATGCTTCAGGAACTCGGATGGGAGTCTCTAGAGGAAAGGAGGCGTTCTTTTCGTGAATCGCTGTTGAGGAAATTTAGAGAACCTGCATTTGAGGCTGACTGCAGTAGAATTTTACTGCCGCCAACTTACATTTCGCGGAAAGACCCCAAAGATAAGATAAGAGAGATTAGGGCTCGTACAGAGGCACATAGGCAGTCATTTTTCCCTCGTTCTGTTTGGGAGTGGAACAGGGAGAGAAGATGCTAGTTGTGATACGAGGTACCCTCCGCCACGCACCGTATGGTGGATTGCGGAGTATGTATGTAGGTGTAGATGTCCTGCAGACGTTCTTCATTTTAACAGTGACATCTTTAAAATTCACCGAAAATAACTCACAAGAACAACGTTAAAAATTAAATGGCGCTACGCTACTTCCTAAATGACACTCCAGTTCATTTCATTCATTTACACTGCATTTTTGAGTCGCAACATAAATATGTCCGAAGCAAAGAGATAGCTGGAACCAGCTGCAGTTAGAAATCTAGCACTTTGGCACAATGAACAAAGCGTGTTACCAGTGTCAAAGCACTATTTACAGGCGGAAGTTGCGGAACCTGAATTAGGTGTACACGTTAAACATTTTACAAGATGACCCGTCGGTATATTTGAGCGCGTTCAAGCGCCGCTTTCTGGATACGGGGAGGGGAACCTATCCACGATCGAATCCGCCTCGTGGATTAACAACGAGGACTGGTGAGTGACCTAAGAATGAAGACCACGTAGGCGTAACGAGAAAAAGAAAAAGGAGAAGAGGAGGAAGAAGAAAATCGGGCAAGATATTCACATAAACATTGACAGCAATGAAGAGAAAAGTTAATAACATGTAAGGATCGATTTACTATAGGAAGTCATAAAACAGTAAGGTCGAAGGGAGTCCCTTTCTACTAAAAAAATGCAAAACACATGGAGGAATATGCAGACATAGCAAAACAGTTCATGATGAAAGGTAACATACGTTCAGTGCCTTCGGGAATTCGTTCCACAATATTTTATGGTAACCAACGTCTATACATATTTCATATGCAGAATATGTAGAGTGCGAGGTGTAGTATGAACTTAGTTATGTATATAGATATGCATCCGTGGTCTTGGGGTAGCGTCTTTGATTCATAATCAAAACGTTTTCGCTCCTGGGTTCGATTCCCACCACTGCTTAAATTCTGATTAATAATCAGCATTAGCGGCCGTAGACTTCCGGCATAAGAAATCACCCACATTCTGCCAAAGGCCTTGTCAAAGAGGGCGGAGGTGCGGACAGAAGTTCAGGGCACTTTCTTGTCCTAGGAGTGGAAACTGCCCCTAAAGGCAGAAGAATCAACAAAGATCAACGGCATGAGGATGCAGAATGCAATGGAAACCACTGCATTAAAGACACGTAACGTATATCCATAGGACATGTGGCCTGTAATTGAACAAGTGTCATGATGATATGTCCTTTAGCAAAAGATTCCGGAATAGTCCCCCTTGCAGATCTCTGGGAGGGGACTGCCAAGGGGGAGGTTACCATGAGAAAAAGATTGAGTAATCAACGAAATAATAACATTCTACGAGTCGGGGCGTGGAATGGCAGAAGCTTGAACGTGGTAGCGAAACTAGAAAATCTGAAAAGGGAAATGCAAAGGCCCAATCTATATATAGTAGGTGTCAGTGAAGTGGAAAGAAGACAAGGATTTCTAGTCAGATGAGTATAGGCAGAAAATAGTGTAACGAGAGTAGGATTCGTTATGAATAGGATGGGAGGGCAGAGAGTGTGTTACTGTGAACAGTTCAGTGAGAGGGTTATTCTTAGCAGAATCGACAGCGAACCAACACCGACAACGATATTTCAGGTATACATGCCGACGTCGCAAGCTGAAAATGAAGAGACAGAGAGAGTGTATGAGGATATTGAAAGGGTAATACAGTATGTAAAGCGAGATGAAAATCTGACAGTCATGGGGGATTGAAATGCAGTTGTAGGGGGAGGAATAGAAGAAAATTTTACAGGTGAACATGGGCTTAAGACAAGGAATGAGAGAGGAGAAACATTGAGTTCTGTAATAAACTTCAGCAAGTAATAGCGAATACTCTGTTCAGGAATCACAAGAGGATGAGGTATACTTGGAAAAGGCAGGGTGATACGGGGAGATTTCAGTTACATTACATCATGGTCAGGCACGGATTCCGAAATCAGGTACTTAAGTATTGCTCATCAGTGTGGGATCCGTACGAGGTCGGGTTGACAGAGGATATAGAGAAGATCCGAAGAAGAGCGGCGCGTTTCGTCACAGGGTTATTTGGTAAGTGTGATAGCGTTACAGAGATGTTTAGCAAACTCAAGTGGCAGACTCTGCAAGAGAGGCGCTCTGCATCGCGGTGTAGCTTGCTGTCCAGGTGTTGAGAGGGTGCGTTTCTGGATGAGGTATCGAATATATTGCTTCTCCCTATTTATACCTCCCGAGGAGATCACGAATGTAAAATTAGAGAGATTCGAGCGCGAACGGAGGCTTTCCGCCAGTCGTTCTTCCCGCGAACCATACGCGACTGGAACAGGAAAGGGAGGTAATGCAGTGGCACGTGAAGTACCCTCCGCCACACACCGTTTGGTGGCTTGTGGAGTATAAATGTAGATGTATTGACTTAGGACCTTAAAATTCTTACAGCGCCAAGTCCTTAGTATGTTCCTGAGGAAAGGGGTGTTTGCCAATCGGACAGAGAAACAGACGACAATTAAGCGATCCTATAAGGGATTTTTTACCGATTAAGGTTCCGAGCCCTAAAAAGGAAACAACTTGGGCGACGAAGTATAGAGTACATCACTCATCACAAACTCACACAAAATTCTGTTGGAACCACTGCGAACTAGACCTGAACAACAGCTCTACTTGAGGAGTACAGAAATATCAAGAAGGTTCCTGAAAATTTCGATTAGGTACTGAATAGATTTGGGAGGAACATATAAGGCAACGAAAAGACCTAAAACGAACAGTGCACAATGTGAATTTAAGAAAGACGCTCAGTCTACTGATACACATTTCAAAGAGAGTTCTCAAAGAATTTTGTGTACAAAATGTCCGAACCAGTTTACTATGGAAAACATGTAATGTATTAAGTTTACAACGAAAGACAAATAGAAGATACCACGAATTCTGTTCACCTGGGAAAGGTTGTCCCTGAATAGGTTGCGTGAATATTAGTATTCAAAACGTTTACTTAAGCTTGTGCAAGAATTATAATATTTCAGATAAGTTACCTTTGAAGATGGCCTGTAGTCACTCGGAATAACAAGAAGAACGACATTCGCAGTAAGTGTCGCCCTAAGTGGTGACACACAAAGATACCATTTGAAAAAAACGCAGCTTATGAGCGACATTACGACAGTCGCGAAGATCAGAAAGGTGAAGGAGGAAAGATAGTGAAGGTCAAGTATTCACGACAAATGAGTCAATAAATAAGCTTTGGACGTAAGATTTCTAAGATCGATCTGGCTAACAGGTTATCGAAAGACCAAACTAAAATAAAAGAAAAGAAGACAGAAAGAGCATGCAGTGGCTAACATGCTCCACGGACGTGATTCTCATTGGTAGGACATTACTGAAGAGAAGCAAAGATAAGGGTTAGAATCTTTACCAGTCACACAACTTTAATCTATTAGAAGTTTCATCACAGCATACCTCCCACAGAGTGATAGTTTCACCTAAATTTCACGTAAAAGGGTAGTTTTTGCGTTTTCGGAGTGTATTATACAAGAAAAAAATAGATTAGATATTGAGTCAACACTGTGGTTCAATAACTAGTAAAGCAAATGATACACCCTATATTGCCAGGCTACCTAGAAGGAAAACTAATAATTATATTTATATAATTTTAATCTTGAAATCATGCAGCTAGAATGTATGCTGACGAGCCACAAAAACTGGTACACCTGCCTAATATCGTGTAGGGCCCTCCCGAGCACGCAGAACTGCCGCAACACGACGTGGCATGGACTCGAGTAACGTCTAAAGTAGTGCTGGAGGGAACTGACACCATGAAACTTGCAAGGCTGCCCATAAATCCGTAAGAGTACGAGAGATAGAGGTCTTCAGAATAGCATGTTGCATGGCATCCATGATATGCTCAATAATGTTCATGTGTGGGCAGTTTGGTGGCCAGCGAAGTGTTTAAACTCAGAAGAGTGTTCCTGGAGCCACTCTCAAGCAATTCTAGACGTATGGAGTGTCGCATTGATCATCTGGAATTGCTCAGGTCCGTCAGAACGCATAATGGACATGAATGCATGCAGGTGATCAGACAGGATACTTACGTACGTGTCACCTTCCAGAGTCACACCTAGACGTATCAGAAGTCCCATATCACTCCTACTGCACAGTCCCCACACCATTACAGAGCCTCCACCACCTTGAACAGTCCTTGCTGACAAGTAGGGTCCATGGATTCATGAGGTTGTCTCCATATCCCTACACGCCCATCCGCGCAGTACAATCTGAAACGTGACTGGTCCAACCAGGCAACATGTTACCGGTCATCAACAATCCACTGTCGGCGTTGACGGGCCCAGGTGAGGTGTAAAGCTTTGTGTCGTGCAGTCATCAATGGTACATCAGCAAGTCTTCGGCTTCGAAAGTCCGCATCGATGATGTTTCGTTGAATGGTTCGCACGCTGACACTTGTTGATAGCCCAGCAATGAAGTCTGAAGAAATTTGCGGAAGGGTTGCACTTCTGTCACGTTGAACGCTTCTCTTCAGTTGTCGTTGGTCCCGTTCTTGCACGACCTTCTTCCGGCCGCAGCGATGTTGGAGATTTGATGTTTTATCAGATTCCTGATATTCACGGTACACTAGTGAAATGGTCGTACAGGAAAATCCCCACTTCATCGCTACCTCGGAGAGGCTGTGTCCCATCGCTCGTGGCCGACTGTAACACCACGTTCAAACTCACTTAAATCTTGATAACGAGCCATTGTAGCAGCAGTAATCGATCTAAGAACTGTGCCAGACACTTGTTTTATGTAGGCGTTGCCGACCGTAGCGCCGTATTCTTCCAGTTTACATATCTCTGTATTTGGATAGGCATGCCTATACCAGTGTCTTCGGCGCTTCAGTGTACTTTATGATGTGAAAGATTACAGGATTCCTCGGGTTTCACTTTATTGATATTGATGATGTAAATAATGAAAAACTGCAACAGTTACTTATTTTTTCACTGTAGCCCAACGAATTTCCAGAATTTATTCATGCTTTCAAGTCCATTTGTTTACATAAATATTTTCTGTGACGTTGCATGTGTCATTTTCTGCCTCTCATTTGTCTTTCTGGGGTTATGCTGTAATGGAAAAATCGGAGGAATAAATCCTAGAATGAAACTTCCTGGCAGATTAATCAGCGCACACTCCGCTGCAGAGTGAAAATCTCATTCTGGAAAAACCCTAGAATTTTTTATGTGATAATGTTAGAGACAACATTTTTGTTTTCTACTTGCAAGCATTGTGGCTCCTCCGTCGCACAGAATATCACACAAACACAAGTCAGCACTTGCACAGTTTGTTTTTGTAATTAGTTTGCCACTGAAAATTTTTTCTCCTTGCTTTTTGTGGTGTATAAAAATTACCAGCTCATCCACAGCATCCGTTGTATGTGATTGTTGGCGTCATTGAATGAATTAGATTAGTATTCGTGTTCAGATGCAGTTGTCCCCGGGATACCGTAAGTCGCAGAATCTTAGCGGTCGTCGTCACCAGAACGGCCTGTGTGGCGGCGTGCGTAGGCAGCGTCACCCGCTGACGTCAGCAGGACGGTAGCACCTCGGTGACGTCATTACGACGTGTACATGCCCAGTTTCGACAGATGGTGGGTGCTCATCGACTTGGGTGGCGGATGTGACTGGACTCGATTAACGGACCGCTAGTAAGGCACCACTGAATTCGTGTTAAGTACAGAGGTGTGGTCGCCGCTGATATGGAGGTCATTAGTAGATCTCCCGTAGCACGAGGCTCGCATCTGGTTACTTGCTGCTGTGAGTTAAAGATTCTTAAAAATAATGTGACTGGTTGCTGCTTTCAGTATCTAATTACTTCTGAGTATGAAAGTGTGGCTAACCAGGATCGGTTCATTTCAGAAATGCCGTCTACAAATGCACAATCTTCGTGCGTGCTTCGTTATTTACTGATGAATGGAAACTTATTTGTGGGTTGAAACTTACCGGCAGATTGCCGGCCGCGGTGGTCTCGCGGTTCTAGGCGCGCAGTGCGGAACCGTGCGACTGCTACGGTCGCAGGTTCGAATCCTGCCTCGGGCATGGATGTGTGTGATGTTCTTAGGTTAGTTAGGTTTAAGTAGTTCTAATTTCTGGGGGACTGATAACCACAGCAGTTGAGTCCCATAGTGCTCAAAGCCATTTGAACCATTTTTTACCGGCAGATTAAAACTATGTGCCTGACCACCGAGACTCTAACTCGGGACCTTTGCCTTTCGCGGGCAAGTTCTCTATTTATGGGTTGTGCACCAGTGAATAAATCACATCTTGCCTCATCTTATTCGATTCGACCTGTAAATTGACTTTGTTTTAATTGATCTGTTTATACATATACATAACATAACGTCGTCTAGTTTCATATACAAAATTAAACGTGCTTTGAGCACCAGGAAATAAATGAAGTATTACTATTAACGCTCCTCTGAAATCGTAAAAATATTGTAATTGCGGAATATCCTTGTGACTGTACCATTCGTGCTCACGAGTTAAAGCAGCAACTCATTATGCAATTGGTAAATTAATTGCAATTTGCAAACTATTGCTACCTTCCCTTTCTTTGAAATGCTGTAAGCTCTCACAGTGGTAAAAGTGTGATGGTTGTGCGAAGTATATTCTAATTTGTGCGGAAAATAATAATTCCTTGCGAGAAAAATGAATTTCTTCCTTTGCAGTTGAAAGTTACTGAAACAACGAGAAGAAACAGCAGCAGGAAAGATCCTGTACCAGTACCAGAATCGTACAAAATGGCTCTGAGCACTGTGGGACTTAACATCTGAGGTCATAAGTCCCCTAGAACTTAGAACTACTTAAACCTAACTAACCTAAGGACATCACACACATCCATGCCCGAGGCAGGATTCGAACCTGCGACCGTAGCCCAGAATCGTATATTTCGTCTGCACATGTACTGCGATTGAAGGTCTTCTTGTCTGGAAAACAAGTCTCCTAAAATCATTACTTTAAAGTCGGCGGAAACAACGTTACCTTTTAATTAATTTTCAAATGTATGTCTTTTCTATGCTTATTTATAAGAATCCGAGGTGTTTGTTCTTTCGGATATCTGCAGCTTTCATACATTACAAAATGTGCAGGTCGTTGGTCCCTGGATGACGTAGTAAACCGCAGAATCTTAGTGAACCGTCGTCAGCAGCACTGTCAACTTACATATTTTCTATGCCTTTTATTCTGAAGAGTTTGTTTTACCAGATGGTCAATGTGTTTCGAATATTTACTGACATTTGTGTGTTCCATTCTTGATTTGTAAGCTATTGTCAGTGACAACTCACTCCTGGGAAAGAGCGTTCTTATATGTACATGACATCGAATATTGAATAAGATACTTCTGTTAAAGTAGTGAGAAGGTCCCACAATTTTTTTAGAAAGAGAAGGTAAGAGAGGAGCACGACTCGAACCAGCAAACAAATTACACTCTATTTCTCAATACAATATGTTTAGCCACCACGCTATTGTGGTGACTAACAGTATGTCACTGTTTTTGTCTTACACCTCCTAAAGATTTTAATAGCTGGTATGTTTTTACCTTATATTTAACTATAACAAATCGTACCAATGACGACGATTTTTAGAGGGATAGTTAATACAAGGAGTTTCAAAAAGGTTCGGCCAAACTTTCAGGAAACATTCCTCACACACAAAGAAAGAAAATATGTTACGTGGACATGTGTCCGGAAACGCTTACTTTCCATGTTAGAGCTCATTTTATTACTTCTCTTCAAATCACATTAATCATGGAATGGAAACACACAGCAACAGAACGTACCAGCGGGACTTCAAACACTTTCTTACAGGAAATGTTCAAAATGTCCTCCGTTAGCGAGGATACATGCATCCACCCTCCGTCGCATGGAATCCCTGATGCGCTGATGCTGCCCTGGAGAATGGCGTATTGTATCACAGCCGTCCACAATACGAGCACGAAGAGTCTCTACATTTGGTACCGGGGTTGCGTAGACAAGAGCTTTCAAAATGAAAGTCAAGAGGGTTGAGGTCAGGAGAACGTGGAGGCCATGGAATTGGTCCGCCATTACCAATCCATCGGTCACCGAATCTGTTGTTGAGAAGCGTACGAACACTTCGACTGAAATGTGCAGGAGCTCCATCGTGTATGAACCACATATTGTGTCGTACTTGTATAGGCACATGTTCCAGCAGCACAGGTAGAGTATCCCGTATGAAATCATGATAACGTGCTCCATTGAGCGTAGGTGGACGAAACTAAAATGAGCTCTAACATGGAAATTAAGCGTTTCCGGACACATGTCCACATAACATCTTTTCTTTATTTGTGTGTGAGGAATGTTTCCTGAAAGTTTGGCCGTACCTTTTTGTAACACCCTGTATATGAAGCAGCATATATTCATAGGACATATGTAGTGATTTAAAACGTATAAAATACTAAGTGACGAAATTTAGAGCGGCTTCTTTCACTTCTCAGAATTCGATACGATCTCAGAGTCGACAGACATCCCTGGCAGACAGACGAAACTGGGCTTGTACACGTCACGGTAAAGTCACGGAGAAGTGTGACCGAGGTGAATTTAGCGGTCGAGGACGACGAATGGCAGCCAGGTCCAGGCTGTTTCTGACCTTGGGCCGCGGAATATATCGCGGAGAAGGACCGCAGTCCCCAGCATAATCGACGTCGAAACGCGTGACCACTCGGGGTGACGACCAGCAATAAGCTGATCGTGAAAGACCCGTGTGCAGCGACAGGGTAGCCAGGAACCAGTCCAGATTTGAACACGCGTTTCACAAGGGAGATGGATACCCTCAGGAGGTAGTCACCCAGTAGGTGGAGACGCCAGGTAGTCCGCACACGATCTGTCACTCAAGCTTTATTTTCTGGAACGTAAGTCCAGAGAAGTGACTGATGGCATCGCCACGTACTGCAAACGAGCTTCGCCAAGGATGGCACTGGCAACGTAGCTTAGCATCATGTATACACCAGGACACTGTCTGAGAACATCGAGAACATCCTAGTACATTGTTGGAGATGGTCTGATTCAAGTAGGCCTACTACGTATTTATGTGAACCAGGCGAATAGAGTTCTCTCTCGTGACTGCTTTAACCTGGAAACCAAAACCTCACTTACTACCGTGAAACACTAGAGACTTCACTCGACTTGTTTTTCTCGTCTGGTAAGCTGCTCTGGACGCCCTGCCGTAGCTGAAAGCCGTCAAAACTTCGCTTTTTAGGAGTGGTGGCGAGAGTATTTCACAGCGTTGGTATACTGAATGAGTACTTTGTCTCCATATGTCTTCTTACTTCATAGTGCGTGGTCACCCTAATGGCGACACCTGACACCTTTCTCCCTCTGACGACGTTTTTTTTCCATTAGCGCTAGGTCGTGGCAGAATTCTTTCTTCAAGGATTATTAGATCCGCAAAGTATGTAGGAGAATTTAAGTAAAGTTAGGAAAATAGGATACGAGGTAATGGAGGAAATGAAGCTGCGAGGGCTGGTCGTGAGTCGTGTTTGAACACAGCTTATTCGGCGAGCTGTTGTCTGTGAAATACAAGTCTCAGCTTAGAGTCTTGGTACTGCACACAGTTTTAAACAGCCAGGAGGTTTCAAATCTGCACACATGGGGTGCGGAGTGAAAATTCATTATGAAAACAGTATTTCTGTTCTAGTGATGTCATGTAGGCCTATAAAAAGAATATCCCTTTCCATCAGAGCACGGATTCTACATCTTGGAGGCCGGAAGCGTCAGGCACAACGTGGTCTCTACAGATACTCAGAGTCAGCTTGTGACACTTGGGAATCTACGTGTATATACTCGTATCATTATGGGTGGGCTTGCGGCAAACAGAATCCCATAAACAATCTCACTCAGTTCCTGCAACGACATTTAAACACAGTTTAAAAAACGTAACGTTCGCTTTCTGCTGGCGATGTGATTTCCTGTTCCGAGCCCTGGTTCCATCTCTCGTCAGGGAAGAAAATAGAGCAGAAGTTAAGCGTAAAGTTCCGGATACCCAGAATACGCACCTATATCACGGAATAAATCTTGACTTCCGCAGTGGTGGGACGTACCTAATAAAGCTAGTGATCCATCTGTTTCATGGCGGCGGAAAGCTCGCTAATCCATATCTGCTTCTACTCAAATATTCCGTAAGTCACCGCATGAGGTGTGACTGAGAGTATAACAAGGGATTCAAAAAATGTGTCCCATATTCTTACAGGACATACGGCACAGATAAAAACTAGAAAAAAATATCCTATGAACCTGCGTACACAAGAAAATAGTTATTGAGGTAATGGTCATTTTGCAAGTGTGAGGAACGGTCAGTAGTCAAAAAATGTTCAAATGTGTGTGAAATCTTGTGGGACTTAACTGATAAGGTCATCAGTCCCTAAGCTTACACACTACTTAGCCTAAAGACAAACACGCACACCTATGCCCGAGAGAGGACTCGAACCTCCGCCGGGACCAGCCGCACAGTCCATGACTGCGACGCCTCAGACCGCTCGGCTAATCCCGCGCGGCTGTCAGTAGTCTCTGTTGTAAGCTTCCATGTACTTGTCTATGCAGATAATCCCCTGATTTTGATGCTGTTATCGGACATAGACAACTGTACTTATAATGACACTCTCGCCTTGACCGCAAAAGAGTTACTTTATTTCTACCTTACGTGTTTCGACATTTCGCCGTTGTCAGAGGAACAGACCATTGTTCATACAAAGTATAACTTGATCAACAGTGGTCTGTTCCTCTGACAATGGTGAAATGTTGAAAAGCGTAAGGAAAAAGTAAAATTAGGATTTTGTGGTCAAAACAAGAGCTTCATTTTAAATGCAGAACATGACCGGCGCGTCTGATAAGGCTTCCTTGCAAATATCCAGCAGACAGCTGTCTCCCAAATCAGCCATTCCATACTCATATTTTAGAGGTTGTGTCCATGCCTCCATCGTGTTAGACCTCCCATTTGTTCACACGCCGTAACGTCAGAAGCAACCATTGTCTCTGATGACGGCACTCAATTAAGAGCGAAATACAGATCTGTTCGCTAGGAAGTATTCAATTCAGTCGCATATCTGTTCGGAAATTTCACAGGCGTGAGCCCTATATGCGAGCCATCAACCGGAGTACCCCTACCTACTCGTTTCTGTATCTTGTGACTGAACATAGAAAGCTACGTTTAACAAGAGTAGGGCTTTCGGAAATCATGTGGAATTCATCATTAGGTTGTAGAGATGACACACACACACATTTTGGAAAAAGAAGAAGGCCATTGTATGGGTACAGAGAAAATTGGGCAAACATGTATTTACACTTTCATACTATCTTTAATCTGTCACGTAATTGCGAAATTAAACGTGCTTTCAGTAGTTCACATCTTAGTAACCGATGGCATGTAAGTGCAGATATATGCCGATGAGGCGAAATATTATGACAGCTACCAACCGCGAGACTGGATGCTGCCTAGATATGTACAAGGTAATCAGTCTAAAGATAGGAACGAGTGTTGGTGGCACAGAGAAGTGCTATATATACTTTATTTTTGTATTTTTTTTTAATTTCAAGGCAATAGGATGCTTATTCCAAGCGCTTATTATAGACGAGTTGTAACAACCATTTTTCAAACTAACCGACACGTCGTGCACCATTTGTACAATACAAAAAGAATTTGTGTCACTAACTTTCGTCAAGCAGTGTTTGTCTCTATGCCCGGCTAGTCGATTCTCTGTTGCACCAAAATTTTGACATGCAGTTCCCATACAGGCACGACAGATTGCTGATGCTACTACGTATATTGCATGATGATTTAGAGAGATCGATAATAGCCATACTGTAAAAAAAGAGCAAATTGGGCTAAAAATGAATAACATATATAAAAAAATTAGATTCTGCGAATATTTTTTAAATCGCTGTTAAAATGTAGTCTTGGCCAACCTATAGACATCGACGAAATTGTAAAATATTACAAAAACAGGTTTTTGATGGAGAGAGATTGATAAGTATATTTTTGCTGCTTTTAAAGAGACAAAATGAGCAAACAAAGAACTTGAGGGAAGTTGTGGGGTTTTTAAAAATATGAATGGTCAAGAGGACTAATTCCAGAGTTTAGCGCTATGTTCGCTCGCTATTACGATTCCCGGATATATTCTAATGAATGAAAGTTTTATTTTTTATGTCGATTGCAAACAACTCATTCGTATCGCTATTTTGTATATTTCCTGCGACATTATCAATAAACTAGATTTATATGATTGCGAAATACATTTATTTCGCTAAACGCAAAGCGCGCCTCAGTTTTTGCATCGTACAAAAGATTTTTTTATAATGAATAGCATTTAATTAAATAAATAATGTATAAGGAGTAATTTCGAATTTTTCTGCAATTTTTATCAATAAAAAGTCTCCTTTATATGAATTTTTTCTATTTGCAATTTCTAAGGACGGTGGTGGGGTCCCATTTTTAGCAGCTACCCACTCAGGCAAAATATGAACCGCTGGGCATGGCAGTAAGGAAAGTTAATAAGCAGAGCAGAGAGGAATGGGGACTTATTCTAGCGAGAGTACGAGTCACAAAGGGGATTTCACTGACGTAAGCGACTTTGACAAATGGCAGGTTGTTGTGGCCCGGTACTGGCAACGACTATCTCGCATACGGTACAGCTGGTGGGCTGTACGCGTGTTACTGTTGTGAACATCCGTGCGAAGTGTCGAAGGATTGTGGAATCACGGGTAGGCGACACGCTGTTGGACGTGCCCTATTCATCAGAGAACGTGGAGGTCGGAGGCTTGCCCGCCCTGTAGAGCAGAATAGGCGGCGAGCTGTGGCATATCCGACCACAGACGACACTACTGGTGAAGGCGCAATTGTTTCGGAGCACACCGTTCAGCGCTCATTGAAAGTTAGGCCTCCCAGCAGATGGATCCTTACTTGTTTCCCTATTGACCCAACGATACCGTCAATTACGAATGCAGTAAAGACGGGATCATCGATACTGGACAGTGAATCAAAGGAAGCGTGTCACCAGGTCGGTAGATTCAAGTTTCTTTTTACACTAGGTCAATGGTCGTGCCTGGAATACATTATCCAGACGAATGGCTGCTGAAGGCATGCACCGCGCCACAGACGCAGACCGGTACGGGCAGCGTTTTGCTATGGAGAATTCACCAGTGTATCAGTGGGACGTGTGGTGACAATAGAAGCACCATGACAGGTACGAACTACGTGAACATTATTGCGAAGCGGCTGCATCCGTTTATTCCCTGGTGGCGACGGCATCTTCCAGCAGGATAATGGCCTTGTCACAAGTCCAAAACCATGCTATAGTCATTTGAGAACCGTGATAGTGTACTCACGATGGTCTCTTGGCCACCAAATTCGCCTGACCGGAGCAGATGGTACACGCCTTTGACGAGATAGTTTGCCAGCTCAGCTCCTACAGACCATCGGCCCTTAATTTACGGGAAGACTTAAGCCGTTTGTAGACATCTGGTGTCACATACCACAAGAAACCTACCAAGGACTTGTCGAGTCCATGCCACGCAGAATCTCTGCTGTTTTGAGTTACAAAGGTGGACGCTGTTACGCACATGCTCATAACGTTTTGGTTCATCGGAGTCAAAGTGGTGAGCGAGCAGTGTCGCCAGACTGTGCGGTGAGCCGTAACGGTACGCCAGCGGCGCGCTGTCCTGTTATGAAATGGACGGACGCGGCCTCGAGACACGTTGGCAGCGGGCGCCTCCCTGTGCCCCGGGTTATCGCGGCCAGACGGGTCAGCGGCGGGCAAACCGGACGTTTCGCGGCTGCTCGGTGCTGCCGGAACGCAACTTAGCAGATGTCACACGGTGATGACGCGTAGGGCCACCTGGATGACGAGGAAAGCAAATTTCTGATACAATAACTAGACGGTGGGCGATCTGCAGTTCAAGTAGAGGTTTGTGTATGCACTATTCTTGCAGCCTTGCACAGTTTAAGAATGGCTGGAGTATGGCCATGGCGACCACCTTCTTAGGTTTGTAATACAGAACGTGCTACGCATTTAAGGAAGTTTGGAGCGAAATAAGACCACAGTGCTGTGTTCTCAGTTATGCCTTTTGAAGGCCAAAAGAGAGAAGTTTTATGGGATTCTTCCTGCAGAGAGAGGTGCAGCATGAACAATTTTTATACACTACTGGCCATTAAAATTGCTACACCAAGAAGAAATGCAGATGATAAACGGGTATTCATTGGACAAATATAATATACTAGAACTGACATGTGATTACATCTTCACGCAATTTGGGTGCATACATCCTGAGAAATCAGTACCCAGAACAACCACCTCTGCCCGTAATAACGGCCTTGATACGCCTAGGCATTGAGTCAAACAGAGCTTGGATGGCGTGTACAGGTACAGATGTACATGCCGCTTCAACACGATACCACAGTTCATCAAGACTAGTGACTGGCAAATTGTGACCAGCCAGTTGCTCGGATAACATTGATCAGACGTTTTCAATTGGTGAAAGATCTGAAGAATGTGCTGGCCAGGGTAGCAGTCGAACATTTTCTGTATCCAGAAAGGCCCGTACAGGTCCTGAAACATGCGGTCGTGCATTATCCTGCTCAAATGTAGGGTTTCGCAGGGACCGAATGAAGGGAAGAGCCACGGGTCGTAACACATCTGAAATGTAACGTCCACTGTTCAAAGTGCTGTCAATGCGAACAAGAGGTGACCGAGACGTGTAACCAATGGCACCCCATATCATCACGCCGGTTGATACGCCAGTATGGTGATGACGAATACACGCTTCCAATGTGCGTTCACTGCGATGTCGCGAAACACGGATGTGACCATCATGATGCTGTAAACAGAACCTGGGTTCATCCGAAAAAATGACGTTTTGCCATTCGTGCACCCAGGTTCGTCGTTGAGTACACCATCCCAAGCGCTCCTGTCTGTGATGCAGCGTCAAGGGTAACCGCAGCCATGGTCTCCGAGCTGATAGTCCATGCTGCTGCAAACGTCGTCGAACTGTTCGTGCTGATGGTTGTTGCCTTGCAAACTTCCCCACCTGTTGACTCAGGGACCGAGACGTGGCTGCACGATCCGTTACAGCCATGCGGATAAGATGCCTGTCATCTCGACTGCTAGTGATACGAGGCCGTTGGGATCCAGCACGGCGTTCCATATGACCCTCCAGAACCCATCGACTCCATATTCTGCTAACAGTCATTGGATCTCGACCAACGCGAGCAGCAATGTCGCGATACGATAAACCGCAATCGCTGTAGGCTACAATCCGACCTTTATCAAAGTCGGAAACGTGATGGTACGCATTTCTCCTCCTTACACGAGGCATAACAACAACGTTTCACCAGGCAACGCCGGTCAACTGTTGTCTGTATATGAGAAATCGGTTGGAAACTTTCCTCATGTCAGCACGTTGTAGGTGTCGCCACCGGCGCCAACCTTGTGTGAATGCTCTGAAAAACTAATCATTTGCATTTCAGAGCATCTTCTTCCTGTCGGTTAAATTTCGCGTCTGTAGCACCTCATCATCTTCGTGGTGTAGCAATTTTAATGGGCAGTAGTGTAGCTTTGTAATACAGAACGTGCTACGCTTTTAAGGAAGTTTGGAGCGCAATAAGACCAGGGTGCTGTGTTCTCAGTTATGCATTTTGGAGGCCAAAACAGAGAAATTTTATGGGATTCTTCCTCCAGAGAGAGGTGCAGCATGAAATTAGCATTTGATATTTTCTTTGCAAAAAAAAAAAAAAAAAAAAAATGACGTTTCTTCTCGGCTGCATCTTATTAAGAGAACGAAATTATTGTGCCTGCAGAAGTCAAAAGAGTGCTTGCGAGTACGAAGAATGTACAAGCTTCAGATCCACATGGATTGCTAATCGAATTCTTGAGAAGTGAAACAGGTAAGCTCTTAACGGCCTATGTTTTCATTTACTTTTCTTAAGGGGGGGGGGGGCGAATTACCAGAGGAACGCATGACATCGCACATATCCAAAATCCTTAAAAAGTACGACAGGAAGTATGCTCAAACTACAGAGGAGTAAGTGTAACATAGTACCATCTGTGAGACAGAAATGGACTGCCCTGTCCAGAATCACGTCCTAAAGCTAATGAACTAGGAAATTTCAGTGAATTACGAACGTCAGCTGTGTATGGGACGTTGATAGAAATCAACGGGGAGAGTTGAAAACGTGTGTGCGATCGGGATCCCCTGCTTACAAGGCAGGCGCTCTAACCCCTAAGCCACCAAGGACACAGGAATTAGGGCGCTCTCCGTTGATTTCTATCAACGTCTCATACACAGCTGATGTTTGCAATTCATTGAAATTTCATTCTTCACGTTATCACGACCCACGATGGTGTCTGTTCTTTCGGACATGTCCAAAAGAACAGACACCATACACAAATAATTACACCGATCACAAGCCAAGGATCATTTCTGGGGGAATGCGCACATACGCTCGAACTCATGCGGGAATAGTCCTTGCCACGACCATTAAGATTAATTTGCAGGGAGCGCTACTTTCGTAGTGTGTGGAGTCAGTTGAAAATGGATGATGTGGATGTGCTGGGGGGGGGGGGGGGGGGCGTGCTTGGGATAAGTCCGCGCAGCCACACTAATTGTTATGCGCTCGGTGGCTTAGGGGTTAGAGCCCCTGCGTAGAAAGCAGGAGATCCTGGGTTCTATCAACGTCCCATATACAGCTGATGTGTGTAATTCATAGAAATTTCATTCTTCACCGCTGTCACGATACACCATGGTGTCTGTTCTTCCGGCTCTTCAGGAAGAATGGGCTGCCATTCCTCGAAAGTAATTCAGACAGCTCACTGAAAATGTTCCAAGCAGATATCAAGCAGTCATAAAGGCGATGGGTACACACTCCTTATGGAAATGAAATGAGCGTTTGTCGTCATTGGCCCGGATGTCCTTGCGGGGCAGATGCGGCCGCCTTGGTGCAGGTCTTCTTACATTTGACCCAACATTGGGCGACCTGCGCGCCGGATGGGGATGAAATGATGATGAACACAGCACAACACCCAGTTGCTGAGCGGAGAAAATCCCCGAGCCAGCCGGGACTCGAACCCGGGCCCGTAGGACGGCAATCCGTCATGCTGACCATTCAGCTATCGGGGTGGACACCCCTTATTAATGTCCACAATAGGTATCCGGATATTTTTGGTCACGTAGCGATTTTGAACGTGAGCTCTTCGTATTTTAACCGGCTTTACTCGATGCACAATGCCTTACTTGTACTAAGTCTGAATGGTGTGTATTCAGCACGTCTGTGACGCGCTCTTGCTGGGTATATGAACCTACGGGAATCGTGCAGCCCTTCTTAGAATCTTTGGTCTCTCTCTCTCTCTCTCTCCTTCTTTTGTTAGTCGTACTTAGCAAGGGTTCTAGCCCGACAAACAATATTCAAGAACTGGTCAGTAGGGGGCGTGATAAATGAATCCTGCGTAGGTGATATCCTACGACCTTGGAACTCATCCAACAATTCTCAGGCTGACATTTGCATTCTACACGGCTGGATTTCCGAGGTCGTTAAGTATTTCATGGTTGATTCTCATAGGCGACGGTTGTCAATGATTTTAGTGAGTGACTACCGCTTTCGAGTAAAATGACATCGCAGGTTTTCGAGTATTTACAACATTTACATCTACGGGCATACTTCACAACTCGCCCTACGCTGTGTGTGGTACTTTGTATGCGAACGTCAGCTCCCTCTTTCTGTTCCAGCCGCGAATGGTGCATCGGCATAATGGCTGTTGGGGAGCGTTCGTATGACTTCGAGTCTGTCTAATATTGTCACAATGGTCTTTCCGCGAGATATATATGTAGGAGAAGGCAACGTGCTGGTTGGGCCTCCTAGGAGCGCATGCTCTCGGAATTTTAGTAGTAAACGTCTTCATGATTGACGACGTGTCTTCACCACTAGACATGGATGAAAGTCTCCGTCACGCTTTGGCAGTTATTAATCGAAATGCGTTACTGTTCTTTGGAACCAAGTTCTGTATTACGTGTGAAAGGTCCCACACTGAGGAGTCATACTGCAAATATCGATGGAACGGGGGCGTTTAGTAAGCTAGATCCTTCGGTTCTGGACTATATTTGCTGAGAATTTCACCAATTAATTCCAGTCTCGTATTTATCGTTCCCATCGTTAGCTTTCGGGTGCACAAACAGGAGATAAGACCCATTACTATTTGACAATCAGTGTAAACAGCCACAAAATGCAACGTACGCGAGTACTATGCGGCTTACAGTCTAACGACCACTTAAAACCAATTGTAGGAATGACTGGTGTCATACTGAGATGCAGTGGAAGAATCATGACGAAGTGAAGACCTGACGTAAAGAAGGGAGCTTACAAAACCCTCGTTCGATAGATCCTCCAGTATTGTTCCTCACAATTGTAGCCTTACCATTACAGTCCAAGATGTCTTAGCACCAAGCGCTGATAATCCTCAGGTCTTCCTGCACTTCGAGGCAGTTTACTGACAGCGAAATGTAAACTTCCATGGCCGGAAATGTTACATTTACTGAAATATTTCTGGTTTTTAGTCGGGGTCGGATGAATTTGTTGTTGAAACCCAACGAATCATCCCCATCTGCAAGGGACATCTTCAAGGTCGGTTGCAGCTCTTTCGAAGGTCCGATGTAGAACCTGACTAGCTACAGGCTGAAGCAAAATTCTGTTTCCACGTACTCCCGTGCACAGCCACGACGTCACATGGTTTGAAAACTTCATCGCAGATAGCTGATATCAGTTGCTGTCGTCGGCTATCGTTAAACATTCCGTGGTATAAGACTGGTACACATCTTCTTCAGCAGCTCCTTCCGATCACAGTTGTTGGGGCGTTCACTAACTTCTTTGGTCTCTCTGTTTAGCTGTTCATAGTACCCGCTTGTGCCTGACCCTTACCAAAGAGAGTCCGGCGTTGTCCTGGCTGCAGTTTCCTCCATTCTAAAGATGTCCTTGTGGTCTTCAAGTCGTTTTCCGGCGGTTCGTTTAGTAGCACCCACGTACACGTCTGCACGACTACACGGTATGCTGTCCATTCCTGCTTGTTCCAGCGGTTTGCGAGCATCCTTGGCCGATTTAAGGTTTTCCTGCATCTTCCGGGTGGATTTGTAGATTGCAGTGGCATTCCGTTTCGTCAATATATTTCCTATTCAGTTAGTAACGTCTTTTATGAACGGCAGGAACAACTTGGATTTTGCAGAAGCCCTTACACTGCTGTGATATTTTCGTGGCTTTCCTAACGCTCTTTTTTTATCTCAATGGACGAGTATCCATTCCTTGGCAACGCATTGGTGATATATTCGGAGATGTCGAGCAGCTCCGATTCACAGATGTTCCTCCATCCATTTACAAAGGTTTCTACTCCGAAAGTACGATAGTAGCTGAAACGTTTGTGGGACAAATGTTGCTTGGGACAACGGGGACCGTGAGATGACGTTGGTTCTTTGTTGCTAGGTGGGGTCGCGTCAGATATATGAAGATCAAATTTGTTTTTAAAATATCTTCAAGTGTTGTTGGAACGACTTCATAAACAATGTCTTTTAAGAATCCCCACAAGAAAAAATACAGAGGTGTCAAGTCTGGCGAACTAGCCGACCACGACACTTCTCCTCCGCATCCAATCCAACGACTTGCAACTCATTTCTGGCCATCAGCGAAAAATGTGCCGGACACCCATTGTGATGATACGACATTCTGTTCCTTGTTCCTAAAGGTATTTGATGTGTCGACAGAAGTGCCGACACAGTGTGGTTTGAGGGGACCGCAATGCACGCTGTAAGCTCACGAAGGATGGCGTGAGGTCTGAAACAGGATACGTAATGAATGCTATAAAGAAAAGTACGTAGCTTCTGGAATACTTAACTTTAATCCATCCTTGATACATCGCTATTGATGATACAAGTGAGACTCTGTAGATACATGCAATGTACTATTAATGGCGCCTTGGTAGGTCGTAGCCATTGACTTAGCTGAAGGCTATTCTAACTATCTGCTCTGCAAATGAGCGCGGCTTCGTCAGTGTGCATCGCTAGCTACGTCGTCCGTACAACTGGGGCGAGTGCTACTACGTCTCTCTAGACCTGCCGTGTGGTGGCGCTCGGCCTGCTATCACTGAAAGTGGCGACACGCGGGTCCGACATGTACTAATGGACCGCGGCCGATTTAAAGCTACCACCTAGCAAGTGTGGTGTCTGGCGGTGACACAACAGTATTTCTTCCAATAACAGACCTAATGTTTCTTGCACGAATGTGGTGTACTTCCTACCATTAAGATTTCCTTCGATGAAATAGGGGACTATAATTTTGTCCTCCAGAATCCCACACCATACATTCACTGACCACGGTTTTTGGTGTGCAACTTGCCGCAGCCAACATGGATTTTCAGTTCTCCAGTAATGCATGTCATGCGTATTAACATTTCCGTGGTTCATCTGTGTAGCCTCGTCAGTAAACAAAATCAAATTAATAAAGGTGTCACCCCACTGTATCTGAAGTTGAGCCCATCGGCAGAATTCAAAGCGACGCATGCAATCGGTACCAGCGAATTCTTGGTGGAGACTGATATGGTAAGGATAATATGGCGATGCAGAACACGAACAACAACCCTCTGGCTCATGCCAGATTCCCTTGCGATTTGACGCGAACTAACAGAAGGGTCTCGGACCACAGTGGCAAGAGTATCAATTTCCGTTTCCTCGTTAGTAACTTTCCTTTGCCGGATATGTTTCCGATGCCTTAAAGATACAGTTGTTCTCATTTTATCATACAGATATTTAAATGTACGACGTGCAGGGTGAATACGTTGAGGATATCTTTCAGCATATGAGGTGTGGCTAGAAAAAAACCGGACTAGTACTGGTGAAACAATAAAACGAATGCAATAAGGCTGAAAGTCGCGTGGCCTGTCACGTGACTCTCGCTCCGCCTACTGCTCGAGTTTCATCTGCCTCCTGCACTCAGTCTGCCCGTGGCGTCTGTTTTAAGTAGTTGGCGTTTTGTCTGTGCGTCGGAAAATGTTGAGTGTACAGAAAGAACAGCGTGTTAACATCAAATTTTGTTTCAAACTAGGAAAATCTGCAAGTGAAACGTTTGTAATGTTACAACAAGTGTACGGCGATGATTGTTTATCGCGAACACAAGTGTTTGAGTGGTTTAAACGATTTAAAGATGGCCGCGAAGACACCAGTGATGACACTCGCACTGGCAGACCATTGTCAGCAAAAACTGATGCAAACATTGAAAAAATCGGTAAACTTGTTCGACAAGATCGCCGTTTAACAATCAGAGCAGTGTCTGAGTTAACAGGAGTTGACAAGGAAAGTGTTAGGGAGATTCTTCATGAAAGTTTCAACATGAACAAAGTGTGTTCAAAAATGGTTCCAAAGTGTCTCACAATTGAACAGAAGGAACGCCGAAGAATGATTTGTTCTGACATCCTGGAAAACATTGAAAGTGATCCCACCTTCTTACAAAATCGATGCATTGGAAAACTCCTGGTTCTCCACGACAAAAAAAAGCACGAATGTCAAAATCGAAATTCAAGGCAATGATGATTGTTTTTTTTTTGACATCAAAGGGATTGTGCACATTGATTGGGTACCAGAGGGACAAACAGTGAATCAGCATTACTACATTAGCGTCCTGGCTACCCTACGTGAGCGAGTACGGAGAAAACGGAACGATTTGTGGAGAAAAAAGTCATGGATTCTTCACCAAGACAATCCCCCAGCTCACAGTGCGTTGTCAGTGAAGACGTTTTTGGCAAAACACAACATTCCCATCTTAGATCATCCACCCTACTCACCTGATTTGGCCCCCTGTGACTTTTTTCTTTTCCCTAAAGTCAAGTCAGCTTTGAAAGGAACTAGATTTGAGACTGTTGAAACAGTAAAAGAAAAAGCGACGGAAGTAATGTATGGACTTACCGAAAATGATCTGCAGCATTGCTATGAACAGTGGAAAATTCGTATGGAGCGGTGTAGAGACCGAGGAGGAGAGTACATTGAAGGAGATAACACGAAATTGTAAATAATTGTAAATAAATGTTTTTTTCCAGCATCAGCCCGGTTTTTTTCTAGCCGCACCTCGTATAAGTCTCTAGCTCTCACTGAAAATCGTTAGCATTCTGCGTAAATGAGAAGCATATCGACTTGTTTTTCGAAGGAATACATCATTCACATTCGCTTGATTCGACGATACTAGTCTTACCGTTCCTATTAGTGCTGTACTGCAAACACGTCGAATGGTGTTTACATGACACTGGCACGTGAGATGGATATTTGCACGATATACGAGAGAGAATTGTCAGAGAATGTGCTTCGATAAGTGCCGAAGTGGTAAGGAACACCACTCAATCCATGATAAGAAGATTGCAGTACTGCATTGATACCAATGGTCATCACTTCGAACATCTTCTGTAAATGGACGTTCATGCCACCTTTGTGACCTTCGTTGACCTTCAAAGACCTTACTGTTACACATCACCGGATTCGTCGCTATAATCGCTATCACAAAATAAGTACCAAACAATAGCATCCCATTTTAAAAACAAATTTGATCTTCATATCTCTGAAGCGACACCACTTAGCAATAAAAAACCAACGTCATATTATGGGCCCCGTTTCCCATGCAACATTTGTCCCACAAACTTTCCAGCTCCTATCATACTTTCGGAGTTATTCTTGGTGGAAATAGTGACTCATACTGTATAACACTTCTTGTGGCCGAGCGGTTCTAGGCGCTTCAGTTCCGAGCCGCGCGACCGCTACGGTCGCAGGTTCGAATCCTGCCTCGGGCATGGATGTGTGTGATGTCCTTAGGTTAGTTAGGTTTAAGTAGTTCTAAGTTCTAGGGGACTGATGACCTCAGATGTTAAGTCCCATAGTGCTCAGAGCCATTTGAACCATCTGAACCCTAATGCTCAATTTGGTACAAAAAAATCTACAGAAAGGACTTTCTCACTGAATGAGTTGACTGAGCATGTGAAAAGGATTGTAATGTGGTCCGTAAAGTATAAAGTGGTCAGCTACGAAAAGAACTACAGTCTGTTAAGTAAGAGCGTGATCGGCATTACACACAGATGGAAAAATATATCGCCTTACTTCTTTCACAGTCAATAGAGGAAACCTTTGTCCTTGTCCATAAAGCATTAATTTACTTTCAGTTCTTGACTGAGATACGCAAGAAGAGACATGAGTGCAGCTTATGCGCCTCGTTTTGAGGCTGTTTTTCTCTGTAGACACCCCAAAGGTACGAAAACGAGTCACGCCGCGCCGTCTAAATATATGGGGAAATCAAAGAAATTTGTGCAAAAGTGGGTAACACGCTAAAATTTGGTTAAAAACGTGGATGACTTTGAAGAATCAGAAAAGTAACTCCAAAAGTCGAAAAAAAAATGATTACTATACTTTTTTCGCTAAACTTATTCTTAATACTGCGTCAAACAGAAGCAAAATCCACTTTTAAACAACTGTCACCGCGAATTCGACGCTTTTGGAATCCTTCTCCATGTGAGTATGCGGAAAACTGGGTTTCAAGCATGCCCCGGAAATGCCAGGCAATTATCGAAGCTGCAGGTGATCTGACGTATTTTTAATTGTAACTCCAATTTTCTTTTTTTCGTATATTATACACAGGGTGTTTCAAAAATGACCGGTATATTTGAATGGCGCTGCGGTCTGGGAAACTCTATAGTACGATATTGTCCACATATCCACCATGCGTAGCAATAATATGGCGTAGTCTCTGAATGAAATTACCCGAAACCTTTGACAACGTGTCTGGCGGAATGGCTTCACATGCAGATGAGATGTACTGCTTCAGCTGTTCAATTGTTTCTGGATTCTGTCGGTACACCTGGTCTTTCAAGTGGCCCCACAGAAAGAAGTCACAGGGGTTCATGTCTGGCGAATAGGGAGGCCAATCCACGCCGCCTCCTGTATGTTTCGGATAGCCCAAAGCAATCACACGATCATCGAAATATTCATTCAGGAAATTAAAGACGTCGGCCGTGCGATGTGGCCGGGCACCATCTTGCATAAACCACGAGGTGTTCGCAGTGTCGTCTAAGGCAGTTTGTACAGCCACAAATTCACGAAGAATGTCCACATAGTGTGATGCAGTAATCGTTTCGGATCTGAAAAATGGGCCAATGATTCCTTTGGAAGAAATGGCGGCCCAGACCAGTACTTTTTGAGGATGCAGGGACGTTGGGACTGCAACATGGGGCTTTTCGGTTCCCCATATGCGCCAGTTCTGTTTATTGACGAAGCTGTCCAGGTAAAAATAAGCTTCGTCAGTAAACCAAATGCTGCCCACATGCATATCGCCGTCATCAATCCTGTGCACCATATCGTTAGCGAATGTCTCTCGTGCAGCAATGGTAGCGGCGCTGAGGGGTTGCCGCATTTGAATTTTGTATGGATAGAGGTGTAAACTCTGGCGCATGAGACGATACGTGGACGTTGGCGTCATTTGGACCGCAGCTGCAACACGGCGAACGGAAACCCGAGGCCGCTGTTGGATCACCTGCTGCACTAGCTGTGCGTTGCCCTCTGTGGTTGGCGTACGCGGTCGCCCTACCTTTCCAGCACGTTCATCCGTCACGTACCCAGTCTGTTGAAATTTTTCAAACAGATCCTTTATTGTATCGCTTTTCGGTCCTTTGGTTACATTAAACCTCCGTTGAAAACTTCGTCTTGTTGCAACAACAGTGTGTTGTAGGCGGTGGAATTCCAACACCAGAAAAATCCTCAGTTCTAAGGAATAAACCATGTTGTCTACAGCACACTTGCACGTTGTGAACAGCACACGCTTACAGCAGAAAGACGATGTACAGAATGGCGCACCCACAGACTGCGTTGTCTTCTATATCCTTCACATCTCTTGCAGCGCCATCTGTTGTTGAAAATTGTAACTACTGTAATTTCGAAAGTTTGTCTGCCTGAAAATGTACTGTTGTCCCAAGCATATTGCAACAAACGGTGTATTTCTATCGCTGCTCGTTTAGTTTTTATTGCCGTTTCCAATATACCAGTCATTTTTGAAACACCCTGTAGGTATATGTTTTAGTTTACTGTGAAATAATTCTTTTACTGATTAACCCGACCAAAATCTGCTTAACAGGTAATTCAAGCAGTACCCACTAGATGTAATTCAACGTTCTATATCAACGAAAAATTTTCGCAGCTGCATCCAGTTATTCGAAATACTATTATTTGCCATTCTAGTGAACCACCCATGCTAGCAGCTGGAGATATTGTAGATCCGTGAGAAAACTGGAATAGAAACAGACCTATTACCACAGTTCAGTTATTATTTGAAAGATCAGCTTGTAGGTCTTAGACAAGATCTATGAGAAATAAGAAATGACATCATTCGTGAAACCTACGCAAAGCTACAAAAAGTTTCTTTTGAATATTTCGGCTGTATAGGCACTTTGTCAGCTTCTGAGCAACGATTCGTAAAAGCTGGATATGCCCTCTGCCAACAACGTAATGGACTGAAAGCGAAATTCTCTCATAAATTTTGTTTTTACAGTCTGCAGAAAAAACATTTCGGAATATGTATAATTAATTACTGCTGCATGTTTTTATTTACTTGGTCCCTTCGGCGCTTTAGAATCAAGGGTGATTTGTTCAGTATATCTACTTTCTTTGAAATACGTAATCTACCGATTCAGTTACGCAACTTGCAAAAACTCAGGAAAACTTACAGGACACAGTAGATACTCTGAAAATTGGTTCAGAAAGACACATGGGTGGAATTAGTTAATTATCAGCGAAAGTAGTCGAACTTTCGGATCAGCTAAATAATATATCTATGAAGATAGATGATACTCTGAATGACACAAGACCGGTAGCCTTCACTGACACAGAAGTGTATGAAAAAATTAGAAAATTCAAACAAAATCAGAATCAAATCAATACACAGTACAAAAGAGAAATCCGGGAAGGACAAGATCAGTTGACACAGGTAATACAAGAATTACATATTTCAGAGGACACTCGCGCTCCAATACGGGAAGAGGGACATAGAAATACGGAACAGGCACAAAATAATAACACAGGGCGCTTCGGAAATTATGAAAGAAGTTGGCAAGGTACACCGAATTTTGAGATGGAACAGCCGAAACGAAGTAACAATGACTGATATGCGACTCGCCGGCATGATGATTTTGACTATAAGCTGTTTATTACTATACGTAAATTCAAAACATTTAAGAATTATGGCAACGACATTCATCCACAAACATGGCTCCATCAATTCTCTCATTGTTTTCCTCTCAACTGGTCATTGGAGCGCTGGTTAGAATTTATGTGTGGCTTCTTGGAGAATGAACCAGCTGTAAGAATGCGATCGGTCATTCACGATTGTCACAGTGAAGGAGAATTTTATCATGCATTCCTCTCAGCATTGTATCACCAATCACAGCTGTCAATTATAAATTTTCACCAATCACCAGAAATTTTATTTCCACCAAGTTGTATCTCAGTCCTAGGTAATTGCATTGATGAATTAAAGTCACCCAACCCAGTTGACATAATGTGCCTCTCTGAACACCATGTGACCACTGGTATAGCAACTAGGCCTAAGCACAATGAGAAACTCAGACAGGAGAGTACTGCAAATGTTAGAATAAGGAAAGGTTCTCATAAAAGTATAATTAAAAATAATGTAAGTATATTTCATCAAAATATTGGGAGTTTAAAGAATAAAATAGATCAGCTTCTGGTTTGTATAGAAGATTTAGAAGCTGAGGATGAAATAGATATACTGTGCCTGTCTGAGCATCACATTGTTACTGATATGGATAAGGTAAATGTAAGTGGATATAAGCTCTCTGCACATGTAATGAGAGAAAATATGGAGAAAGGAGGAGTTGCCATATATGTCAAAAGTTATCATTGTGCAAAAAGTATAGAAACAAAAAAGTTTTGTGTAGAGAAACATATAGAAGCATGTGCCTGTGAGCTTAAATTAAATAAAGGCACATTTATAATTGTAACTGTATATAGGTCCCCATCCGGAAATTTTAATCTATTTCTGAAAAATTTGGACTCCTTGTTGTGCTATCTATCAGACAGGGGGAAGCAAATTATTATTTGTGGGGACTTCAATGTAGATTCTCTGAAAGAGAGTAATAGTAAAAATGACCTTGAAGTGTTACTCGGTTCTTTCAATTTGACACCCGTTATTGATTTTCCTACTCAGGTGGTAAAGGATAGCAGCTCACTGATAGATAACTTCTTTATAGACCAAGATAAGTTTAACCAGATAAATCTACATCTACATCTACATTTATACTCCGCAAGCCACCCAACGGAGTGTGGCGGAGGGCACTTTACGTACCACTGTCATTACCTCCCTTTCCTGTTCCAGTCGCGTATGGTTCGCGGGAAGAACGACTGTCTGAAAGCCTCCGTGCGCGCTCTAATCCCTCTAATTTTACATTCGTGATCTCCTCGGGAGGTATAAGTAGGGGGAAGCAATATATTCGATACCTCATCCAGAAACGCACCCTCTCGAAACCTGGCGAGCAAGCTACACCGCGATGCAGAGCGCCTCGCTTGCAGAGTCTGCCACTTGAGTTTATTAAACATCTCCGTAACGTTATCACGGTTACCAAATAACCCTGTGACAAAACGCGCCGCTCTTCTTTGGATCTTCTCTATCTCCTCTGTCAGACCGATCTGGTACGGATCCCACACTGAGGAACAATACTCAAGTATAGGTCGAACGAGTGTTTTGTAAGCAAAATGCTCAGCCTGTTGAGAATGGTCTTTCTGATCATGGTGCACAGCCAGTTACAATATATGACATAGCTCCATTCAGCAATACTAAACAGTCCTCCAAAGTAGTACGTTCAGTCAACGATTTAACAATTGCAAATTTCAGGGAAAGCCTACAGCAGTTAGACTGGGATGAGGTGTACCGTGAACCTGATGCCAATTTAAAATATAATTTATTTCACGACATTTTCGTAAATGCATTTGAAAACTGCTTCCCCACGAAAATACTTAAATATACTCGTAAGAAACCTTGTAACAAACCATGGCTTACTAAGGGTATAAAAATATCTTGTAACCGGAAAAGGGAAATGTATCTGACAGCAAGAAAGAGTAGTGACCCAGAAACTATCAAACATTATAAAATCTACTGTGTTATATTAAGAAAAGTTATTAAAAAATCCAGAAGTATGTGTATCATGTCTGAAATCAGCAACTCTGATAATAAAATTAAAACAATTTGGAATATTATTAAAAGAGAAACAGGTCAACCAAGAGCACAGGAAGACAGTATTACCATCAAATTGAATGAAAACTTTACGAACAAAAACACAGAAGTTGAAAATATTTTTAATAATCATTTTCTAAATGTTGTGGATATAGTAGGATCCAGGTGCTCATTAGAAGATGCTAGGCTGTTAATGGAAGAGCCCATACCTATGCAATTTGATACAATTGAAATCTCACCCACTTCTCCCTCTGAAATCAGGAAAATAATAAACTTGCTTAAAAGCAAAAACTCACATGGAATTGATGGCATTTCCAGCAAAATACTAAAAGCTTGTTCTCAACAGGTAAGTAAGATTCTCAGCCACCTGTGTAATAGCTCTCTGTAACAGGGCATTTTCCCTGATAGACTGAAATATGCTATTGTTATACCTTTGCATAAAAAGGGGGATAGATCTGATGTCAACAATTACCGTCCAATCTCCCTTCTAACAGCTTTATCCAAAATTTTTGAGAAAGTAATGTATTCAAGAGTAGCTTCACGTATCTGTAACAATGAAGTACTAACAAAATGTCAGTTTGGTTTCCAGAAAGGTTTTTCAACAGAAAATGCCATATATGCTTTCACCAATCAAATTTTGAATGATCTGAATAACCGAACACCACCCATTGGGATTTTTTGTGATCTCTCAAAGGCTTTTGATTGTGTAAATCATGAAATTCTGCTAGACAAGCTCAAGTATTGTGGCAGTGGGACAGTGCACAAATGGTTTAATTCGTACCTAACTGGAAGAGTGCAGAAAGTTGAAATAAGTAGTTCTCATAATGTGCATAGATCAGCACATTCCTCAAACTGGGGAACTATCAAGAATGGGGTTCCACAAGGGTCAGTCTTGGGTCCTTTGTTGTTCTTAATATATATTAATGACTTGCCATTCTATATTCATGAAGAGGCAAAGTTAGTTCTCTTTGCTGATGATACAAGTATAGTAATCACACCTGAGAAACAAGAATTAACTGATGAAATTGTCAATACTGTCTTTCAGAAAATTACTAAGTGGTTCCTTGTAAACGGACTCTCACTGAATTTTGATAAGACACAGTACATACAGTTCCGTACAGTGAATGGTATGACGCCATTAATAAATATAGACCTTAATCAGAAGCATATAGCTAAGGTAGAATATTCCAAATTTTTAGGTGTGTCCATTGATGAGAGATTAAATTGGAAGAAACACATTGATGATCTGCTGAAACGTTTGAGTTCAGCTACTTATGCAATAAGGGTCATTGCAAATTTTGGTGATAAACATCCTAGTAAATTAGCTTACTACGCCTATTTTCACTCGTTGCTTTCATATGGCATCATATTTTGGGGTAATTCATCACTGAGGAATAAAGTATTTATTGCACAAAAGCGTGTAATCAGAATAATAGCTGGAGTCCACCCAAGATCATCCTGCAGATATTTATTTAAGGATCTAGGGATATTCACAGCAGCTTCTCAGTACATATAATCTCTTATGAAATTTGTTATTAACAACCAAACCCAATTCAAAAGTAATAGCAGTGTGCATAACTACAATACTAGGAGAAAGGATGATCTTCACTATTCAAGATTAACTCTAACTTTGGCACAGAAAGGGGTGAATTATACTGGCACTAAAGTCTTTGGTCAATTACCAAATAGTATTTAAGAAGAAATTAAAAGAATTTCTGAATGACAACTCCTTCTACTCCATAGAGGAATTTTTAGATATAAATTAAAAAACAAAAACAAAAAAACAAAAAATATAAAAAAAATAAAAAATAAAAAAAACAAAAATAAATACACAAAAAAATGAAAAAGTTGTTATATTAACTTAAGTATGTTGTTAAATTAACTTAATTATGTCATGTATTGGAAAATTTGACTCGTTCCACATCATTACGAAATATCGTATTCATGATCCATGGAACTAGTATTAATCTAATCTAATTGGTCTCAAGCTACACAAGACCGAGTAAAACATAACATCATAATAATGAAACATTTCGAACAATCTGAAGTTTCCAGTCTTGTGAAATATTTTGAAGACATGTTGCGCAAGAATCAGTTCCTGTCAAACCCATACAGCCCCTCAGAACTCATCCGCATTTGCTTAATCCGATTGCCTGAACATTTACGACATATTATTTTGGCAGGACGTTGCAAAGACGACATCTTACAAGAATTGGAATTTGACACTGACAATCGCGGAACGCAAAAACAGGAACACAACAATTACAGGTCACATTCATCACAATTCCGCGATGACAGAAATAATAACTGGACACGACAAGGCTATTCTTACAACGCAAATCGTGAACAAAACAGACACCACCCGTATGACAACCGTTGGCAGAATAATAATAATTACAGAGAAAGATCGCATTTTCATGGTAATGAATATCACAGAGACAACCATAGAAACAGACAATATGGGAACCAAAACAATTTGTAACATTTTTTGTGGGGAGCGTGGGGGCTATGTAAGTAGGCTGTTTATGTTTTTATGTTGGTAACGCCATGTAGCGCTCTATATGAAAATCACTGACTATGCTGTGTGCAGTCTGTGGCTGGTTTGCATTGTTGGAATTTACTATTGTAGTGTTGGGCAGTTGGCTGTGAACAGCGCGTTGCACTGCGCAGTTGGAGGTGAGCCGCCAGCAGTGGTGGATGTGGGGAGAGAGATGGCGGAGTTTTGAGAGCGGATGATCTGGACGTGTGTCCATCAGATACAGTAAATGACTTTTGAACACTATTAAGGTAAATACATTGTTTGTTCTCTATCAAAATCTTTCATTTGCTTAGCATGCCTGTCAGTAGTTAGTGCCTTCAGTAGTTTGAATCTTTTATTTAGCTGGCAGTAGTGGCGCTCGCTGTATTGCAGTAGTTCGAGTAACGAAGATTTTTGTGAGGCAAGTGATTCATGAAAGGTATAGGTTATTGTTAGTCAGGGCCTTTCTTTTGTAGGGATTTTTGAAAGTCAGATTGTGTTGCCCTAAAAATATTGTGTGTCAGTTTAGTGTTGATCAGAATAAGTAAAGAGCGAAATGTCTGAGTACGTTCAGTTCTGCTCAGCTGTTTGAAAATCAAATAACGTAAGGGGTTTATCAGCACAGTAATTTAATAATTTTTCTGAGGAGACGTTTCAAAAGAAGGACAGCTCGTTTTGTATTATCTCGAAATCAGGGAGAGAATGCCAGGATATGGTACTTAAATTGGGATGAGAATCATTAGAACAAAGTTTTTCGTTGCAGCATGATCCCTTCGTGAAATTTCAATCACCGCTTTCTCCTACGAATACTAAAATATTTTGTAGACGCCCATCTGCATAAGGAGAAATGATCATCATTATAAAATAAGAGGATTAGATCTCGCACAGAAAGATTAAAGTGTTCCTTTTTTCGCGCGCTGTTCGAGAGTGGAACGGTGGAAAAACAGCTTGAAGGTTGTTCGATGAACCATCTGCCAGCCATTTAATTGTTCATTGCAGAGTAATCATGTAGATAAAGTATCTGTAGAATCTATTCGAAAGTATTTTTTATGAGTTACCTTTATTATATTGCGGGAAATGGTCTCAGAAGTGCTTCGGGCGCTCGTAAATTTAAATTTTAATGTTTAATACACTACGTGACCGAAACTATCCGGACACCTGGTCGAAAATGACTTACAAGTTCGTAGCGCCCTCCACCGGTAATTGTGGAGTTCAGTATGGTGTTGGCCCATCCATAGCCTTGATGACAGCTTCCACTCTAGCAGGCATACGCTCAATCAGGTGCTGGAAGGTTTCTTGGGGAATGACAGCCCATTCTTCACAGAGTGTTGCACTTAGGAGAGGTATCGATGTCGGTCGGTGAGGCCTGGCATGAAGTCGGTGTTCCAAAAAATCCCAAAGGTGTTCTGTAGGATTCAGGTCAGGACTCTGTGCAGGCCAGTCCATTACAGGGATGTTATTGTCGTGCAACCACTCTGTCACAGGCCGTGCATTATGAATAGGTTCTCGATCGTGTTGAAAGACGCAATCGCCATCCCCGAATTGCTCTTCAACAGTGGGAAGCAAGATCGTGCTTAAAACATCAATGTAGGCTTGTGCTGCGATAATGCTACGCAAAACAACAAGGGGTGCAAGCCCCCTCCATGAAAAACACGACCACATCATAACACCACCGCCTCTGAATTTTACTGTTGGCACTACACACGCTGGCAGATGTCATTCACCGGGGATTCGCCATTCCCACATCCAGCCATCGGATCTCCACATTGTGTACCGTGATCCGTCACTCCACACAACGTTTTCCCATTGTTCAATCGTCCCATGTTTACGCTCCTTACACCAAGCGAGGCGTCCTTTGGCATTTACCGCCGTGATGTGTGGCTTATGAGCCGCCGGTAGACCATGAAATCCATGTTTTCTCACCTCCCACCTAACTGTCATAGTACTTGTAGTGGATCCCGATGCAGTTTGGAATCCCTGTGTGATGGTCTGGATAGACGTCTGCCTATTACACATTACGACCCTCTTCAACTGTCGGCGGTCTCTGTCAGTTAACAGACGAGGTCGGCCTGTACGCTTTTGTACTGTACGTGCCCCTTCACGTTTCCACTTCACTATCACATCGAAAACAGTGGACCTAGGGATGTTTATGAGTGTGTGAATTTCGCGTATAGAAGTATGACACAAGTGACACCCAATCACCTGACCACGTTCGAAGGCCGTGAGTTCCGCGGAGCGCCCCATTCTGCTCTCTCACGATATCTAATGACTTCTGAGGTCGCCGATGTGGAGTACCTGGTGGTATGTGGCAGCACAACGCACCTAATATGAAAAACGTATGTTTTTGGGGGTGTCTGGATACTTTTGATCACACAGTGTAACTTGAGAAACTAGAAAATCATTTGTACCAAACAATTTTTCTTTCGTTGTTTTTGTCAAAATTTGAAAGCCGGTTCTCGTAACTATGATGAGGTCGTTACAGACGGCTTACGCGCTCGGACAGGCGTAGGATGGCGGAAAGAAGCCACTCAGGTCATTTACAAAGGTACTTATTGGCATGGGCCTTAAGCGATTTGGGGTAGTGACTGTAAACTCCCATCGTGATGGCACAATGGGTATAGCGAATGTGAGTCCATTGCGACTCCACGTCATCTATACTTTGCGTGTAGTGAACGGCAGATATACAATCACACTACCTCGAGGTGCATCTGATGCTACCTTCACTTCTGGCAATGCTTATCCTTTAACACCGACGCGCTGAGACCTGCTCTAAAATGTAATCTGGGCCTCGAGCCGCGAACCCCCGGCGCAACAGTATCCTTCCGACCTGCCAGGCCAGAAACTGCAGGCTGGAGCTCAGGGTCCAGAGCGCTTATCTACAGTGTTATTACTAGGCGATAAGGGCGGGAAGCTTATGAGAAAACATGAGGCACAACACTAGACACGGGTCGCCTCTCGATGTGCTCTGATTCCCGACACTTGCCTTCAAATTTGTGTCGCTAACTAACGACTCACTCATCTCGCTGTCACATCGCCTGCATCGTTGTCACGAATGACAATCGTCGTCGTAAGGCGAGTAATGAACGCAGGCGACGTACGGAATTCTGTACAATTGTGATGTAGAAGTTTATTGCGGAGGTGGTTCGCCCTTTCCCTCCTCCGATTTGTCAGAAAACGCCAAGTATCAATAAGCTATGGATTACTGTGAGGAATGTTTTCGAGTTTACAATTAATTCAGATAAGAACGAGGGACGTTGAATAAGTAATACAACACATTTTTTTCTCGGCCAATTTCGTTTGAACAAATGCGGAATTTGTTGCGGGACATCGCGGAATATTTTCGCTTCAGCCCCTACAGTTTCATGATGTTCCGACAGGTGGCAGCGCTGTACACAGCCTTCAAAATGGCGTTTCTAATGTAGATGCGTTCCAGACAGAAGGCTGTCATTGAGTTCCTTTTGGCGGAAAACCAGAACACTGCAGCTATTCATAGGCGCTTGCACAATGTCTACGGAAATCTGACAGTGAACAAAAGCCAGGCTTCTGTCATCAACGCAACAATGTCCCGCAGACGTGTCCGATCTCTCGCTTGCTGTGACTCCTGCAATGTTGGAACTTGGAGAACACTCTCATTAGAGGTGATCGACGGATCACTATCATCCACCTTGCTGCACAACTGGATGTCTCCGCTGGTGGTGCTGACACTCTTCCAGCAGCTGGGGTGCTCAAAATTGTCTGCTCGTTTGGTTGGACCGTAAAGAGAAGGACCATCTGTGAGGAATAGCTTGTGTTGTTCGCAACGAGGCTGAACGTGACAGTTTTTTTTTGGAACATCTTAACAGACGATGAAACGTTGGTTCAACACTTCGCAACGAAAACAAAACAGTAACCCATTGAGTGGCACTACACCAACTCTTCTCAGAAGAAAAAGTTAAAAACCGCACCCTCGGCCGGTAAAGTTATGTGACGGTCTTCTGGGTCTCTGAAGGAGTTATTTTGTTTAATATCCTCCTTCATGTTGCAACAATCAACGCTGAAGTGTGCTGTGCTACCCTCAGGAATTTGAAGAAGCGGCTTCAGCGTGTTCGTCACCACAAAAACGCAAAAAATGCAAACGAACTTCTCCTTCTCCATGATAACTCAAGGCCTGACCCAAGTCTGCGCACTTGACAGGAGCTGCCGAAAATCCTGTCCTTGCTCATCCATCCTACAGCCCGGATCTCGTACCTGCCGACTTCCGTCTGTTGCGCCCAATCGAGGATGCACTCCACGTGGATGATGGGAAGGTTGTTGATGCAGCAAGACATTGGCTTCGACGTCGACCAATGGAGCAAACAGGCCCTCACAGTAAGGTGGTTTAAGGCTGTCGCACTGAATCGCATTGAACAGAGATTATGTTGAAAAATAGTTTTTTTATCCAAAAGAGTGGGGAACAATATGGTGTACTGGAATCCCGAATGAATCCATCCTGCTTTCAGAAATAAAGTGTTGTTTTACTTATTGAACGCTTATAGTGGTTTCATTTACGTGCTTCTAGTGGCCCCACGAGAAGAAATCGACTGTAGATCTGGGAATCCAAACAGTTGGCCTGTATCAACCTCTCAGTGTTCATCTGGACACTGTAAGTGCAAGCCACCGAATGGGTCGTAACTTCACCATATGAAGAACTGGTCATTCGACAAAATTTTGATGTATTTCGTGATGACATCAATTTTTCCATCCACTACGTATCAGCTAAAAAACTGAGGTAAAATGTTAACAATTATGTAACTCTAGATTACGCTAACTGGCTCTTACCATGAAACTTTCCCTATATATGTATTTGCTTGCAGAATTGTTATTGGAACTCAAATAGCAGTTCTATGAACAATTCAATCATCTTCTCGTAAGGTCCTGGAATTTAAGAGTAAACCGACCTAAACTACTCGCATGCTGTATTGACTATAAGTGTAAGCACTTTGTGACTTTATATTAAGGGCGAACAGTTCTAGGCGCTTCAGTCTGGAACCATGCGACTGCTACGGTCGCAGGTTTGAATCCTGCCTCGGGCATGGATGTGTGTGATGTCCTTAGGTTAGTTAGGTTTACGTAGTTCTAAGTCTAGGGGACTGATGACCTCAGATGTTAAGTCCCATATGGCTTAGAGCCATTTGAACCATTTTTACTCTATATTGACATTTATGATGAAGTGCGGTTGGTAAAACAAGGAAATTACACTACTGGCCATTAAAATCGCTACACCACTAAGGTGACGTGCTACAGACGCGAAATTTAACCGACACGAAGAAGGTGCTGTGATATGTAAATGATTAGCTTTTCAGAGCATTCACACAAGGTTGGCGTCGGTGGCGACACCTACAACGTGCTGACATGAGGAAAGTTTCCAACCGATTTCTCATACACAAACAGCAGTTGAACGGCGTTGCCTGGTGAAACGTTGTTGTGATGCCTCGTGTAAGGAGGAGAAATGCGTACCATCACGTTTCCGACTTTGATAAAGGTCGGATTGTAGCCAATCGCGATTGCGGTTTATCGTATCGCGACATTGCTGCTCGCGTTGCTCGAGATCTAATGACTGTTAGCAGAATATGGAATCGGTGGGTTCAGGAGGGTAATACGAAACGCCGTACTGGATCCCAACCGCCTCATATCACTAGCAGTCGAATTTACAGGCATCCATTCCGCTTGGCTGTAAAGGATCGTGCAGCCACGTCTCGATCCCAGAGTCAACAGATGGGGACGTTTGCAAGACAACAACCATCTGCACGAACAGTTCGACGACGTTTGCAGCAGCATGGACTATTAGCTCGGAGACCATGGCTGCGGTTACCCTTGACGCTGCATCACAGACAGGAGCGCCTGCGATGGTTTACTGAACGACGAACCTGGGTGCACGAATGGCAAAACGTCATTTTTTCGGATGAATCCAGGTTCTGTTTACAGTATCATGATGGTCGCATCCGTTTTTAGCGACATCGCGGTGAACGCACATTGGAAGCGTGTATTCGTCATCGCCATACTGGCGTATCAGCCGGCGTGATGGTATGGGGTGCCATTGGTTACACGTTTCGGTCACCTCTTGTTCGCATTGACTGCACTTTGAACAGTGGACGTTACATTTCAGATGTGTTACGACCCGTGGCTCTACCCTTCATTCGGTCCCTGCGAAACCCTACATTTCAGTAGGATAATGCACGATCGCATGTTGCAGGTCCTGTACGGGCCTTTGTGGATACAGAAAATGTTCGACTGCTGCCCTGGCCAGCACATTCACCGGATCTCTCACCAATTGAAAACGTCTGGTCAATGGTGGCTGAGCAACTGGCTCGTCACAATACGCCAATCACTACTGTTGATGAACTGTGGTATCGTGTTGAAGCTGCATGGGCAGCTGTACATGTACACGCCATCCAAGCTCTGACTGAATGCCCAGGCGTATCAAGGCCTTTATTACGGCCAGAGGTGGTTGTTCTGGGTACTGATTTCTCAGGATCTATGCACCCAAATTGCATGAAAATGTAATCACATGTCAGTTCTAGTATAATATATTTGTCCAATGAATACCCGTTTATCATCTGCATTTCTTCTTGGTGTAGCAATTTTAATGGTCAGTAGTGTACACTCATTGCTAATGTGTAGTCTGTAGGATCGCAGTCGTGTAGTCTCGCTTTGAACTCGTAAGGGAGCTCATTATGGTTAGTTTTCAGAATTATGGAGGTGGGAGACAAGGAAATGCGTGCTCTGAAACTTGAAGACGTACCATCGAGATTGGTAAGTAGTTTTTTTGGCACCGAATAAGCTGCTATAAGGAATAAATATACTTTCTGAAAAATGTGAATTATACAGTAAAGTTGTGAGCAATAGTAGCTGCAAAAATCATCTACAGACATGAGAAATCGATTTCCTGGGAACATTAGAAGGGGAAACATGTTGTTAACCTCTTAACCGAGTAATAACAAGCGATTGACACTGTCAACAGAAAATCACGGCACGCCCATGAGCGGAGAAAGTAATGTTGTACGAACACAATAAAATTGAGAGAGGAAAATATTTTGCTGAAATTATTATTGGTTTACTGGACTTGTTTACTTGATGACTTTTGGATGAGTACTGAAATTTAACCTGTTGCAAGTGCATACAAATGTGAGACGGAATTTTACCAGCCTGTTCCAATAGTGTAGTCACTAATTACTATCATTTTTTGTGTTTATAGAAATGGGTTACGGACATCGCCTATCGTTTGGAACAGGCAGCCATGCGTGTAAATTTTTTTTGCATTGACAGTACGCGGTGTAGACGTTCAAGGCGAAGAGGGCCACACTCGCTCGATGACATTCTCCAAGTAGCCTCCGCTGTCCAATCCCGGAGGAAGAACAGCGTTTCCAAAATTACGACGCTATATCTTTTGGTCCACTAATACAACCTTTCGCGTCTTTCGCGACAACGTGCACCGTTTAGTCGTAGCAGCTGCGTAATATATCTTCAATTTGTCATTTTACGTATGAAATGGTTTATTTCGTGTTCTTCCAACTTCACATTTGAGAGCTGCAGTACAGTAACGATAGAATTCGTGAATATTGATTTGCATAAAAAGGGTACATAACTTTCCCATTCCTTTCAACAAGAGAAACAGATCCAAGAGTTAGGCATATACCAACTCAAATGTCAAAGCTGCAATGCATGGTATGTTGGAATGACAAGCGGAAATTTTAGCACAAGATGTAAATACCATATTAGTAATTAGAATAATTATACTAAGCACTACACATTTGCAGTATATTTAAAGCAATACTGCCATCGCCTTGCTAATACGGAGCAAGGCCTGAGAATTGTCAGAGTAAATAACCACAATAAATTCCTGTCCTCATACAAGAAAAACTGTCACATTCAAAAAGCCCTAACAGGGAACAAGCGACTAATAAATGACCAGATGCATATAAACAAACACTCACTAATGATCATGGCTAGACAACACACACACACACACACACACACACACACACACACACACACAGACACTGAACAGAGGGTGCCTAGGTCAGAGCCGTAGCTTACATGTACAGTGGCAGAATATGTAAATTAAAAGCGCTGCGTACAAAAAAAATGTATATCTGTTTCAGCTACTCATGTTGCCTTAATAAACTGAATATGAATTACGGAAGAAGAACCAGTGCCTGTGACGGAATTAAATTGTAGCTGACTCCCCTGGACTGGACATACATTGACGAGAGGGCTTGTTCAAGACGTGTTGGAAGACAGGCTGCTGGGGAAGAAAAAAAGACAATCGAGGAAAACCAACTAAAGAACTATATTAGATATATTAGAAGTTCCCGGCGCATTGAAACCGTGTGCCAGACCAGGATTCGAACATTGGTTATCTACCTTTCGTGGGCAACAACTCTACTGGCTTTTGTTTTAGTTATAACTACGTAGTTCTTCGTTGTTTTTCGTCAGCAGTTCTGTGCGGATGTCACACGACACCTCTCAGAATCCATCGGTGCAAACTTCAGTTTATTACAGAGTGTGGCCAGTCCCCTAACCGAACACGATGAGCTACCGTGCCAATTACGACTGCGTTATCCAACCACGAATCATCACCCACCCTCATAGCTGTTGTGCCGTCCTACCTTACAAATTCATTACGAACATTCGCCCATGCTTTGGGGAGACTGTTGAGGAGTGCTTGTTACCGTGAAAACTGTAGATAGAGAAAGAAACCAATCAGAGTGCTGAATCGCTCTAAGAGGATGATTTCAATTGCATAATTAATAAACAAGAATAAGTAAAGTCATAGCCTTAGAATTCGAAGTAATGAAATACTCGTAATATGCATATTTCTCCCGAGTAAGTACAATGGTTTTCCTTTACTAATGGGTTCTGAAAAATACAATAAATGTGTCACAAATGTTGTAAGTATTCGAGCCTGTCTCTCGCATGAAACATCTTACATGAAAAAATTGGGTTCCTCTCGGATACGAAAGCATCGCAAATCTTAATTATTAAGCACACAGTCTGCTCTTGTTCGTGGGAAATGGGTAACCTGCTGTTGTAAACAGATGGCTGTATCTGATATAATAGTGGCCATATGCAATTTGTAAGCAGTGAGGTTATCTGTGTATGTGTTATGTAAGTTAGTTGTTTATTCTGTCGTAATCTTCAACTCGTGTCCTAAGCCAGTACACTAAGATAAACAAAATGTTAGTTACATGTCCTACGAGACGTTCTCAAAAATTTTTAGAAGACGCCAATTAGAAGTCAACGACAGGTGAATGAAAACCTTATCAAGGCGTGGCCTCTCAGTATGCACTGACCGTAAGAACACAAGGTGTCGTAAGCGCAGGTAGAGGAGATATTTTTATTTCTTGTCGGCTGGTCCCGCGGAGGTTCGAGTCCTCCCTTGGGCATGGGTATGTGTGTTTGTCCTTAGGATAATTTATGTTAAGTAGTATATACGCTTAGGGACTGATGACCTTCGCAGTTAAGTCCCATAAGATTTCACACACATTTGAACATTTTTATTTCTTGTAATTTCATTTGTTTATAAGTGATCCGGTTTTGTACTGAACGAAACAAAACTTTGGCAACATTACTTTCTTAGTTATTTATTTAAAATAAATATGAGGCATATGCAGAGTGTAGTCTTATTGACTATCAGTTAATTTTAAGGAGAGTGACTTAGTTACTTTGGTGAACAGGGAGTGGAGAAAAATAAAGTGCAGAAAAACCGTTGGCATTCAAAACAACTTCCAGTCATATTAAAATGGACAAATACAGATCCTTTACCGTTTTCAAGGGAATCTTATAACACCTTCCCTGCAAAAGAGTGGTAAGTTCAGGTAACTCTGACGAAGGTGGACAGAGGTTACGGACTCTTCTCTCCGAAGTATTCCATAAAAGCTCAATGATATTGAGATGTGACGACTGTGGCAGTCGCAGGAGATGTGGTGGTCACAAAGCCAGCTGTGTGAGCAGCCGTCCTATCATATGTGAGTGCAGGCTCTCTCGGCGAATTTCATATATTGAAGTCTTCACGGGTTGTCAGCCGAGTAGCGTCGTCGTCTCGTAGCAACGTTTCAATGGAATGCGTCTCTTTCATCTTCAGGCGAAGTGGTGTGAGTGCAGGCTTTCTCGGCGAATTCCATATATAAAGTTTTTACGGGTTGTCTTCGCCTGAAGATGATGGAGACGCATTCCATCGAAACGTTGCTACGAGACGACGGCGCTACTCGGCTGACAACCCGTGAAGACTTCATGTACAGCCGTCCTGTCGTCTTAGAACACAGCGCCACCATAGCATCGTTCCATGTGATGGGCCTGATCAGCCAAAATGGTCACGTATACCTCAGCCGTAATGCAACATTGCGGAGTAACCGTGGGACCCATGGAATACCACGATACGGCTGCCCAAATTGCCACCGAAACCACGACATTTTTCACTTTTGGAAAGGAAACTCGACCTAAGTTGGAAACAGTACGAAACAAGACTCAAGACTCACCCACAAAATGATTTTCTTCCATTGCTGCATAGTCTTGGTTTTACGGCTTCGTTTTCCTGTTTCAGGCTTTTACACCACTGATGTGTAGTTTTGGAATTCCATCTCGCCCTGCGATTCCCTGCTTATGGAGCTCTTTTTGAGTTGTTTTGCTGCCGAGAGGGTTTGCGAATACGACATTCACGTCTGCAATGATTTTTGCAACTGCTGCCCTCTTATGTTTCCTCACAATCTTTCTCAATGCCCGTCCGCCACGATCACACTGCACAAATTTTCGCCGCGTTGTGTCTTAGCGGACGATATTTCTCCGTGGTATAAATCTTTGGTACGATTCCTCTTAAATCACAAACATTTTGACTGCCTGGGTTACGGAAGCATCCACCATACGAACACAAACAATTAGTCCACGTTCGAATTCACTTGGTTCCAATATAATGGTCGCACAGCTACGCAGAAACACCGTTATGACCGCGACTAACAATTTGTCATTACAGAGGCGCCGTTTGTTGTCTGATACAACAAAATGGCTCTGAGCACTATGGGACTTAACTTCTAAGGTCATCAGTCCCGTAGAACTTAGAACTACTTAAACCTAACTAACCTAAGGACATCACACACATCCATTCCCGAGGCAGGATTCGAACCTGCGACCGTAGCGTTAGGGCGGTTCCAGACTGTAGCGCCTAGAACCGCTCGGCCACTCCAGTCGGCCTTTCGGGTAGAAAAAATTTCGTGTTTAAGAAAAACGAAATGCGAATGTTACACTCTACTGATGTACGAGGGTAAGTCAATTATTATCCTCAAAGTAGTTATAAAATTTTGTTGTAATCAAATAGGAAACTACAAGAACTTCATTTTTCGACATAGTCTCCTTGCGTTTCAACGCACTTGGTCCATTGTTGTACAAGCTTCCTGATGCCCTCATAAAAGAAGGTTCTCAGTTGAGCTGCGAGCCAGGAATGCACTGCTTCTTTCACTGCTTCGTCCGAGCCATATCGACGGCCCCTTAATACCTGTTTGAGTGGACCTAACAAGTGACAGTCAGAAGAAGCAAGATCGGGACTATATGAAGGATGATCCAGTACTTCAAATTTGAGTTTCTGTAGCGTTTCAGCAGTGTGGGCAGCAGTATGCGGACGGGCATTGTCGTGCAACAACACTACACCTTTCACTGTAACGTACACTGTTTATTGTTGTGCCCCTTTCCCTATGATGTTCCAGTACTGGACCTTGTGCGTCCCAAAAAACCATATGCATCAGTTTTCCAGCGGACGGTTGGGTCCTGAACTTTTTCTTGCGCGACGAATTTGGATGTTCCCTTTCCATACTCTGCCGTTTACTCTCCATCCCGTAATTATGGATGCATGTTCCGTTACGAGTAATGATCCTGTCTAAGAAGTTTTTCCCTTCGTTACCATAGCGATCCAAATGTTTTTTGCAGATGTCCAAGCGCGTTTGTTTATGCAACTCAGTGAGTTGTTTTGGGACCCATCTTGCACAAACTTTATGAAACCCAAGTCTGTTGTGGATGATTTCGTAGGTGGAACCATGACTTATTTGCGGACGATGTGCCACTTCGTCAACAGTTAATCGTCTGTCTAAGAGAATCATTTCACGTGAACGCTCAATGGTTTCTTCATTTGTGGCGGTAAACGGTCGTCCGGCTCCTTCATCGTGTCACTTGTGTGACCATTTCGGATGTTTTCAATCCATTCGTAGACACTCCGTTGTGGCTAAACAGTGTTCTCGTACTGTACCGAAAGTCGTCTATGAATTTCGGCTTCTGAGACGCCTTCTGACCACAAGAAACGGATCACTGAACGTTGCTCTTCTTCGGTGCAAATAGACAGCGGAGCAACCATGATTAACAGCACGGCAGCGATAACGAAACTAACCTAGCAGCTTGAAAATCGCAAACAACAAATAAACAAAGCATGCGTCATGAACATAAAACGACAGTACTACCAAAATAAATAAAAATACAACTAAATTGCGGATAATAATTGACTTAACCGGCTTTCGTCTCACTCAGTTATCGTCTGATATACTCTGAGGTGACCAAGGTAAACACATATAAATATGGCGGTAGTACCGCGTACACAAGGTAGAAAAGGGCAACGATGGAAATAAAAGAAAGATTCACGAATGGAATTAAAATTCAAGGTGAAAGGATGACAATGATACGATACTATTCATCGACGTGATTTGAGACTAAGCTATTCCAGCCTCATAGAATAGCGTCAACAACTAGGCGAAGCTGGTGGTTTATAAGCTGTCAGACAGCTCTGATGGTTCCGAGCTTCAAATTGGGTCTGCCGAGGCGAGGTTGCCCAGTGAGTGCATCTGAGTTCCAGGCAGTCTCTGATAATTCTAGATTCGACGGGAAGGGGGTGAGGAGGGGGGTGGGGAGGGGGGCTGCACACTTCCCGTCAGAATCACCGACGCCAGCGGTATTCCGTCACCTGGCTTGGGCTTATGGCAGCGAGATGTAGATGTAGATGTGGATGTAGATGAAGAGACGACTTGTGTCAACAAGGCCACTTCCGGCACCAGCCGTTTACCACGCCCGGGTTCCCGGGTTCGATTCCCGGCGGGGTCAGGGATTTTCTCTGCCTCGTGATGGCTGGGTGTTGTGTGCTGTCCTTAGGTTAGTTAGGTTTAAGTAGTTCTAAGTTCTAGGGGACTGATGACCATAGATGTTAAGTCCCATAGTGCTCAGAGCCATTGAACCATTTTGAACCGGCACCAGCCACCGCTGTCTCAGCAGGGGATGTCATAGGCTACCTACTAGACGCAACCAGCTTTTGGGCCACTAGCATTGAAGGCACCAGCTAATACAGAATGTTACTGCTGAGTAACCACTGTTGACTCTGCACTCGGTGCATTTCGGGAGGTCCCACACCACAGCTTCCCACACAAGTAACACTTCACCCAGAACCAGCCAACCTGAAGCAATGGACGCAGAAGGGGCTTCGCTTCAAAACTTTGTAGTACCGGATGGTTATAACGTGGTTACAAGCAAAGTGCAGCTAGTCACAGAGGTCCAGTAATTGTCGTATGGCAGCGAAGCTTGGGGTACATATTCTAATGCGTTGATGCAAAACAAATTTACGCAGGAAAAAATTAGTTCCGATTTGGTTGTGACAGCAAGGAACACGTATAGAAATGTTTCCATACGTAATGGGTTAGAATGAGACGTGGGCAGAAAAAGTCAGACAAGGGAGAAAGGTGTAATGTTGATTCTATTATTAACCGCCTTTTACATAGTTTGTTTAATACGAGCATCAGAGACGTCAACAAGATGCTGTCTGTGCCAGATTTGCACCTGGTGTCCAAAATTACAACTAATTTTTTCCAGCGTAAATCGGTTCCGCATTTTCGCTTTAGCATGTCTACCAAGTTTCGCTACGACATGATAATTATAACCCACACTGGGACTCCATGAGTAGCTGCTGCACTTTAATTACTGTGTATAGCCACCCAGTACAAACATACTAGGGTCACAGTTCGAACACGCGGAATGTACCTTAGGAGGCAGTGATACACAAGCACAAGGCGGCGTGTTTGTTCTGTTTCGATAATTGCACTTGGTTTTTTCTAAATGCACTCGACATGACAAGCCCTGCCGCGTATCTGACCTCGTTCCTTCACCAGTGTGTCACAGGAGAATTATTCTGGTTTTCAGGATACAGAGTTGTCAACTTGGCGATCGATTTATGCAGTGAAGATACCCACACCTTTGGCTACTTGCACACGCTACGGTTTTCGCAGCATGGCACGTCACTGGCTCTTCTATTGCCCACAACAGGACCCCTGCATAATGCCGGCTCATGCAGCGTTTCCGTGTCGGCACTAAGGTAGGGACGGGAAATTACACTGAAGAACCAAAGAAATTGGTAAACCTGCCTAATTTCGTGTAGGGCCCCGCGAGCAAGCAGGAGTGCCGCAACTCGACTTGGCTTGGATTCGACTAACGCCTGAAGTAGTGCTGAAGGGAATTGACTCCATGAATCCTGCAGTTCTGTCCATAAATCAGTAAAACTTCCAGGGGGTGGAGATCTCTTCTAAACAGCAAGTCGCAAGGCATCCCAGATATGCTCAATAATCAATAATGCGTCCAGCGGAGTGTTTCAACTCAAGAGAGTTTTCCTGCAGCCACTCTGTAGCAGTTGTGGACTTGTGGGGTGTCGCATTGTCCTGCTGGAATTGCCCAAGTCCGCCGTAATGCATAATGGACATGAATGGATGCAGGTGATCAGACAGGATGCTTACGTACGTGTCACCTTACAGAGTCGTATCTAGACGTATCAGGGGTCCCTTATCACTCTAACTGCATGCACCCCACACCATTACAGAGCCTCTACCAGCTTGATCATTCCCCTGCTGACATGTAGGGTCCATGGATTCATTAGGTTGTCTCCATGCCCGTACATCTCCATCCGCTCGATACAATTTGAAACGAAACTCGTCCGATCAGGTAACATGTTTCCAGTCATCATCAGTACAATGGTGGTGTTAACGGACCCAGGCGAGGTGTAAAGCTTTGTCTCGTGCAGTCATCAAGGGTACACGAGTGGGCCTACGGCTCCGAAAGCCCGTATCGATGATGTTTCGTTGAATGTTTCGCATGCTGACACTTGTTGGTGGCTCAGCCTTGAAATCTGTAGCAATTTGCGGAAGGGTTGCATTTCTGTCACGCTGAACGATTCTCTTCAGTTGTCGTTGGTCCCGTTCTTGCAGGATCTTGTTCCTGTCGCAGTGATGCTGGAGATTTGATGTTTTACCGGATTCCTGATATTCGCGGCACAATCTTGAAACGGTCGTACCGGAAAATCACTCCATAGCTACCATGGACATGCTGTGTTCCATCGCTCGTGCGTCGACTGCAACACCAGGTTCAAACTCACTTAACTTTTCATAATCTGCCATTGCAGCAGCAGTAACCGGTCTAACAACTGTTGTCTTATATGAGCATTGCCGGTCGCTGCGCGGTATTCTGCCTGTTTACATATCTCTGCCTATACGAGTTTCTTCGGCACTTCAGTGTAGAACTTCTCGATGTATTTCTCATGATGGAAAGCCCATGAAACTCTCGCGAATGTTAACACGCGTCTGACGTCACAATTTCGTGGCATTCCGATAGTCTGTGTACAAGAGGCTCGGGCGTCCTGCGGAATGATCCAATATGCAGAGTCATAAAGAGTGGTGTGGCCTTCTCTTCATTGCAACGTGCAACTTGGTGGCTCTGTATCTCCAAAAAACATTCGAGGAAAATTCTACCATTTAACTGGAGCTGTTATCATTCTTTTGCCAGGGAAAGGCTGCACTAAATGTTATATCTGCAGTGTATGTTGATGGCAACGAAGACGAAATCGTAGGCCTGTGAATATTTCGCAGATTGTCCAGAAAATTAAGTTCAATCTCGTATTTGTTTCCAATCTATTACTTTCGAAAAACACAATACAGTGGGCAAGATTCACCATGAAAAGCAGTCACGCATCACTTAGTACCGTTTCTTCCAAGATAACTAGTACAAAAAATTATATTAGCCCCTTTACGTACAAGATGGGCCTAATGAAACACTTTGTGAAAGCCTTAATCATTTTTTGAGAATGTTTGAAATATCTCTGTTAGAAGTTTCTTCACGTGTGAGAAATGAAACTGAAGTCGTGGCTGTTGGACCTTTGAAAAATGCCGTTCGGACCCAAATTCGAAATGGAAATGATCGTGAGTTTCAGGTAGGCTTACGAACTATTCAAGGAGGTCGTAGTAAGTTTTTAGGCAGCAAAAAGTCCCATACTTTACTTCTGTTGTAAGCAACATTCTTGAATGTTCAAGCTGTGAGGTTTTTTGATGAGCGTAAGATTGAATTTCTGAACATTCACCTCGTATTTTTCTTAAAAAGTTGGACAGTGGTAGTGGAGAACAAGGCGAAAGCTTTCATTAAGTTATCAAAATGATGGAAATGCGGTACCAGAGTCGCTGGAAAACAAATATGATGCGAGACTACTGTTAGTCTCTTCATCTAGACAAAAAGAGGTATAACCGAATGGACACGTAATTCCAGTGCAATAACGTGCTAGATTAATACCTTTGTTCACACTCACAATTTAGATTAGTATTCATTTTAATTCCATGTCTTTAATTAATTTTGCAGTTTGCAACAAGGTCACATTGTGAGAAAAGAGTACGTAAAAAAAATTCTAAGATTTCAACGGCTAGAAAATACACGACATTAAGGTACAGGGTATGCAGCTAGCAAGCCGGTGCGATCGTACCGAATTTTCCTTTTCTCCTAATGAAAGCTTATGAACCATAGCTTCTCTTCAAAGTGATCAGGGAAAAAATCACGTTTTGTTATTTGAAATCTTGAAAGCCCTAACTGACGACGTTTGCTTCCTCTTGGACGATCAAGCCAAATACTTTTGGTCAGCACTGTTGTTTGTTTTGAGAAACCGACAGGGAAGATTACTCCTTGGAGGTAGTGGCGAAGCCATCTACTTTATTCTGTTCCATGTATAAAAACATGTTTTTCATGTCGCTGCACTAATTAACATTCCTTGTTTACAAATACACTGTCAGCTCGTACTTTTTCCCCTTCCTTGTTTTTCCTAGGCTCGAACAGTTTAATTTGACGCTGCAAACGTTTTATCAGCTTTTTCAGTCTGAACAATACGGCACGAACCCTGGAGATATGACGTGGGCGATGTCTGTCTTTTCGTCTGATAATTTGTCATGTTAGGGCCCTTAACGGCTGAAAAAATTATCGACGTATTGAAGTAATGAAACAAATGAAGAAGTGAACTTTGAGTGTGAGTACGATTTAAGATATGAATGTGCCTACTTTTGTCTGCAGGTGATGTTGCCCACAATTTTGTGAGTGACATTAAGCAACAGGTTACGTGATAAACACCCAAAAAGAGAAATTTAAAAACATTATTTCTGATTTAACAACGTTTACACCTATACAGAGTAATTAAAAAATATTCCATATTTTAAGAGGTGACAGCACGCACGAATACATGAAAAAATGCCCAGTAAAAATGGGCTCTAAAATGCATACCTTAAGAGCTGTTCGCTGCTGTACTGGAAGGCCTTGATGATACTTTCCTGTAGCTCGTTAAACGGACTTGGTTACACCCAAAATTCCAAGTATCCCCAGAATGAAAAATCCAAGGGATTGAGATCAGTGAACGAGATGGCCAACATACTGGAGATCACCGAAAAATTAATTCATGGCCGATTTAATGTCTGTATGATTTGTTCTCGCATATGTCTGGGAAATTGGGATGGTGCTCCATCGTGTGTGAATGAAACCTCCAGCCGTTGCCGGAACGATGCCTCCTCTAGCAGGACAGGCAAGATGCTTACTAGGCACCAGTCAGCCTGTTTGGTAATATGTAAGGTTCTATTAGTCTGTCGCCAGTTATTCCTGCCCATCCATTAATTTAAAATAACGGTACTTATATATATTAAGGTACACATTTTAGGGCCTTTGTTTGCTGGACTTTTTTACCTCGTTTTGGTCCTGCAAAATACGGAATATTTTTTCTAACACCCTATATAGGTTGTGTCTAATTTTTTTCTCCGTTCTTCTGTATTCCCCTATAGCTGTGCAGAAATATTCTTCTCCAATATTAATGACAAAATCCCCTTGACGCAACTATTAGGCGGTCGTCCCTTTTCCTACTTCTATTTGGAATCCAGTCCATTACACACTTTGGCAGCTTTTCTTCCTACGTTCCGTGGACATAAAATCAATAACCTAATTTTCGACATTCATTTTGTCTCTAATTGCTTCAACTTTTCTTTCTTCTTTTCCTTCTATCACTGATGATTGTCTGCACAAACTCATCTTTGTAGCTACTAATTTTGAGTTTGGTTACCATGTCATCATCCAAACTCTCTGAACCATATGTATTAGTGCTCCTGACTATTGTTTTAAATATTCTACATATAGCATCAGTTCGAATGTGCTAATAGCGGAGAATTCCATTAAATAAACTCCAGTTGTTAGTCTCCCAATTGGAGCCAAACTCAGATGGCAGATAGGGGAACATCCCCCGTTATACGGGGAGTACTGGGGAAATAAAACATCTGAGGCAGACCAAAACTAACATTTTCAACCATGCAGTTTCAGGTTTGGACTACTTCTAAAGGAAGAAACCATTGAAAAAAAATTTAGTGGTCCTCCAGGTTGGAGGTCGAAGCAGTTGGTGAATTTATCGTTTACTTGCCACTAAGCCTTCCCAAATTCATTTACTTTGCAAAATATTACGTCTTTGGCTTCTCCATTTAACACTCTTTTAAGCGAAGATTATCTCACATTTATCCGGTCGGTTCCCAGACGGAACAGAGGTCAAAGTATTGATGGAGTTGCTTAGAAAAGATTGTATGAATGCTTTTAGGTTAAGACTGCCTGTATACAGCTAAATAAACACAATATTTGTTTTTTCAGACGCGTTTCGCGGCAATTTATTAAGATATCTTCAGTGGCTGAATGTGATGATATTGCTCTGTATGCGTTTTTGTTGTACTGCTTGTGAACCAGAGCGATGTCAGCGCCCTCAGACAGTAGTGCTGCCTTAAAGGAGGAGAGGCGTGTTTAGCAAAACAAATAGTGTCCTTAATTAGCTGCATAGAGGCTGTTCTAAGGTAAAAACAGTAACAAAATATCTGATCAGAAGTATCCGGTCGCCCCTATGTACTGCGGGATTGACCACTAGATGTCACCAGAGACGGCCCCGCCAGTAAAAAAAATGGTTCAAATGGCTCTGAGCATTATGGGACTTAACATCTATGGTCATCAGTCCCATAGAACTTAGAACTACTTTAACCTAACTAACCTAAAGAGATCACACAACACCCAGTCATCACGAGGCAGAGAAAATGCCTGACCCCGCCGGGAATCGAACCCGGGAACCCGGGCGTGGGAAGCGAGAACGCTACCACACGACCAAGAGGTGCGGACACCCGCCAGTATAAAATGAGGCGAGAGAATTGTGTTCTCAGTAGAGTACAGCACAATACGTCGGTCAAGACAGCTTATTGACGTATACTGGTCATTGGACGTCACCTGATTAGCACATCCATCAAAAACATTTCAGCCCTTCTAAGGATGCCCAAGTCCATTGTTGGTGCTGTGACTGTGAGGTGGAAACTCGAAGAAAACTCACAGTTATCCCAAGACCAGGCAGATCGCATGTGTTGACGGACGGGGACAGTCGAACATCGCGGAGGGTGGTTCTACAAAAAATTGCATGACATCAGTGGAAGCAACCACGCATGATTTCCGAAGTACTACCAGCAGTCCAGGTTGAACAACGACTGCGCGTAGGTAGTTAAAAGAATGGGATACAGCTGTCCAGCGTCTGCTCATAAACCATACATTTGTGTAGCCAATGCTAAGGGACGCTCGATTTGGTGAAAAGAGCAACGCTCCCGGACATTGGATGACTGCAAGCGAGTGATTTGGAATAATGAATAATGCTATACCATGTGGAAATCCGATAGAATGGTTTGGGTTAGGCGAACGTCTGGAAAATGTTACATTCCATCATGTGTAGTGGCAAACAAGAAGTAAGGAGATGTAGATGCTTTTCGACGGTGCCGGATGATAGCCTTACTGGGCTTCAGGAAAAAGTGGGGTAGGATATGAAACAGAATCACAGTATTGTGTAATACGTACAGTGGAGGAAGATTTTTGCATACTGCGGGGCTACAGTCATAATATATTTCTTTAAAGTCAGTACCGCCATTAGACTATTGTTTATTTAAAGTGTTACATTTACACTTACACAATCATGATTTAGGCTTCAAAGTGGCATTATCAAGGGTTTTCTGAAAGCAGGTTAGACAATAACAGTGAAATACATAACGAGTGATATAACCGTATAAGAATCCATATTTGCAATGCTTACTTACAAGTGTTATAAATTGCGTAAGATGGCACACTGTCGTATTAAAATACACTATTAATTAGAGAATGTGTATAATAGTGTATTTTAATACACCCTGCTACCAGAAGGGAGCGTAATGCTGCGTGGAACGTTTTGTGGCATTGCCTCGAAGATCTCGCCATTCTGGAAAATCCAACGGATCAACTACAGTATGCACGTGTCCTTTGGGACTATTACCACACCCACATGTGGTTTTGTTTTACCTCGGCACAATGGCATTTTCCAGCAGGAAAGTGCAACTTGTCACTCACTTCACATTGTTCGAGCATGGTTCGAATAGCACCAGAATGAGTTTACTGTACTCCCATGGCCACCAAATTATGCGTATTCAAACCCAATTTAGACTCTGTGGGACCCCCTCGATCGGGCTGTTCAGGTTATCGATTCTCAGTCGAGAGACCTGGCACATTTAGCCTCTGCACAGGAGTTGGCACGGCTCCACATTCGTGTCGGTACCTTCCTTCCCGCACGTCTCGCACTGCACCAGGTGGTTATTCAGCATTTTAACAGCAGCACAGTACAACGTATGACACAGGTGGTCAGATTAATGTGACTAGACAGTATACAAGCTGTGCCATACGCAAAAAACATGCTCCAAAGACCCCTTGTTTTCTTCGCTGATAGGTCGTCTTCTGGGAAGTTAGATAAAGATCGCATTGCGTGAGAAGCGAGAGACCTTCATTGTAGACAGCGATTCCTTTCTCTTTGTAATGCGATGGGCCGATTTCTCGGCGCCGTTTTCCATGGGTTGAATAACCCCTGGCCTGAAGAGTTGTGAGAAGGTTCCTCATTCGTTAATATATATACATATAAACAGAAAAGTAGGAGTTCAGGCCACCAGAGATTGTATTGGCTCGAGTAGTATAGTTGCGGAGTGGGAGAGTAACACAGAACTGGTTAAGAACTGCATGTATGGGTGAGTAACGATTGCTCAGTATTGTGAAATCTTTACTAGGGGGGCAAAGAATTGTCACAAAAGTATCATTGTCCAGCACCCTGAAAATCGTTCAAATGGCTCTGAGCACTATGGGACTTAAATTCTGAGGTCATCAGTCCCCTAGAACTTAGAACTACTTAAACCTAACTAACTTGAGTACATCACACACATCCATGCCCGAGGCAGGATTCGAACTTGCGACCGTAGCGGTCGCGCGGTTCCAGACTGTAGCGCCTAGAATCGCACCCTGCAGAGCCTTTGTTATTGGCACACGGGATTCTCTGACTTGAAGGGAGGAGATGGTACTTCTGTTTGGGATGCGGAGGGGGAGACTTTGCCTGAGGACCTTGAAGGGAATATCGTCCGCTGACCTGATAGAGAGTTGATGTATCGCATCTGTGACAGGTCACCGTACTCACTACGCTTCATACGGCTGAGTGCTGAATGTCGTTGAGAAAACGCATCTTAGCGAGCAGGGTATGAGAAATGCCGTGCATTTGTAACTGTATTGTTAGTGTAACCACATTTCACGAATTTAATACTTTTCTCGAGTGAATGAAGGCTCGTTCAAGGCTCAGTCAGAAATGTTGATAGCTTGTACAGTTTTTTTCATTCTTCTGGAGGACTCTTGTGATCAGCACCTGCCCAACACAGATTTATCTATCTATGATATATGCGTAGATTAGGTCTTGTCTGATTCACCTAAACTATCCAATCTTTACCGGAATATTCAAGTGCTAGATTAGCACTATCCCATGTCAACAGTTGTCAATTTTCTTATTGTCTCCATTTCTGGTGATCTAACATGTCTTTTAAAAATCTGTAATTCATTTGTGTCATCAGCGAACTTTATAATAAACAGGGATTAATTCATTTCGTAATTAGATGATCACTCCGTTTGTTATCTTTTGTGAGATACAACACCCATGTCTCATGTTTGCTAGTGTCACCGCTGTCCTGTTGCTTCTCCGTTGTGTGAGATCTTTGTTATTAAATGTATGTAAGCCCGAGCGATATGTTGGCCATTCCAAGCGATGTAGATCATTCTGACATCCACGAAGGTATGTTGGAAACTCTGCTGTACCTTCACACCTTGTTTCCACAGACAACTAGACCATTCCCAAAACAAATTTCCAATGTCAAGTTCCGACTGTATTGAACCAATATCATCAACTCTGGTCTTGTCTGAAACTAAGACTGGCAGCAGCCAGTTTGTTTTATTGTTACGATTACGATTATTTCTATCTGAGCCCGGCATGCATAGCAGGGCTTCTTTTTCTTTCTATGTAGGTACACATTTACAGAGCAAACACATTTACATGTACAAAATAAATGAAAGAAAGTGATATCTTGTGCATTTAATTCACTTTGAAAAATATTATTCAAGTGCTTTGGGATATACAATATTTTTGAGTTTTCCATCTTCTGCAAAAACGATTTTTTCGGCTCTCGCTCTAATGAAAACGGAACATATAATTAATCATGTTAGTTAATTAGCAACATGTTCCGTAGCTCATTTGACCATTTCTTTTTTCGAGGCAATGTAAAAGAATCAATTTACAGGATATGAAAAATGCATGGATATTCAAGATTTAATGCAGACACTTGGAGAGATTGACCTTGCGCCTTTTTTATGGTAATTGAGAACTAAAGGAAACGGGGAAATGCAGTCGTTTGAAATCAAATGGCATGTCGGTGGAAACGCTGGGAATATAGGGAAGCAGCACATTTTCTGCTTTCGACTCGCCATTAAGAAGTGGCGCTTCAATGGCGTTTGATATCAGTTTTTTGAAAGGGAGCCTGATTCCATTGCACAGCTGTGGTGGATTAATGTTGCGCAAAAGAAATACTGGTGTGCCGATCTCCAGTGACAGGCTGGTGGAGCTCAGCTAAATAATTTAAAATTTCATCGGCATTCATGGGGCTGTCAATCGTTTTTAGGTGACAGACTCGCCCACAATTTGTTTCTTGATTGCGCAACTGGTTGCATTGACGTTGGTGTTTATTCTTTCCAAACTGGTACGTTGGAAAAGCCGTACGTGATTTCCGTACTTGGCGACAATTTATGGGGAAAGTTTCTTAACTAATTCTTCTACCGATGAAACCATGACACAAAAGTTTAGTGGAAGTGAAATATATTTTGTTTCGACAGCAACTGGTATCTGTGCCAATTCTGGTAGACATTCTTTCAGGAGTTACAGATATAGGCTACGTCGGTAGCTCCCTGTCTTTGCAACCGCTCTACCTGCAACGCGTTCTCACTTCCCGCGCCCGGGTTCCCGGGTTCGATTCCCGGCGGGGTCACGGATTTTCTCTGCCTCGTGATGACTGGTTGTTGTGTGATGTCCTTAGATTAGTTAGGTTTAAGTAGTTCTAAGTTCTAGGGGACTGATGACAATAGATGTTAAGTCCCGTAGTGCTCAGAGCCATTTTTTTGTACCTGCAACTCTAGGGGTGGAAATTCGTCAAGACTGTCACTGATAAGACTAGCGAAACAGGAAACTATCGACTTCACACTAATATCGGTCGATATCGAATACTTTTACCTGTCACATCTTCTCACACTCACTCCCATCTTCAGGAGTGACTACATCTACATCTACATCTATACTCCGCAAGCCACCCAACGGTGTGTAGTGGAGGGCACTTTACGTGCCACTGTCATTACTTCCCTTTCCTGTTCCAGTGGCGTATGGTTCGCGGGAAGAACGACTGACGGAAAGCCTCCGTGCGCGCTCGAATCTCCATAATTTTACATTCGTGATCTCCTCGGGAGGTATAAGTAGGGGGAAGCAATATATTCGATACCTCATCCAGAAACGCATCCTCTCGAAACATGGACAGCAAGCTATACCGCGATGCAGAGCGCCTCTCTTGCAGGGTCTGCCACTTGAGTTTCCTAAACATCTCTGTAACTCTATCACGCTTACCAAATAACCCTGTGACGAAACGGGCCGCTCTTCTTTGAATCTTCTCTATCTCCTCTGTCAACCCGATCTGGCACGGATCCCACACTGATGAGCAATACTTAAGTACTCGTATAGGTCGAACGAGCGTTTTGTAAGCCACCTCCTTTGTTGATGGACTACTTTTTCTCAGGACTCCCCCAATGAATCTCAACCTGGCACCCGCCTTGCCAACAATTAATTTTATATGATCATTCCACTTCAAATCGTTCCGCACGCATACTCCCAGATATTTTACAGAAGTAACTGCTACCATTGTTTGTTCCGCTATCATATAATCATACAATAAAGGATCCTTCTTCCTATGTATTCGCAATACGTTTCACTTGTCTATGTTAAGGGTCAGTTGCCACTCCCTGCACCAAGTGCCTAACCGCTGCAGATATTCCTGCATTTCGCTGCAATTTTCTAATGCTGCAACTTCTCTGTTGACTACAGCATCATCCGCGAAAAGCCGCATGGAACCTCCGACACTATCTACAGGTGAAAAGCAATGGTCCCGTAACACTTCCCTGTGGCATATTACCGCCACAATGTTTTCTTATAAATAATTATACACATAACGAAGCATTTACACACAAAATTTGACTGAAATTGCCCTAAAAGTGCCCGAGTTAAGCTTCTAGTCCACCACCTTTTGACACGCACCTTTATGGGCGGTAAGTGATTCTTACTCACACAGAAACCTTCGCAGGCGTGAGCGCAACAACTCACCTCTGTTTCATCGTAACCTGGTGAATAGTACAGGGACACATAGAAGACGAAGAAATAAAATCATTTTTATATATTAGATTACTATTTAATGTGGTGTTTGACCCCTAAGCCCTTACGGCAGGTACTCCAGATTTATAATCGAGTCATCTTTGAATACACTCACCATCTATTGTATTGTTTATTTTAATTATTGCTTTGCTTAGACTAATTTCGCATTCTGTATATTTGCAGGATACAGAAAAAACATCACATTCACAGTGAAACTCCCCTCCTCCTCCTCCTTTAATATTCTCCAAGTGAGATTTGGACATGTGACCTTCGACATTAGAAACTGCGACGCTGCGTAAAGTCACGGCGGTCGGCGCCATCTTGATACCTTACTGTCAACAACACTGGTATACAGGGTGTTACAAAAAGGTACGGCCAAACTTTCAGGAAACATTCCTCGCACACAAAAAAAGAAAATATGTTATGTGTACATGTGTCCGGAAACGCTTACTTTCCACGTTAGAGCTCATTTTATTACGTCTCTTCAAATCACATTAATCATGGAATGGAAACACACAGCAACAGAACGTACCAGCGTGACTTCAAACACTTTGTTATAGGAAATGTTCAAAATGTCCTCCGTTAGCGAGGATACATGCATCCACCCTCCGTCGCATGGAATCCCTGATGCGCTGATGCAGCCCTGGAGAATGGCGTATTGTATCACAGCCGTCCACAATACGAGCACGAAGAGTCTCTACATTTGGTACCGGGGTTACGTAGACAAGAGCTTTCAAATGCCTCCATAAATTAAAGTCAAGAGGGTTGAGGTTAGGAGAGCATGGAGGCCATGGAATTGGTCCGCCTCTACTAATCCATCGGTCACCGAATCTGTTGTTGAGAACCGTACGAACACTTCGACTGAAATGTGCAGGAGCTCTATCGTGCATGAACCACATGTTGTGTCGTACTTGTAAAGGCACATGTTCTAGCAGCACAGGTAGAGTATCCCGTACGAAATCATGATAACGTGCTCCATTGAGCGTAGGTGGAAGAACATGGGGCCCAATCAAGACATCACCAACAATGCGTGCCCAAACGTTCACAGAAAATCTGTGTTGATGACGTGATTGCACAATTGCGTGCGGATTCTCGTCAGCCCACACATGTTGATTGTGGAAATTTACAATTTGATCATGTTGGAATGAAGCCTCATCCGTAAAGAGAACGTTTGCACTGAAATGAGGATTGACACATTGTTGGATGAACCATTCGCAGAAGTGTAACCGTGGAGGACAATCAGCTGCTGATAGTGCCTGCACATGCTGTACATGGTACGGAAACAACTGGTTCTCCCGTAGCACTTTCAATACAGTGACGTGGTCAACGTTACCTTGTACAGCAGCAACTTCTCTGACGCTGACATTAGCGTTATCGTCAACTGCATGAAGAATTGCCTCGTCCATTGCAGGTCTCCTCGTCTTTCTAGGTCTTCCCCAGTCGCGAGTCATAGGCTGGAATGTTCCGTGCTCCCTAAGACGCCGATCAATTGCTTCGAACGTCTTCCTGTCGGGACACCTTCGTTCTGGAAATCTGTCTCGATACAAACGTACCGCGCCACGGCTATTGCCCCGTGCTAATCCATACATGAAATGGGCATCTGCCAACTCCGCATTTGTAAACATTGCACTGACTGCAAAACCACGTTCGTGATGAACACTAACCTGTTGATGCTACGTACTGACATGCTTGATGCTAGTACCGTAGAGCAATGAGTCGCATGTAAACACAAGCACCGAAGTCAACATTACCTTCCTTCAATTGGGCCAACTGGCGGTGAATCGAGGAAGTACAGTACATACTGACGAAACTAAAATGAGCTCTAACATGGAAATTAAGCGTTTCCGGACACATGTCCAATTAACATCTTTTCTTTACTTGTGTGTGAGGAATGTTTCCTGAAAGTTTGGCCGTACCTTTTTGTAACACCCTGTATAGTATTATAGAAAATGCAGCGAGCACGCCGTGCACTGAGGAGTCCATACGTAGGTCACTAGTTACACGCCGCTGTCAGATCACTCGCTCTGGGGAGTACAGGAGAGTATGAAGGCTGCGGTACTCACGACAGACGAGGGGTCGGCCCGGAGGAGCCCTCTTGCGCACGCGGCCGTGGGAGTAGTTGGCAGCCGCAGCGGCGGAGTCGGCTCTCGCTGCCGACATGTCTCGGGTAACGCAGCGGAGCAGAGCAGTCGGCTGCTGTACGTTCCGTCCCGGAGAAGACTCGCCACAGCTCCGCGCCGCTCCGCCCGCCTCGCGTATCGGTCCCGGGGTTATCGCACCTCCCGCCGCCAACACGCCACATCGTTGTCGAACTATTGGCTGCCGCAGCGTCTGTTTATCGCTCCTGTTATTGCCATTCGGCGGCGTCCGGCAACTCGGTCGCCACCCCCGGACCTCACTATTTCTGCAGCGCGCCCATAACCTTCAGGTCTCCGCGGATCGCGGGTGCTAGAGGTCGCGCCGTGCGCTCGACCTTGACACTGAGTGGTGCGCAGCGGTGCCTGCAACACTGGCGAATTGTTGTTCATGGCGCACACGGACCTAACCTCACGCGCAAAAACCGCACGAGTCCGAGATACCTACGGGGTGGCGCACGAAATGTGTTACCATTTTGTTTTTGAATATAAACTTTACTGTCAATACAATCTGAAAGGAACATATACTTTACTACTGGCCATTAAAATTGCTACACCACGAACATGACGTGCTACAGACGCGAAATTTAATCGACAGGAAGAAGATGCTGTGATATGAAAATGATTAGCTTTTCAGAGCATTCACACAAGGTTGGCGCCGGTGGCGACACCTACAACGTGCTGACATGAAAGTTTCCAACCGATTTCTCATACACAAACAGCAGTTGACCGGCGTTGCCTGGTGAAACGTTGTTGTGATGCCTCGTGTATGGGGGAGAAATGCGTACCATCACGTTTCCGACTTCCATAAAGGTCGCATTGTCGCCTGTCGCGATTGCGGTTTATCGTATCGCGACATTCCTGCTCGCTTCGGTCGAGATCCAGTGACTGTTAGCAGAATATGGAATCGGTGCGTTCAGGAGGGTAATACGAAACGCCGTGCTGGATCCCAACGGCCTCGTATCACTAGCAGTCGAGATGACAGGCATCTTATCCGCATGGCTGTAACGGATCATGCAGCCACGTCTCGATCCCTGAGTCAACAGATAGGGGCGCTTGCAAGACAACAACCATCTGCACGAACAGTTCGACAACGTTTGCAGCAGCATGGACTATAAGCTCGGGGACCATGGCTGCGGTCACCCATGACGCTGCATCACAGAGAGGAGCGCCTGCGATGGTGCACTCGACGACGAACCTGGGTGCACGAATGGCAAAACGTCATTTTTTCGGATGAATCCAGGTTCTGTTTACAGCACCATGATGGGCGCATCCGTATTTGGCGACATCGCAGTGAACGCACATTGGAAGCGTGTATTCGTTATCGCCATACTGGCGTATCACCCGGCGTGATGGAAAGGGGTGCCATTGGTTACACGTCTCGGTCACCTCCTGTTGGTATTGACGGCACTTTAAACAGTGGACGTTATATTTCAGATGTGTTACGACCCGTGGCTCTACCATTCATTCGATCCCTGCGAAACCCTACATTTCAGCAGGATAATGCACGACCGCATGTTGAAGGTACTTACGGGCCTTTCTGAATAGAGAAAATGTTCGACTGCTGTCCTGGCCAGCACATTCTCCAGATCTCTCACCAATCGAAAACGTCTGGTCAATGGTGGCCGAGCAACTGGCTCGTCACAATACGCCAGTCACTACTCTTGATGAACTGTGGTATCGTCTTGAAGCTACATGGGCAGCTCTACCTGTACACGCCATCCAAGCTCCGTTTGACTCAATGCCCAGGCGGATAAAGACCGTTATTACGGCCAAAGGTGGTTGTTCTGGCTGCTGATTTCTTAGGATCTATGCATCCAAATTGCGTGAAAATGTAATCACATGTCAGTTCTAGTATAATATATTTGTCCAATGAATACCTGTTTATTATATGCATTTCCTCTTGGTGTAGCAATTTTATTGGCCAGTAGTGTACAATGAAGAGTCGTGCATGGAGATTTGTTCTAACTCAGCACATGCTCAGTATGTCCACCATTTCGTTTCCTAACTTCCTTCAAACGAACACTGAAGTTAGTGATCAGCCTACGGCACATGTATTCCGTAATTTCACTGCAAGCTTGAAGAATAAGTCTTCTGAGCTCCTTTAAATCACGTGGACGTTTCGGGAAAATTTTTACCTTTAGGTGCCCCCAAAGAAAAAAGTCACGTGGATTGAGGTCTTGACTAATGGGGGGCCAATTTTTTCCGTCATAGAAGCGACCTGGAAACCTGAGTGAAATGATCCGCATGTCGAAATGCTCGTGTAAAAACTCCAACATAATGTTTGCAGTATGTGGCCTTGTTCCATCTTGCACGAACCACTGCGTGTTGAAGGGCAAGGCTGTAGCAAGAAGCTGTGGTATGAAGCTATTGCGAAACATTCTCAAATAACGCTCGCTGTTCACAGTTTCTTCAAAGAAAAAGAGTCCAATAAGTCCATGACTGGAAATTGCTGCCCACGCTGTAATCCTCGGAGCATAATGTTGTCGTTCATGAAGCACTTGCGGGTTTTCAGTGGCCCAAAAGCGTACATTTTGTTTGTTAACCACACTGTCTAAATGAAAATGCGCCTCGTCTGAAAACCAAACGTTGTTGAGAGTTTCTTCCCTATCCTCCGCCCACTGAGCAAATAATAGTCTCTGCTGCTTGTGTTCTTCAGTGAGCTTCTGTGCACAGGTCATCTTGTATGGGTACATATGGAGGTCACTTTTAATAATGCGATGAACGGAGCGTCTGGATATTCCCAGTTGCACTGCTCCCTTTCTACACGATTTCCTGGGACTTCTCTGTACAGCAACTAGTGCCGCTTCAATATTCTCTGACGAACAAACAGGTTGAGGCCGAGGTTGCTTCGCTTCCAATACTGTTCCTTCCTGTGCCTTAAGGCTTTCCTCTTTCTTGTTCGAACTATTCGCGTGTTTTTGTATTTCCACAGCTTCTCTGAACAAGCGCGTGTGATAGTGCTTCTCTACAGCCAGAACTTGCGTGTCAGCGAATTTTAATACGTCGTCGGTCTCATTCAGTGCGTGCTCTGCCACGGCCGATTTCTCCACCTGCCCCAACCTGCAATGTCGTTTATGCTCTTTGATCCTGGTGTTAATGGATCGTCCAGTCATTCCGACACAAACTTTTCCGCACGTGCATGGTATACGGTATATTCCTGACATTGCAAGTGGGTCTCTTTTCTCCTTCGCCGATCTAAGACACTCTTTGATCTTCCTTGTGGGTTTGAAAATCGTCTTTACGCCACGTTTGCGCAATATACGGCCGATTCTGTCCGTCACTCTGGGAATGTAGGGCAGAAAGGCCGTACCCGATATTTCTTTTTCTGGTTCCTTACTTCGCCGAGTGTTTGGCTCTGTTACACTTCTAATATAATTTGTGGAGTGCCCATTGCTCCTCAGGACAGTTTCCAGGTGTTGCATTTCTCGTTTGAGGTGTTGCGGCTCACATATTCGTCCTGCTCTCGTTACGAGCGTACTAATCATGCCTCTTTTCTGGCTCGGGTGGTGGTTTGACAGTTTGTGCAGGTATCGGTCCGTGTGTGTCGGTTTTCGATACACACTGTGTCCCAGGTTTCCGCCGTCCCTTGTGACCAACACATCTAGAAATGGCAGTTTCTTGTCCTTGTCTACTTCCATGGTAAATGTTATGTTGGCATGGAGGCTGTTCAAGTGTCTTAGGAAGTCACCGGGCTGTTCTTCACCATGGCTCCACACCACGAAAGTATCATCGACGTACCTGTACCACACCTTAGGTTTGCAAGTCGCCGAGTCCAGTACCTGTGCTTCGAATTGTTCCATGAAGAAGTTGGCCACCACTGGACTGAGAGGACTACCCATGGCGACGCCTTCCAGCTGTTCGTAGAAATCGCCATTCCACGTGAAACAGCTCGTGGTGAGACATGCATGGAAGAGCTTTCTGATGTCTTGCGGGAAAATGGAATCGATGTGCTCCAGAGCGTCACTGAGTGGCACTTTCGTAAATAACGAAACAACATCAAAGCTGACCTGGATGTCAGTTTCTTAAGCTTCTCAATGAAATGTCCTGAGTCCTTAATGTATGTGTCGGTCTTCCCCACGTGTGGCTGGAGCAGAGAGGCCAAGTGTTTTGCCAGATTATATGACGGTGATCCAGGAGCGCTAACGATCGGTCTCAGTGGAACGTTATTCTTATGGATCTTGGGTAATCCATACAGCCGAGGTTGTAGGGCTTCTGTGTTGCGCAGGTTTCTCTGTATGTCCTCCGGCAGAGAAGACGCCTTGATTAATCGATTCGTATTCCGTGTGATACGCTGCGTCGGATCTGCGCTTAGTTTTCGGTACGTCGTCCGAGTGGCCGAGCGGTTCTAGGCGCTTCAGTCTGGAACCGCGCGACCGCTACGGTAGCAGGTTCGAATCCTGCCTCGGGTATGGATGTGTGTGATGTCCTTAGGTTAGTTAGGTTTAAGTAGTTCTAAGTTCTAGGGGACTGATGACCTCAGAAGTTAAGTCCCATAGTGCTCAGAGCTATTAGAACCTTTTTTTTTTTTTTGCTCTAACCCGCCCCTACTCCTCAAGGACAAACGGACCACCCAGTTCATAAAGAACCAGCTTCCCGCGGGTAGCTAAGCGGAGAAGAATGGTGGGACGACCCCGAAACAAAACGGCTGGTGACTTCACCAAGAAAACAAGTAAAATATAACAAGTAAATGAAACAACATACCACCAATCACTTAACTTCTAATAAACTGCGATTTCTGGAGAAGACCTGCGCAGCACCCTCAAATCGCTCTCCCGAACCGTCCGCTGTCAGCCGCTTCAACGGACGCAGCAAGGCGCGCCGATCTCCCGTCTCATGGCGTCGCAGCTCGCACCGGCCAGACTGATGTCGTGGGTTGACTCCTGCTGCTCTCGTGTCGACCGCGAAGCCACTGCCCCCTCGCTATACGACGCGGCCCTCTGGACTCACGTGGCGACCTCACATGCGCCGACGCTCAAGACGGACAAGTCATCTTGTGTCTCAGTGCTCGACCGACCGACCGATCGATCCAACCGCCTTGACCATTGCCTGAGCAAACTCACAGACTGGCGGCCTAGCGCGCAGAGTCAGATGCAGAAACTAAGCCCCGTCCGACCGACCACTCGCTGAGTTCTCCTACTGGCGGAGTGGAAAGACTCTCATTTTGCTGGCTTTAAAGGTTGGTCCGAACGAAAGACATATTAGCACTCCGGACGACAGACTCACACTAACTACCTCACAACTGCAGACAAGAGACAGACTACCAAGCTGGGGACGAGAGACTGACCCAGACTGACCCCAGACTGTCCAAGTGGCGAGCTCATAGCGCCCCTTAAATTCACGTGAACAGGCAACCTTTCCCCTTTCCCACCAGAGAGAGACACCAAAGCTGCGATTGCCTCAGTGGCGCCACCACCAGAAACGGAGGGCGACTGCGTCACACTACGTGTTGCAGCACGCCCTTCAAAACAGCAATTTCTACCACGGCTCAGTGCTACCCTTAGGTAATATGATTTCAGCGTGTTTGTCGCCACAGAAATGCAATCGAATTTCTCCTTCTTCCCGACAACGTAGGGCCTCAAACAATCCTGCGCACCCGAGAAAAGCTCACAAGAGTTTATTTGACTGTGTAAGTAGGCTGTTTAGGTTTTTGTAGGCTGTTTAGGTTTTTTTTATTGGTAACGCCACCTCTGTATGAAAATCACTGGCTGTGCTGTGTGCAGTCTGTGGCTGCTTTGCATTGTTGTAATACTCGCCATTGTAGTGTTAGGCAGCTGGCTGTGAACAGCGCGTAGCGTTGCGCAGTTGGAGGTGAGCCGCCAGCAGTGGTGGATGTGGGGAGAGAGATGGCGGAGATTTGTAATTTGTCATGAACTGCTAGATATATGATGATATTAAGGTAAATACATTGTTTGTTCTCTATTAAAATCTTTCATTTGCTAACTATGCCTATCAGTAGTTAGTGCCTTCCGTAGTTTGAATCTTTTATTTAGCTGGCAGTAGTGGCGCTCCTGTATTGCAGTAGCTTGAGCAGCGAAGATTTTTGTGAGGTAAGTGATTTGTGAAAGGTATAGTTTAATGTTAGTCAGGGCCATTCTTTTGTAGGGAATTTTGAAAGTCAGATTGCGTTGCGCTAACAAAATATTGTGTATCAGTGAAAGCACAGTCGTGTATAATTGTTCAAAGGGGACGTTTCATATGTCGACCCTTAGCCTAGGATACCTCACTGGAATCTTCTGATTTTTTCTTGTAGTTTGTGTATTTAGTGTAGCTTTTGTTTATTGCTAGCGCGTAATTGTAGAGAGAATCTCCTTTATAGTTGCAGCCTTTCATTGTTGTACAGTAAAACAGTTGTGGCATGCATATAGATTTGCACCAAGTATTTCGCAGCTACGCTTGCAATTAACTAGATATTATTTTCAGTGCTATGTTAATGTGTTCTCCTATTTTTGCACTTCAAATTGTGCTTTTCTGTGTTATCGTGTGAAATATTGTGACAATAATGGCGTGTGAAAAACGTAATACTAGGCTCCAAAGTAAACTGAGAAATGACAGTGAAAATGAAAGCAGTATGTTAGTAATTTATATTTACTGTAGCTTGCTTTGCAATTTTCCATTTTTTTTGCATTGCTGTTTGTGTTAATTTGTTACGTGCTGCTGCATTGCCTCGTCCCGTAGTTTAGTATCTGAGCTTAGTAGATTTAAGTTAGCTTAAGAGGAGACTATATAAGAAACTAACTATTATAAATTTATAAGAAATGCATTGAGAAGCTATCAGAAAATGGTCTGGCAAAATAAAAAGGATACTGTACAGTGGAGAAAAACTATTATTGACAGAGGATGTGAACAGAATACAGAAAGCAGAGAGACAAACTATTTTTGACAGAGGATGTGAACAAAATACAGAAGGCAGGCATAGATAGGACTTTTGGGAATAATGATGAATGAAGGGAGATCTCCAAGAAGCAAAGAAAGTTTTGTTTGCAAAATACTGCAATGAAACAAACCCTGTCCTTTCCTTTTGTGTTATCCCACTATGTGTTTGGGTACCCTTGTGTATATATGTTCTTCCTGTCTTTATATGTTTACCTCATCAGACTTATGTTGTAGAATTTTTCTCATACTCAGCTACATGAACTATGATGAGGAATACTGTTATCCTCAAATATAATTTGCATTAATAATATGTTATTTACTTTGTAAAGATGTTAGACATTATTAATTCTGTTTTGTTTTAATGCTCATGTGTAAAGTTGATGTTTCAAAAGTTATTCTGATCTTTTATGTATTTACTTATGTCATAATTCCTGTAACACTGATGTATATGTTTATTTCTATTCTTTTGTAAAGCCCCTATTACTACAAATGTTATCTGTATTATTATGTTTTTAATGATGTGTTTTGTACCTTTGTTATTGTATTCTTATGTTATAAAATTGTATATACACCAGTTCTTCAAATTAAGTTACATTTCACTGCACACGTTTCTGTTGGTCATAGTATATGGACAATATGTGAGAAGTAGGGACTGATAGTGTTTGCACGTGTGTTAATGATTCAGCAAGGGACTGGATAACAGCATTGCTGGTTCTAAGGACAATTTCAAAAACTTTGTGAGTGCACAAGTGGTGGTTTATGGACTTGCTATATTGTCCGCAAGACTCTTCAGTGGTGATTGTGCACCTGCACAGTCACAACAGATGGCTGCTGGCCATCTCTTCAAGGACTACAGTGGGTCTACATCTTTGATGATCCATTAATACCATTATTTCTACAAGGACTGCAGTGGGTCTGCACCTCTGGTGGCCCACCAATATCGTAATCTCTACCAGGACTACAGTGGGTCTGCTCTGTGATGACCTACCTACCAATATTCTTCAAAACTTCGAATGACTCTGCTGTGGGTTTGCTCTGTTGTGACCCATTACTTGTCTGCATGTCGAGAGTCTGCACTGTCTTTCCGTTGGAAGGACAACACTACTTCTTCAAGACTGCATGGAAATCCACTACTTCCGTGTGCATTTTCTTCTACTGCTCAGACTTTGAGAAAAACACTACTATTTTACCGTAATGAACGATCAGGACTGTCTTTATGGACTGTGAGAAAATTTGAGCTTTTGACCAACATTGTATCAATAAGTGTGTGCATTCTGTGAGAAAATTTGAGCTTTGACCAACATTGTATCAATAAGTGTGTGCATTCTGTGAGAAAATTTGAGCTTTTGACCAACGTTGTATCAATAAGTGTGTGCATTTGATTTCTTTGTTATTGTAATTATGAAAAATTTTTTCAAATCTGTATTGGCCACTGCCCAAGCCAATTTGTAAAATTTTTTTGTGGGGAGCATGGGGGCTATGTAAGTAGGCTGTTTAGGTTTTTGTAGGCTGTTTAGGTTTTTTTATTGGTAACGCCACCTCTGTATGAAAATCACTGGCTGTGCTGTGTGCAGTCTGTGGCTGCTTTGCATTGTTGTAATACTCGCCATTGTAGTGTTAGGCAGCTGGCTGTGAACAGCGCGTAGCGTTGCGCAGTTGGAGGTGAGCCGCCAGCAGTGGTGGATGTGGGGAGAGAGATGGCGGAGATTTGTAATTTGTCATGAACTGCTATATTTATATATGATGATATCAAGGTAAATACATTGTTTGTTCTCTATTAAAATCTTTCATTTGCTAACTATCCCTACAGTAGTTAGTGCCTTCAGTAGTTTGAATCTTTTATTTAGCTGGCAGTAGTGGCGCTTGCTGTATTGCAGTAGTGGGAGAAACGAAGATTATTGTGAGGTAAGTGATTTAGTGATTTGTGAAAGGTATAGTTTAATGTTAGTCAGGGCCATTCTTTTGTAGGGATTTATGAAAGTCAGATTGCGTTGCGCTAAAAATATTGAGTGTCAGTTTAAGCACAGTCGTGTATAATTGTTCAAAGGGGAAGTTTCAACTGACCTTCCTCATCACCTACAGCCCCAATCTCGCACCTTCCAACGTCCATCTCCCAATGAAGGAAGCACTCCGCAGGAAGTAGTACGTAGATGATAGGGAGGTTTTTGATGCTGCGTGACTTTCGCTCCGACGTCGACCAATAGAGTGGTACTATGCAGGCATACAATCCCTTCCAGTAAGGTGGCCTATTGCCATCGAACTGAACGGAGATTATGTTGAAAAATAAGTATTTTTAGCCAGAAGAGTGGGGAATAATTTGGTGCACTGGAGTCCTGAAAAAACCAAACTGATTTCGGAAAAAAATGTGTTACATTACTTATTCAAAGGCCTCGTAATATTAACGAAAACAAGTGGTACAATAGGGCTAATGAACTTTCACAACAACGCTCGGCGGGCATGTGCTGGGGCTTAAGAAGTTGTGAGCGTGTGGGGTTGCTATCTATTCTGTCATTCTGCGCAACGGATTAATCTGAGATGTACCCTTTATCCTGTGGCTCCTGCAAGATGCAATTTCCACCCCCACACTACTACAGAAGTCAGACAGACGCTCCTAACGTTCTAAACAGAAATGCCTGAAAAACTTTCAGCAATAAATATCTTCTGGAGTCGTCCGCTGTAATTTGTCACGTAACTAGTGGGATACTTGGGTACTAGAGTAGTGCTAGTTAGTGTAAGAAAAACATGAAACGTTGACCAAGACAGCGACAGTTAAAGGCATTCGCGACACAAGCGGCCGCTTGGAGTACCAAGGTCAGAGGGGCGCCAGACACGCACAAGTACGACATTTATACTAGTCATAAGAAATGAGCGCCGTTCTCTCACTTTAAACTCGCCAGCGAGTCCTGTGACGTCATTTACAAACTCGCTGTCTCCGTGTGCCTGAAAGCTCGACTCGGGAGTCTCCGGCGCTGCCACTTGTCACTTCTACGGGCGATCGCCGGCCGACATAGACAGGTTGGGACTGGCCTCCTGGCGTGCGGTTGCTCTCCTGAACTAAAAGCTCCTGTGACCGTCGTGTCTGGAATGTATGTGTGTACGCCAGCCTCGAGTATTTCAATCTTGGAGCGCATTTGCGATTTACCAGTTATTTGCATATCATTTACATGAATTCATACAACATTGACTTTATCTAATCGAGTTTCGTTTCGAATGAAGCGTCTTGATGAGCGGAAAATGATTGTGAGGGCGGAATATGTAAGCAATGAAGGTCAGGAGACCACAACGTCTTACAAAGTTTTTGTAGGCCAGTTTGAGGTTGTTTGCCGGTATGACAGACCACAAGTGGTAAACAGTTATCGTTTACACTCTGTATAAGCGGGACTGAGACAAATGGGAAATCTGTCAAGCGACGATAGGGCCTGTGAATGGGGAAATCCGGTGACTTTGACCAAGACAGCGACAGTTAAAGGCATTCGCGACACAAGCGGCCGCTTGGAGTGCCAAGGTCAGAGGGGCGCCAGACACGCACAAGTACGACATTTATACTAGACATGAGAAATGAGCGCCGATCTCTCACTTTAAACCCGCCAGCGAGTCCTGTGACGTCATCTACAAACTCGCCGTCTCTGTGTGCCTGAAAGCTCGACTCGGGAGTTTCCAGCGCCTCCCACTTGTCACTTCGGTATGTTGTCGGGTACAAATGGACCTTAACTAGCTCAGAAGGGAGAGCGAGCACGCAAGTGCGCATGTATAACCACGGATGAGCGGCTTTCCCTCTACATACACAAAACGTTTTGAATGACATTTCCGCCGTTAGACTGTAAATTACCACACTCATGCTCATAAATTAAGCATAATGCTGATACATGGTGAAACAACGCTCTGGTGGGCGGATTGGGGGTTTAAATCACCTCGGGGTCGTCGCACGATGGCGCTGGCAGAGGTCCACATACGCAGAGGTGTGTTGGTGCATGTCAGAGTACAGTGCAGGGAGTAATGAGCAGACGTTTTCAGACGTGTTAATGGTGACTGTGTGTTGAAAATGGCTCAAAGAACACATATCGATGACCTTATGAGAGGTAGAATACCACGGCGACTGGAGGCTGGTCAAACACAGAAGGTTGTAGCACGGGCCCTCCGTGTGCCACAAAGTGCAATCTCAAGATTATGGCAACGATTCCAGCAGACAGGAAACGTGTCCAGCCACTTCAGTATGGGACGTAAACAGTGTACAACAACACAAGAAGACAGATATCTCACCATCAGTGCCCACAGACGGGCACGGAGTACTGCTGGTAGCCTTGCTCAGGACCTTACCGCAGCCACTGGGACAGTTTTCTCCAGACACACAGATTACAGACGACTGAACAGACATGGTTTATTCGCCCAGAGACCTGCAAGGTGCATTCCACAGACCCCTGGTCACCGGAGAGCCCGTAAAGCCAGGTGTCAAGAACACAGCACATGGTCATTGGAACAGTGGTCCCACGTTATGTTCAAGGACGAGTCCAGCTATAGTCTGAACAGTGATTTTCGTCGGGTTTTCATCTGGCGTGAACCAGGAACCACATACCAACCCTTTCATGTCTTTGAAAGGGACCTGTATGGAGGTTATGGTTTGATGGTGTGGGGTGGGATTATGATTGGTGCACGCACACCCCTGCATGTCTTTGACAGAGGAACTGTAACAGGTCAGGTGTATCGGGACGTCATTTTGCACCAGGGATTCAGTGGGCCACCTTCCTCCTGATCGATAATAACGCACGGCCCCACCGAGCTGCCACCGTGGAGGAGTACCTTGAAACAGAAGATATCAGGCGAATGGAGTGGCCTGCCTGTTCTCCAGACCTACACCCCATCGAGCACGTCTGGGATGCTCTCGGTCGACGTATCGCTTCACGTCTTCAAACCCCTAGGACACTTTGTGGTGTACCAAATTCTGCAAATTATCATTAATTTATGAGCATGAGTGTATTAATTTATGTCACACAATCACGATTTCACCTTTGTGGCCTTTCTCAAGCGTAAATTGACATGTGACAAAAGATTCAGTCTGCCTAACTGCCATGAGGAACCATCAGCGACGATGGTTATTGTATACCAATGTAATGACAGATCGGTTAGCAGTGAATGTTGTTATGTTTATAACTTGGGCTGCTATTCCTATTCTCGGCGTCCACCTTCCCCCCTCTCTCCCTCCACGCCTTCCACAGGTGGGTGGCTGGTAGGGGAACGCTCATCAGATATGAAGGATACCGAGGAAATAAAATTCTCGGAGCAAAAATTAGCACAGCAAAACCAGGCCCGATGGGATCCAGAGCGGGAGGCTTCCTAGGCAGCGTCCGTCTGTCTACCCAGCGGTGCGGCTGCAAATTAATGTTTCAAGAACTAACAAACCCTGGTTCTAATTTTCCAATGGAAGCACTGGTCTAACAGGATTACAAGCAACCGCAAGTCGTGTGAGGACTAACAACAATTCCCTAGGTGGCAACCAGTCCACTTGTCAATAAATGGCAACTAGGAATTCGGATTCTGGGAAACCTGGACTTACACGATCAAGGAGAAAGTCGGAATTCTCTGGCAATCTTACACATAAAATTCTTACATTTCTTGGAACCTTCATGATAAACACACTGATACAACCATGAAAAATGCACAACCTAACATTACAGTTGGGCAACGGCCTTGCTGCAGTGGATACACCGGTTCCCGTGAGATCACCGAAGTTATGCACTGTCGGGCGCGGTCGGCACTTGGATGGGTGACCATCCAGGCCGCCATGCACTGTTGCCATTTTTCGGGGTGAACTCAGCCTCGTGATGCCAATTGAGGAGCTACTCGACCGAATAGTAGCGGCTCCGGTCAAAGACAACCATCATAACGACCGGGAGAGCGGGGTGCTGAACACACGCCCCTCCTATCTGCATCCTCATTGGGGATGACACGGCGGTCGGATGGTCTTGATGGGCCACTTGTGGCCTGAAGACGGAGTTATTTTTAACATTAGAGTTCGATGAATAAAAGATAATGATACTTGCCCTCCAGGAAACAAGCGTAACAGACGGAAACACAATGGATACTTTCAAGAGCGAGACAGAAAAATGAGTCGCCAGGGTTGCTCCAGTTCTGGGCATGGGCATTATGGTACACAACAAGATAATCAATTGAAGAAGAGAAGTCATCCCAATAAACAACAGGCTAACGACAGTATGCCAACAGAGTGCAAACAACAAATATACCATTACAAATGTACGTGGCCCACGAATGGGGACAGCAAAAAAGACCCCAATTCAGCAGAGAAATTCCGGTCACGGTAGAGAGAGTGACGACCAAGATTCCCAAAGACGAGATAAAAATTTTGCCAGGTGATTTCAGGAAAAATGTGGGAAAGTTTCCCGCACACAAATATACGAACAAAAATTGCTTTAGACTCATCTAACTATGCCAACAGAACAACCTGAAGATTATCTCAACATCCCTCAGAAAATTCCCGCGTGAACAGAAAACATGGAGGTCACATATATAACTGATGGGAGAATTCCAAATAGACCTTGTAGTGGTATCCTACCCAGTCCAGGAAGAGATACACTCAAGTTCACAGAGGTGCGAATGTTGATTCAGACCACTACCTAACTCGAATCAAAATCAAATTTACACAGATGAAAATCCATTAGAGAAGAACACATATAGAGATTTTTGACACGAAACAGATCGTAGAATCAACACCAAACAGAAATGGGAAAGACAACATGCAAATACATGGGAAGAATTCCCTAGAAAGATCACACAAAAAGGAACAGAACTGATACCGCGGAAAAAGAGCACTAAACACCAATGGTGGACTCAGAATGTGAAAATGCAATAGAAAGACTCAAACAAGGCTTCCAGGAATGTAATAGCAAGAAATCCTCGTAAAAGCTTTATCGTTTCAACGAGTCCAGAAAACAGGCAGCAGAAATCATTAGGCAAACCAAAAGAAAGAGCATGTAGGGGCAAGTGGACCCTATAGAGGAAAACATACGCAACCACATCACGAGAGAATTCTACAGGATTTTTCGCAAAGAAGGTCCACGGGTACATATCTAAAAACTTACGCTTCAGGAAACAACATGGAAAACTCGCATTAAGTAATCGAGAAAACTGCCAGGAACTGGCGTGTTATTTCTCTGATCTCCTTAAATGCCCTGAACCTGAAACAAGATTCCCAACACAGGACTGCACCTCCATCCAGAATCACTCGCACCAACGTGTGAAGACTGCCACAAACATATACTTAAATTAAACAATAATAAGACATCGGGTGAAGATGGCATCATTGCAGAACTGCTAAAGAACCTCAGACCAAAGTCTTTACAGGAACGTATACAAATAATCACAAGCATCAGGCTAACAGAAAAACTTTCTGAAAACTGGTAATGTGCGCTTAGGCATCCGCTGCACCAGAAAGGAGATGGGGCGAATGTGAGCAAGTACAAAGGATCCCCTTGATACAAGCCACTAACAAAACTATCTGTGCGTGCTTACTCCAGAGAACACAAGAACAATTGCAACACAAATTTTATGAATACCAGGCAGACTTTCGTCCCAGTCGTTCGTGCAGGGAACAAAACTTCAGTCTGATACTATATACATATACAGGGTGTTTCAAAAATGACCGGTATATTTAAAACGGCAATAAAAACTAAACAAGCAGCGATAGAAATACACCGTTTGTTGCAATATGCTTGGGACAACAGTACATTTTCAGGCAGACAAACTTTCGAAATTACAGTAGTTACAGTTTTCAACAACAGTTGGCGCTGCGGTCTGGGAAACTCTATAGTACGATATTTTCCACATATCCACCATGCGTAGCAATAATATGGCGTAGTCTCTGAATGAAATTACCCGAAACCTTTGACAACGTGTCTGGCGGAATGGCTTCACATGCAGATGAGATGTACTGCTTCAGCTGTTCAATTGTTTCTGGATTCTGGCGGTACACCTGGTCTTTCAAGTGTCCCCACAGAAAGAAGTCACAGGGGTTCATGTCTGGCGAATAGGGAGGCCAATCCACGCCGCCTCCTGTAAGTTTCGGATAGCCCAAAGCAATCACACGATCATCGAAATATTCATTCAGGAAATTAAAAACGTCGGCCGTGCGATGTGGCCGGGCACCATCTTGCATAAACCACGAGGTGTTCGCAGTGTCGTCTAAGGCAGTTTGTACCGCCACAAAATTCACGAAGAATGTCCAGATAGCGTGATGCAGTAATCGTTTCGGATCTGAAAAATGGGCCAATGATTCCTTTGGAAGAAATGGCGGCCCAGACCAGTACTTTTTGAGGATGCAGGGACGATGGGACTGCAACATGGGGCTTTTCGGTTCTCCATATGCGCCAGTTCTGTTTACTGACGAAGCCGTCCAGGTAAAAATAAGCTTCGTCAGGAAACCAAATGCTTCCCACATGCATATCGCCATCATCAATCCTGTGCACTATATCGTTAGCGAATGTCTCTCGTGCAGCAATGGTAGCGGCGCTGAGGGGTTGCCGCGTTTGAATTTTGTATGGATAGAGGTGTAAACTCTGGCGCATGAGACGATACGTGGACGTTGGCGTCATTTGGACCGCAGCTGCAACACGGCGAACGGAAACCCGAGGCCGCTGTTGGATCACCTGCTGCACTAGCTGCGCGTTGCCCTCTGTGGTTGCCGTACGCGGTCGCCCTACCTTTCCAGCACGTTCATCCGTCACGTTCCCAGTCCGTTGAAATTTTTCAAACAGATCCTTTATTGTATCGCTTTTCGGTCCTTTGGTTACATTAAACCTCCGTTGAAAACTTCGTCTTGTTGCAACAACACTGTGTTCTAGGCGGTGGGATTCCAACACCAGAAAAATCCTCTGTTCTAAGGAATAAACCATGTTGTCTACAGCACACTTGCACGTTGTGAACAGCACAAGCTTACAGCAGAAAGACGACGTACAGAATGGCGCACCCACAGACTGCGTTGTCTTCTATATCTTTCACATCACTTGCAGCGCCATCTGTTGTTGAAAATTATAACTACTGTAATTTCGAAAGTTTGTCCGCCTGAAAATGTACTGTTGTCCCAAGCATATTGCAACAAACGGTGTATTTCTATCGCTGCTCGTTTAGTTTTTATTGCCGTTTCAAATATACCGGTCATTTTTGAAACACCCTGTATATACAGTGTGCTGGAAAAATGTCGGACTTTAAACGAACATTTATATTTATATAGATGTAAACTTTGTTAGCCGGGTCCCCATTCAGTTGCGTTCAGATTCCAGCCAAGAAAGAAATACAATACAGCTTCAGCACGTTAGATGTTACACTGCTACGTATTGAAGGAGACGTTCCACGTGCCGTCCTAGCATTTGCATGCAATAATGCACTCGTCTCCTCACCCCAACTTACGAATTCTTTCAAACATCGTCAGATTATCTCGTGAATATTGACAAACCTGTACAATTCGCTCCCTGGGTTCTTCAACCTTATCAATAAGACCAGTGTACCCTGTTGGGATAACAGCAGACAGGTCACGTGACCTTGGTAATAAAGGTACAGGCTGTGCTAGACCTATCCACGTCGACCCACTCTGGTGTGTTAGATGTCGCCTCCTGTCGGCAGCTAAATGTGCCGGTGCCGCACCTTGCTTGTACCACATTCCATACCGTTGCGCAAGTGTGGCTGACCGTGGGTGGCTTTTAAGCGCACTTAGATGGCGAGTCAATAGAAAATTTAATATTTAATGTACATTTATACTAACAAGTGCAATACTTCGTTTGAAGTCAATGGCAGCTCGTAAGTACACATGTGCAATTATCTCGCGAACTTCGTTTGTGGATCTGTATTTACTGGACAATTTTTTTGCTCTGTTTTTATGCACTCTAAACCACGTCAGTTTTTCTTGTTATTTGTGATCCACCCTCTACACACTGCTCAAATATTTAGGGTAATACATGTATCACGTCCGTTATGTTAAATCCATTCTCGTATAGGCGGTACCTGTGGTCATATTGCTTAGCTTTCAAAGTGTGCCGCAACTTACGTCATTCGCCATCTATCGGCTGTTATGCTTTACATTATCGAGTGACCCTTCAGAAGGAAGAGAGTACCGCTGTTCCAGTGTTCTCTAGTGAGGTACACAGACGGCAGCTGTCACTTGGGGTCGTTGCATTGAACCAAGCACATGCTGTTCGACACCTTAGTGCATAGCAGTTTGCAAGGGCGGCCTGTTTGATCCAAGAATGATCGACTTTTCGTTGTGTTGCTGCAGATGCCAGTGTTTCTCCATCTGTCATCCTTAGGTTGTGGATACGCTACAGAGAGACAGACCAGTACACAAGGCGAATTGGACAAAGTCGCCGGCGCATTACAACCTCATGCGAACACAAACGTTTTATATCAAGTACAAATAGTGTTGAGGATCAGTGGACAAAGTTCAAAACCATCGTACAGTATGCGTTAGATGAGTATGTGCCAAGCAAGATCGCAAGAGATGGAAAAGAGCCACCGTTGTACAACACCCGAGCTAGAAAACTGCTACGGAAGGAAAGGGAACTTCACAGTAAGCATAAACTTTGCCAAAGCCTTGCAGACAAACAAAAATTACACGAAGCAAAATGTAATGTGAGGAGGGCTATGCGAGAGGCGTTCAACGAATTAGAAAGTAAAGTTCTGTGTTCTCACTTGGCAGAAAATCCTAAGACATTTTGGTCTTATGTCAAAGCGGTAGGTGGATCAAAACAAAATGCCCGGACACTCTGTGACCAAAATGGCACTGAAACAGAGGATGACAGACTAAAAGCCGAAATACTAAATGTCTTTTCCCAAAGCTGTTTCGCAGAGGAAGACCGCACTGTAGTTCCTTCTCTAGATTGTCGCACACATGACAAAATGGTAGATATCGAAACAGATGACAGAGGGATAGAAAAACAATTAAAATCGCTCAAAAGAGGAAAGGCCGCTGGACCTGATGTGATACCAGTTCGATTTTACACAGAGTACGCGAAGGAACTTGCCCCCCTTCTTGTAGCGGTGTACCGTAGTTCTCTAGAAGAGCGTAGCGTTCCAAAAGATTGGAAAAGGGCAGAGGTCATCCCCATTTTCCAGAAGGGACGTCGAAAGATGTGCAGAACTATAGATCTAATACATCTCTAACGTCGATCAGTTGTAGAATTTTGGAACACGTATTATATTCGAGTATAATGGAGACTAGAAATCTACTCTGTAGGACTCAGCATGAGTTTCGAAAAAGACGATCGAGTGAAACCCAGCTCGCGCTATTCGTACACGAGACTTAGAGGGCCATAGGCACGGGTTACCAGGTAGATGCCGTGTTTCTTGACTTCATCAAGGCGTTTTATACAGTTCCCCACAGTCGTTTAATGAACAAAGTAAGAGCATATGGACTATCAGACCAATTGTGTGGTTGGATTGAAGAGTTCCTAGATAACAGAACGCAGCATGTCATTCTCAATGGTGAGAAGTCTTCCGAAATAAGAGTGATTTCAGGTGTGCCGCAGGGGAGTGTCGTAGGACCGTTGCTATTCACAATATATATAAATGACCTTGCGGATAACATTGGAAGTGCACTGAGGCTTTTTCCGGATGATGCTGTAGTATATCGAGAGGTTGTAACAATGGAAAATTGTACTGAAATGCAGGAGAATCTGCAACGAATTGATGCATGGTGCAGGGAATGGCAATTGTTTCTCAATGTAGACAAGTGTAATGTGCTGCGAATACATAGAAAGAAAGAACCTTTATCATTTAGCTACAATAGAGCAGGTCAGCAACTAGAAGCAGTTAATTCCATAAATTATCTGGGAGTAGGAATTAGGAGTGATTTAAAATGGAATGTCTACATGAAGTTAATCGTCGGTAAAACAAATGCCAGACTGAGATTCATTGGAAGAATCCTAAGGAAATGCAGTAAAAAAAAAAAAAAAAAAAAAAAAAAAGGAAGTCAGTTACAGTACACATGTTCGCCCACTGCTTGAATACTGCTCACCGGTGTGGTATCCGTACCAGATAGGGTTGATAGAAGAGATAGAGAAGATCCAACGGAGAGCAGCGCGCTTCGTTACAGGATCATTTAGCATTTAGTTATCGCGAAAGCGTTACGGAGAGGATAGATAAACTCCAGTGGAAGACTCTGCAAGAGAAACGCTCAGTAGCTCGGTACGGGCTTTTGTTGAAGTTTCGAGAACATACTTTCACCGAGGAGTCTAGCAGTATATTGCTCCCTCCTACGTATATCTCGTGAAGAGACCATGAGGATAAAACCAGATTAGAGCCCACACAGAGGCATACCACAAGACAATCTCAGAACGGCCATTGGAACCGCTGTGTCGATCAGGCTGTAAAGAATAGATTACGAGCAAGGGTGTTTTGACTCAGGCGTTCTGTTCGAGTAACTCACTTGACACGACAATATCTCGCAGCTCGCCATTCGTTCTATCGTTCCCATGGCATCCGGCAACTTCGTCACTGGCGATATGAGTTATTCACAGACGAGTCGAGATATCCTCTGACGCAAGATGATGGCCGTGTTCGTGTGTAGTGACGATCTGTGAACACTACCTGCCATATGCTGTCCAGAAAATCGACAGATTCGGCCGAGGTTCTGTGATGGTGTGGGGAGAGATCAGTGTTGACAGCCCTAAGGATCAATAGTCGCCTTACCGCCAGGCAGTACATTGGTGGCTGCTGCATATGGTGGTGGCCCCGAATTCCTTCAGATGGCGGGGCTCATGTGGCGGGCGTCAGCAAGGATGCCTTGCTGAAGAAATGCCTTGCTGAAGAAATGGAATGGCTGGCGGTGAGTCCGGACCGAAATTCCATCGTGATTACGTGGGCCATGCTTGACAGGCGGGTTCGTAGTCGTCCTGCGTCCTGTCCCCCCGCCCCACGCCCTCTCCAAGAAACCTCACGGGCTCTCATTGATGAATGGAAGCGCATACGACAAGTGTTCTTCGTAGACTTATAAGGAACAGCCACGTAGGTGTCAGGTGGTGATAAACGCTCATTGAGGCCACAGACGTTATTGAAGCACTCAATGAAAACCACCTAGGATAACAGGGAGAATGATTGTTTCAACTCTATTTTCGACACTTGTCGGACATTTCAGTTCTTGTTATGTAAATGAACCAGGATGCAATGCTGTTTCGTTGTGCACTACATTTATGAAAGATTAGATTAGATTAGATTAATACTTGTTCCATTGATCATGAATACGACACTTCGTAATGATGTGGAACGTGTCAGGTTAATAAAAGATGTCTGTACAAGATATTACATTACACAAAATACAGGGCTATTACAAATTATTGAAGCGATTTCATAAATTCACTGTAGCTCCATTCATTGACATATGGTCACGACACACTACAAATACGTAGAAAAACTCAGCTGAAGCCGCACTTCAGGTTTCTGCCGCCAGAGCGCTCGAGAGCGTAGTGAGACAAAATGGCGACAGGAGCCGAGAAAGCATATGTCGTGCTTGAAATGCACTCACATCAGTCAGTCATAACAGTGCAACGACACTTCAGGACGAAGTTCAACAAAGATCCACCAACTGCTAACTCCATTCGGCGATGGTATGCGGCGTTTAAAGCTTCTGGATGCCTCTGTAAGGGGAAATCAAAGGGTCGGCCTGCAGTGAGCGAAGAAACGGTTGAACGCGTGCGGGCAAGTTTCACGCATAGTGATGTGAAAGATTCAGTGTTTAAACCTCCTCTACCAAGAAACGTGCCAGAACTGCGAGCTCGCATCAACAATGCTTTCGAACTCATTGATGGGGACATGCTGCGCCGAGTGTGGGAGGAACTTGATTATCGGCTTGATGTCTGCCGAATCACTAAAGGGGCGCATATCGAACATTTGTGAATGCCTAAAAAAACTTTTTGAGTTTTTGTATGTGTGTGCAAAGCATTGTGAAAATATCTCAAATAATAAAGTTATTGTAGAGCTGTGAAATCGCTTCAATCATTTGTAATAACCCTGTATTGCATGACACTAATGTTTAAGCTGGTTTTTTTCCCCTCCCTTAATTTATATCTAAAAATTCAGCCAATGAAGGTATATACTGGTAACATACCAAGTTCTCAATTATTGCTCAATGGAGTATGGCATACGCCCAAAGTCACGTTCCGCTAATTCTTTTGGGCAGTATATGTAACAACACAACAAAACATACGAGGATTATTCGGAAAGTAAGGAACAATCGGTCGTGAAACGGAAACCAATGAAGGTTTGCACAGATGTGTTGGGCAGTGTCTCTAGTATGCCTGCCGATGACGTTACGTAGTTCTTTTTAGTTCTGAGCAGACAGGGAGCACATAAAAATGCCTAGAACAATAGTGTCTCCCACCAAACACGAGGGCCTGGTGAGAAATTTCACCTGAAGCTATGCAGCTAACATTACATAACTGTTGTGCGTTTTCTTCTTCAAGACAATTCTCAGCCGCATTCTGCAGGGGCAATGAAAATGCTCCTTCATCGTTTTCAATAGGCAATGTTTGATTACCCAAAATACAGCCCATAATTCTCTGCCTCTGAGTTTCATCTCTGTTCACATGAAGCGCTGGTTAGAAAGACAACATTTTGGCACAGACAACGAGCTCTAGGCCAGCATAGAGAATTGGCGGAAAGCACTGGCGGCTGCCTTCTACAGCGAGGGTATAGGAAAGCTGGTACAACGCTAAGACAAATGTCTAAGTCAAATCGGCGACTACTGAGATAAGTAGCTTGAGATTGTAGCTAAATGTTTAAAATAAAACAGTTTTGATTTTCACTGTGGTTTCCATTTCGCGACCTATGGTTCCTTACTTTACGAATAGCACTCGTGTATAGTTAAACAAACAATAAAACTCGTGTGGCTCGCAGCTTGTCGCAAATACTTTCATCTAACACCATTTCATTGAGGGGTGTGTCAGCTTAAATTGGCGCTGTCACTTTGTAATCGAATCTAGCTCCACCGCGCGAAAACGGTGAATGCCATATTTCAGCTATGAAGGCGGACAACTATATTTTGACATTAGTGGAATGAGTAAAAGCTCAAAAACGCCAATAAATTTCTTTGGCAACGGTGGGAGAGCGCCAAATAAAATGTTGCCAGTATGAAAAATGTTGCCGAAGTGGCCCTGAACAAAAGACAGACTGTTATGGCCTGTTATGTTTCCAACGAGCACCTTGGAAACGGCGAAAGAGATAGGTTGTTCGCGTGCTACTGTCGTGAGGATTTATGGACAGTGGATCTGGCGGCAGAGAAGATTGCTAGTGCATGCAAAAGTGTTTCGGAGCACTCCGTCCAGCGCATATTGTTGACGTAGCGAAGCAACAGACGACTTTCACGTGGTACCGAGTTGACCCAAGGAAACCGTAAATTAAGATTGTAGTCGACACGGAATTATCGAGGTTAAACTGTGGATCACTTTAAACGTATCGTTTGGATGAATCGTGTTACTTGTTGCACCAAGTCGATAGCCGTCCTGGGTGTTCTTAGAAATTTATCCAAGAGGGGACGAAATTCAAAATTTCCATCTTTTTGTAAATGATTCGATGAGCTTGTCAGCGTGTCGAGTTTGAGTAATTAAATTTGACAATAAGTGCAAGAAACGTGTTATATTTCAAACATTTGATTGTTAATCAACAATTTTTTATGTAGATTACTTTGTTTCTTAAAAAAAGGAAGCGTATTTCACTAGCCTATTCGAAGTCCATCCTTTTTAAATTATTAATATGAATGTGGCGCCACATTCAGCGTATCCAGTGAGTTAGAAAATGTTCACAAAAGTATTTTTATTCGTATACTAATAAGGTTGGGTTCATAATGAAAATTAAACGTCAAAAATAGCAAAAAAATGTGATTGCTCATGAAATTCTGTTAGATAACAATAACTGTAGCCTGAAAAAATGCCAGTGATTAATGTTCCGCAGATATGAGAAACAAATAAGTTTTAAAAACGTTGATGCCATCTATAGCACTTTTTGTAAAAGTTGACATTTGATCAGGTCATTGGATTTATGCATTATTTTCATGTCTTCTGTTTCGCAATGCTGACTGGTATAATAAAAGTTGATACAGATGTGTTTTTAAAGCCACATCTTTTTAAGTTGTATAGGTGATTCGATTATGAATGTGAGAATCCTACCGAAACAACCCTCAAATAGGCCGTCAGAACCTACCTTTAACATGTTATTTTAAAGTATTTCACAGCCACTGCGGATTATTTCATTCAAAACCACTCTTAACAGGTAGAGGGTCTGACACGTTATTTTAAAGTCATACCAGCTGGACGGTAAAATTCGTAACTCCATGGCTGTGTGTTGCGGTTTGTTTCAAACACCATACAGCAAGGAACCATCTCCTAGAGATGTCATCTTTTCAGCTTTTAAATTTTACACCTTTTTTGAGTGCATAAATGAAGTATCGATTAACGCACATAAAACATACTACGGCTGTGTCTTATTACAGTCTCTTTGCCGCGAATATAGTCTCAGCATACTTTCAGGGTCATTTTTCTCCACAGACAAATGGTAAACTACAGCTGTGGTTAAGTTGTGCAGCGAGGGGAGGGTAACCGGGACCATGTTTACTTTGTGATGGGTGTTGACCATTCCCTTCCTGCAACTTCAAAAGGTATGTGCGAGGAACAGACAGAGATAACACTTGGGACCCTATTTCGGCAATTTTCTGTAAATGTTCACATCCGTCATTACTGAAAAACAGCGTCGAAACCGCTGCCATGGAAAGAAATTGGTGTAATTTACCATGAACAGCCTAAACTCAAATGAAACCAAGTAATGAACTAATGTAGCTCTTGCTAAAGCCACAGTGTTTCTCGTGACATTCGGTGATGCTAAAAATCCTAGTAGAATCACAGACCATCGTTTGCAGAAATCTGTGAATATTCAGTAGTGAATAAAGTCTGTATCTATACTACAGGAGGGGGCGTGTCCCTCCTCTTGCACCCTTACGTACACCTGTAGTGGTCATGTTACAACACCCTCAGTGGCATTGTAGCGAGAAGGAAGTGCTTCTCTGGGCGGTATCACTAACCTGGTGTCTTTCTGCTTCGGTAAGTCCCTCGTTGCACAGTAGTAGCGCTCAGTCGCCAGGTTCCATGTAAGTGGTGATCCTGCTGTAGTGGAGTGTTTAGGGATGCCAGTTGTTAATTGTCAACAAAGTTTGTACCATACTTGTTTTAATATAGAAATTGCTTTGTCACACACGTCACAGAATCAGAATTTGCAATATAGCGGCTCTGGACTACGCCTTTACACACATTAACACCGTTTTCTGACTTTTCATAATGATAGACACTGCCCACGACACGAGTCGTTTTGATAACTAATACCTTCACTTTATATCTTCTTTAATAGCTGAGATATGCACTCGCGACCGTTCTTTTAGAGCCGCCCCGATTACTCGACCGTGCGTTTTAAGTGAGTTCTCGCGACTAACTCGCTCTGTCTTGCCGAAGGACAGCCGGCCGCGGTGGTCTCGCGGTTCTAGGCACGCAGTCCGGAACCGTGCGACTGCTACGGTCGCAGGTTCGAATCCTGCCTCGGGCATGGATGTATGTGATGTCCTTAGGTTAGTTAGGTTTAAGTAGTTCTAAGTTCTAGGGGACTAATGACCACAGCAGTTGAGTCCCATAGTGCTCAGAGCCATTTGCCGAAGGACAAGAGAGACCCCTCCCCCTTTCTCCCTCAGCCAATAAGGACGCTTCTCTCGTTTCGTACATATATATATGTATATATCGAAATCTTCAGCCACTGGGCGTTCAGATCTTTGTTGCTAGGCGGATCTGACGTCAAGTTTGCGAACATTGTGACGGAAGTTTGTCTCGGAACACTATCTCAGATTGTAAGATCCTACTCCCAAATAGTCGGATCTTGTCCCTACTAAGGTTGCACAACATTGCCTCCTGTGATTTCATCACTAATGCTCCTTACTGACGCTTAATTGTTAAATGTACATGTAGCCTGGCTGCTACCGAGCATTCCCGATCGCATAAATATGCATAATACTTGGCTTAAACACGTGAAGGGAAGGCACATATGCATTACAGTGTGTGTATGCTCCATCATCCAGACAGTCAGCTGTTCGAAAGACACAAGTTGCTCTGGATGCAGGCCACCGTGGAAAATTCACCTGGGCTTGCACGGGACCTGCGGAAATAATCGAATGCATCTCGATAAGCCGGCCGAAGTGGCCGTGCGGTTAAAGGCGCTGCAGTCTGGAACCGCGAGTCCGTTACGGTCGCAGGTTCGAATCCTGCCTCGGGCATGGATGTTTGTGATGTTCTTAGGTTAGTTAGGTTTAACTAGTTCTAAGTTCTAGGGGACTAATGACCTCAGCAGTTGAGTCCCATAGTGCTCAGGGCCATTTGAGCATCTCGATAGCTGTGGATTACGTGAAGATTATTGCGGACCATCTGCATCCTTTCCTGGTTGATGTCCTCCCCGAAGATTTTGGTACCTTCCAGTACGATAACTGTCCGTGTCACAAGTCCAGACTCGTGCTGCAGTGGTTTGAGAAGCATGTTAATGAATTGAAGTTGTTGCCTCGGCCACCAAATTCACCTTATCTGAATCCGATGGAACACACCTCGGACGCATAGAAACGACCAGTCCGTAATTTACGGGCATTACGTGATCTGTGAGTACACACGCGTTGCATATACTTCCGGAAACCTACCTGCGACTTGTGGAATCCAAGCCAAACAAAACGCTGCACCATTTTGTCTCAACGGTGGACCAACGAACTATAAAGATGGCCGTTTAATGTATTTTTATTTCAGTATAACTGCAACTGTGATTTAAATTGACGATTTATATGGGAATAGATATGCAGCCAGTCGCTTTTTTGGATTTTTGATACGATTTATTGTACCGCTAACATGTTTTCGAGCCACTGGAGGCTCATCATCAGATGGAGATGTTGTGAGCGTGTGGGTTGCTTTTATTCTGTTATACTGCGCAACGGATTGATCTGAGATGTTCCCTTTACTCTGTGGCTCCTGCAAGGTGCAATTTCCACCCCCACACTACTACAGAAGTCAGACAGACGCTCCTAACGTTCTAAAGAGAAATGCCTGAAAAACTTTCAGCAATAAATATCTTCTGGAGTCGTCCGCTGTAAGGAAATGACACAAAAATTCACAAAATTTCTTACGTAACTAGTGGGATACTTGGGTACTGGAGTAGTGCTAGTTAGTATAAGAAAAACATGAAACTAACGAAAATTATTATTTATTTTGCAAAAATTCTGAGAAATCACAATCGCACTTTTAGTTATGAATTGAACAAGTTATATTCTGGTTCTTTTCGGAATGTGAAGTTACCTCTCAAGGATAGGATTCGCTAATGAAATTTCTATACAAAGTTTAAGATTGTTATTGATTTGGCAGAATGGCTGAGAGCCGCGCCTACTCAACTTGAATAATTATCCGTTAGAATGTTGCTAGGTACGGTCGAGGCTGTTGTGTGTGAAATGTAGTGAAGTGTACTGTTGTGGAGGAAATATGGGGCTCGCAAGAGCTGTAGCGTACAATACCGTAAGCTGCGATGACTGCTGTCTGTGCTGCTCGCTGCTGACAAATAAGATAACTCTCGTTCTATGTGGATTGACCTTCGCCAATCAAACTCTCCCTACGCCTTGATGAAGTCAAGGACTTCTATTTGCCCCTAGTATAACTATTGGCGTGGTACTCCGGTCAGATAACCAGTCCACTGCGATGCCACTCAAAAATTCGCTCGCAGGCGTTTAACTATAACTCTGACCGTTCACACCGCACAAGAAGTGTGTCGGCCAAAACAGTGAACAATGCTTAATCGCAAGGACTCAATATAGAGTTGCACTTCGATTCGCTCTCGACAGAGGTGCTCTCCCAGTGAAGTAGTGAGGAGAGACTTGTTCCTCGCTCTTTGAGTACACGTACGAGCGCGTACGCTCTCGTTACGTGTTCTCGCTCCGAGAGCGACAACGGAACGGCCCCTCTCTACGCCAGACGTGAAGGAGTATGTCTTTCGGTCTCTTTCATTACTCAGTTCAAGGCGTCAGAAATATTGTCTGCCAATCAGCATTGCTCTTCTAAAACGGGAGAATGACGTTTCGTTTAAGGCGTTTGGCGTTTGCTGTCTCCCTGTGAAAATCTCTGAAACTGCGTGCTATGTGTAAAGAATGCGTAGGCTGGCCACTCCCACACAATGTAGCGTAATTTGCTTTTAAGCCGAACACGGGGTCATTCCCCCTTTTCACTTGGGCAAACGCTGTCTGCTCTAAGGGCAGTCACCGGCTTACAGAGATAGGCTGGGTCGTCCTCTGAAGGGACTGGCCCCCTGGCGTGCGGTCTGCCTCTCTCAAACTAAAGGCTCCTGTGACCGTTGTGTCTGGAATGTATGTGTGTACGCCAGACTGGAGTATTTCAACCACGGTACATTTACTTGTTATTTGCATATTGTTTACATAAATTCATAGAACATTGACTTTGTCTTATCGAGTTTGGGTTCGAATGAAACGTCTTGATGTGCGGAATATGATTGTGAGGGCGGAATATGTAAGCAATGAAGGTCAGGAGACCACGATGTCTTACAGTGTTGCAGAAGCATTATATTCTGAGGTGACAAGAGTCACGGTATATCGATATGCACATATATGGATGATGGAAGTATCGCGTACGCGAGATATAAAAGGGCAGTGCATCGGTGGAGCTGTCATTTGTACTCCGGCGATTCATTTGAAAATGTTTCTGACATGGCCGCACCAGGGGAATTTACAGACTCTGAAAGCGGAATGGTAGCTGTGCCTACACGCATGAGACATTTCAGTTAACAAATGGTTAAGAAATTCATTATTTCGGGATCCACAGTGTCAAGAGTGTGCCGAGAATATCACATTTCAGGCATTGCCTCACACCACAGACAACGCAGCGGCCGACGGCCTTCACTTAACGACCGAGAGAAGCAGCGTTTATGATAACTGTCAGTGTTAACAGACAAGCAACATCGCGTGAAATAATCTCAAAAATTAATTTGGACGTTTGTCAAACATATCCGTTTGGACAGTACGGCAAAATTTGGTGTTAATAGGCTATGACAGTACAATACCGAGGTGCGTGCCTTTCCTATCAGCAAGACGTCGCCTGTAGCGTCTTTCATAGACTCGTGACGTCATCGGTTGTACCAAAGACGAATGGAAAATCGTGGTCTGGTCAGATGAGCCCCGATTTCGGATGGTAAGAGCTGAGGGTAGGGTTTAAGTGTGGCGCAGACGCCACAAACCCAAGGACCCAATTTGTCAAAAAGGCCCCGTACAAGTCGGTGGTGGTTCCGTAATGGTGTGGGCAATGTTCATATGGAATGGACTGGGGCCTCTGGTCCAAGTGAAACCTAGCATTGACTGTAAATGGTTACGTTCAGCTACACTACTGGCCATTAAAATTGCTACACAACGAACATGACGTGCTACAGACGCGAAATTTAACCGACGGGAAGAAGATGCTGTGCTATGCAAATGAGTAGCTTTTCAGAGCATTCACACAAGGTTGGCGCCGGTGGCGACACCTACAACGTGCTGACATGAGGAAAGTTTCCAACCGATTTTCATACACAAGCAGCAGTTGACCGGCGTTGCCTGGTGAAACGTTGTTGTGATGCCTCGTGTAAGGAGGAGAAATGTGTAGCATCACGTTTCCGACTTTGATGAAGGTTGGATTGTAGCCTATCGCGTGCTGCTCACGTTGGTCGAGATCCAATTACTGTTAGCCAATATGGGATCGGTGGGTTCAGGAGGGTAATACGGAACGCCGTGCTGGATCCCAACGGCCTCGTATCACTAGCAGTCGAGATGACAGGCATCTTATCCGCATGGCTGTAACGGATCGTGCAGCCACGTCTCAATCCCTGAGTCCACAGACGGGAACGTTTGCAAGACAACAACCATCTGCACGAACAGTTCGACGACGTTTGCAGTAGCATGGACTATTAGCTCGGAGACAATGGCTGCGGTTACCCTTGACGCTGCATCACAGACAGGAGCCGGCCGGCGTGGCCGTGCGGTTCTAGGTGCTTCAGTCTGGAACCGCGTGACCGCTACGGTCGCAGGTTCGAATCCTGCCTCGGGCATGGATGTGTGTGATGTCCTTAGGTTAGTTAGGTGTAAGTAGTTCTAAGTTCTAGGGGACTGATGACCACAGATGTTAATTCTCATAGTGCTCAGATCCATTTTTTGAACAGACAGGAGCGCCTGCGATGGTGTACTCAACGACGAACCTGGCTGCACGAATGGCAAAGCGTCATTTTTTCGGATGAATCCAGGTTCTGTTTTTCGCATCATGATGGTCGCATCCGTGTTTGGCGACTTCGCGGTGAACGCACATTGGAAGCGTGTATTCATCATCGCCATACTGGCGTATCATCCGGCGTGATATTACAGAATTCGAAACCAGAACAGCTGTTAGCATGAGTGACATAAAAGTAGATATCTTAGGTGTTGCGAAACAACTCAAATCACCTAAGAAAGGCAAGTCTTGACGAAAGATCTGCTCCTAAAGACTGAAAAGAAGCACAGGTCACACCAATATTCAAGAAAGGAAATGGAAGTAACCCATTGAATTACAGACCCATATCACTGACCTCAATTTGCAGTAGGATTTTGGAGCATATTGGTATATCATCTGGACCGGAAGACTTGCCTTTCAAAAAATGGTTCAAATGACTCTGAGCACTATGGGACTTAACATCTATGGTCATCAGTCCCCTACAACTTAGAACTACTTAAACCTAACTAACGTAAGGACAGCACACAACAACTTGCCTTTCTTAAGTGATTTGAGTTGTTTCGCAACACCTAAGATATCTACTTTTATGTCACTCATGCTAACAGCTGTTCTGCTTTCGAATTCTGTAATATCACGCGAGATGATACGCCAGTATGGCGATGATGAATACACGCTTCCAATGTGCGTTCATCGCGAAGTCGCCATAACGTCTTCTCCTTTTCTATTTTGTATGATACCTCCTAAGAATACTGTTTCTCTCGCCTTGCTGCCTTTACTGATACAATAGCTAAGCGCTATTAAGCTTTAAAGTCCAGCAAAGAATGCTACAGAGCATGTCAGCATTAGTATAAAACACAGTGGGGAATAGACTGAGATCCCAGAGGACAGTGCATATGTATCGAAATTTATCTGGGTGTTCTGAATCGAAACAACGTGTACTCCTGACGAGCGTAGACTTACGAAAATAAAAAATTGTTTCTGGTTTGTGGCCATTTGCTTCATCTTGCTGAACGATGTAATCCGTGGAATCACTGCCAAGCTATAACATCACCTATTGCTCAAGCATATAAACGTTTGTTGAAACACATTCCCGGTATGGAAAAATGGGCAGTACAATTTTTTCAATGGCATTGCACAGAACATATTAGTTTTCGTTGAGTCACTCTAATGTTTAGGAACACAAAAGGCATTTCTGTTCCCTGTATTCGAATGTTGTGCAGATTAATCTTGCAACTTACGTGGAAGTTCGCCTCTTGCTAAGAAAATGTATCTTTCGCCATGGCTTCCAGCATTATCATTACATAATTTCGATTGCTTACGCTTGTGTAACGATTGGAACTTCTAACTTTCTTATATACTATCAATGTATCACTTTACATTACATAGTTATAGTCGTTTTGACTTTCTCTGTATAAGGATAAACTTCCGTTCTAAGAAATGATTCTTCCTATACACAGTGATGAAACAAAACATTTTGACGATTTATGTGGGAATAAATATGCAACCAGTCGCTTTCTTGGAATTTGATACGATTTAGTGTATGATTAACATGTTTTCTACCTACACAGCAACACGATGCAATTCACTGTAAGTACCAGGAACATAACAACCTTTTCGTTCCATAAACGCTTCTACACCGGTAGCTAAATTTCCATCATTTTCGCCAGCACCCTCACCGCAGTATCTAGCTACACCTTATCCACGATATAATGTTCTTGCAACGCCTCCATCCGATGAGGAGCCTGCAGTGGCCCGAAAACACGTATACTACAGACCGTTGAAATTGCTACACTAAGAAGAAATGCAGATGACAAAACGGGTATTCATTGGACAAATATATTATACTAGAATTGACATGTGATTACATTTTCACTCAATTTGGGTGCATATATCCTGAGAAATCAGTACCCAGAACAACCACCTCTGGCCGTAATAACGGCCTTGATACGCCTGGTCATTGAGTCAAACAGAGCTAGGATCGCGTGTACAGGTACAGCTGCCCATGCAGCTTCAACACGATACCACAGTTCATCAAGAGTAGTGACTGGCGTATTGTGCTCGGCCACCATTGACCATACGTTTTTAATTGGTGAGAGATCTAGAGAATGTGCTGGCCAGGGCAGCGGTCGAACATTTCCTGTATCCAGAAAGGCCCGTACAGGACCTGGAACATACGGTCGTGCATTATCCTGCAGAAATGTAGGGTTTCGCAGGGATCGAATGAAGGGTAGAGCCACGGGTCGTAACACATCTGAAATTCAACGTCCACTGTTCAAAGTGCCGTCAATGCGAACAACAGGTGACCGAGACGTGTAACCAATGGCACCCCATACCATCACGTCGGATGATACGCCAGTATGGCGATGATGAATAGACGCTTCCAATGTGCGTTCACCGCGAAGTCGCCATAACGTCTTCTCCTTTTCTATTTTGTACGATACCTCGTAAGAATACTGTTTCCCTCGCCTTGCCGCCTTTACTGATACAATAGCATCTTCAGTATTAGACACAAAGGAACTACTGAATAATACAGGTGAAGCGTTCAAAAGAAAAGAAGCTCTCTCCAGTTTTGTCGTATAATGTTTCTTGTCAAATAGTTGCAGATAATGTTGTTACGATGTGAAATTATACGCATAATGAAAGAAAAAAGTCGTACTTGTTGCTGATATGTCCAGTAAATGAGACTACACACACCCAGAAAAGCCACGTGATTCAAAAGAGAACGAATCACGAGTTCAATGTTATGGCATACGTCCTTTTCCCCGTCAGCATTGTTGATTTCTCGTCGATCTAAGGACCTTTATAAAAACGCATTACTAAAGAAAATATGTAGCTTCCTCATCGATCACAATTTCATGGATGAAGGAGATCAAAACATAAACTCAATACACATAGAACTATATAATTATACTTTCAAACTAGAAAGAGGCTGTGGACCTATGTGATCTAGAGCCAAAAACTGTGAACTGGGATTTTCAGTCATGCTCAGAAAGTTAGCAAGTGGGCTAGCGTTTTTTTTTAATTTGACAGTTAGTTTTTGACCCACAAGGAACATCAAAGCATTAAAAGTCAGGATCTATGGACGTGTCCCAACGTTTTCTCAAACAGCGAGTGAAGATTGTTAATAATTTTCTTAGCAGTGTCAATTGGAGAGCAAGATACAGCAATCTGCCTATTTTCGCTTGATGAGCGTATGCTGCAGTACATTCTTGCTAAACAAAACCGCAGTGGCTGTTGATTAATTCATTATTAGTTTAACCGATTGCTCAGCCTAAAAAATCAGGTACATCTGAACAGAAAAAACAGAGATTGGCGGAAATTTTTTTAAAAACCTCAGACGAGGTCCAGTGAAATCTATGTGTAACGTCAATGATGTTTAGATACTAAACATTCGAAACAGACAGTAATCCTCACAAGAATCGGGTATTCAACAATCAGCCACAAATAATCCTGATCTAATAGAGAGAGTCATGACGGATACAGGGATTAGTGAACACAAGATCATTGTAGCGAGGCTCAAAACCATATTAACCAAAACCACTAAAATTAATCGCAAAATATATCTATTCAAAACAGCAGATAAAAATTCGCTTGATGCCTTCCTATGAGAGTGTCTCCACTCCTTCCAAACTAATTATGTAAGTGTAGACCAGATATGGCTCAAACTCGATGATACAGTATCGGCAGCAGTAGATACATTCATACCGCATAAGTTAATAAGAGACGGGACTGATCCACCATGGTACACAAAGCACGTCATAACGCTGTTGCGGGACCAACGAAAAAACCATGCCGAATTCAGAAGAACGCAAAATCCCCAAGACTGGCTAAGTTTCACGGAAGCTCGAAATTTAGTGCGGACGTCAATGCGAGATGCTTTTAATAGTTTCCATAATCAAACATTGTCTCAAAATATGCAGGAAACCCAAAGAGATTCTGGTCGTATGTAAAATACACCAGTGGCAAAAAAGTAGTCAATACCATCACTGCGCGATAGCGATGGAAATGTTACCGATGATGGTGCCACTAAATCGGAGTTACTAAATACAGTTTTCCGTAATTCCTTCACGAAAGAAGACGAAGTAAATATTACAGAATTCGAAACCAGAACAGCTGTTAGTATGAGTGACATAAAAGTAGATATCTTAGGTGTTGCGAAACAACTCAAATCACCTAAGAAAGGCAAGTCTTCCGGTCCAGATGATATACCAATCAGGTTCCTTTCAGAGTATGCAGACACAATAGCGCCTTTCTTAGCAATCATATACAACCGCTCACTTGACGAAAGGTCTGCTCATAAAGACTGAAAAGAAGCACAGGTCACACCAATATTCAAGAAAGGAAATGGAAGTAACCCATTGAATTACAGACCCACATCACTGACCTCAATTTGCAATAGGATTTTGGAGCATATACTGCACTCGAAGATTATGAATCACCTTGAAGAAAATGACTTATTGATACATAACCAGGACGGATTCAGAAAGTATCAAACTTGTGCAACACAGCTAGCTCTTTATTCCCATGCAGTAATGAGTGCTGTCGACAAGGGATCTCAGAACGATTCCATATTCCTAAATTTCCAGAAGGCTTTTGATACCATTCCTCACAAGCGACTGTTAATCAAATTGCGTGCATATGGAGTATCGTCTCAATTGTGTGACTGGATTCGTGATTTACTCTCAGAGAGGTCACAGTTCGTAGTGATAGACGGTAAATCATCGAGTAGAACAGAAGTGTTATCTGGCGTTCCGCTAGGTAGTGCCATAGGTCCTCTGCTGTTCCTGATTTACACAAATGATCTAGGTGATAATTTGAGCAGCCCCCTTAGATTGTTTGCAGATGACGCTGTAATTTACCGTCTAGTAAAATCATCAGACAGTCAATTCCAATTACAAAATGATATAGAGAGAATCTCTGTATGGTCCGAAAAGTGGCAATTGGCACTAAACAAACAAAAGTGCGAGGTCATCCACATGGGTACTAAAAGAAATCCGATAAATTTTGGGTATACGATAAATCGCACAAATCTAAGGGCTGTCAATTCGTCTAAATACCTAGGAATTACAATTACAATTACTTAAATTGGAAAGACCACATAGATAATATTGTGGGGAAGGCGAAACAACGACTGCGCTTTGTGGGCAGAACACTTAATGGATGCGACAAACCCACTAAAGAGACAGTCTACATTACACTTGTCCGTCCTCTGCTGGAATAATGCTGCACGGTGTGGGATCCTGTCACTGCTATGATACGCGAGTTGGGGTGGCACTCACTGAAAGAAAGGCGGTTTTATTTGCGGCGAGATCCAATTACGACATTTTAATCACCAACATTCTCTTCCGAATGCGAAAATATTTTGTTGACAGCCACCTACGTAGGGAGAAATGATCATAATAATAAAATAAGGGAAATCAGAGTTCGAACGGAAAGATTTCGGTGTCCCTTTTTCCCACGCGCCATTCGTGAGTGGAATGGTAAAGAAGTAGCATGAAAATGGCTCGATGAACAGTCTGCCAGGCACTTAAGTGTGAACTGCAGAGTAGCCTGTAGATGTAGATGTAGATATTCACATTCAAATCATTACAGCAAAACATAGAGATTATTGGACGGCCACTTTACACTCAGTCAAGTTGTGTTAGGCTGGAGTAGCAGTAGTCACAATGCAAATGGCGGAATGGAGACGGCCATGGTAAATGCCCTAAGTTCTATAATAAAAATGTATCAACCGGACCTAATTGGTAAGTGCCTCAAGTTCTAAAGAGAAAGAAGAAGGACGATATAATAACAATGTGTCATCCCGATCAAGGGATGAATACAACTTGTAAAAGGGGGCTGTATCAAGCTATCCGGAAGAGGGAAATAACGGTATTATTGTGCAGGGCCATATTGTTGTTGTGGTCTTCAGTCCTGAGACTGGTTTGATGCAGCTCTGCATGCTACTCTATCCTGTGCAAGCTTCTTCAGCTCCCAGTAACTACTGCAACCTACATCCTTCTGAATCTGCTTAGTGTATTCATCTCTTGGTCTCCCTCTAAGATTTTTACCCTCCACGCTGCACTCCAACGCTAAATTTGTGATCCTTTGATGCCTCAGAACATGTCCTACCAACCGGTCCCTTCTACTAGTCAAGTTGTGCCACAAACTCCTCTTCTCCCCAATTCTATTCAATACCTCCTCAGTTGTTATGTGATCTACCCATCTAATCTTCAGCATTCTTCTGTAGCACCACATTTCGAAAGCTTCTATTCTCTTCTTGCCCAAACTATTTATCGTCCATGTTTCACTTCCATACATGGCTAAACTCCATACAAATACTTTCAGAAACGACTTCCTGACACTTAAATCTATACTAGATGTTAACAAATTTCTCTTCTTCAGAAACGCTTTCCTTGCCATTGCCAGCCTACATTTTATATCCTCTCTACTTCGACCATCATCAGTTATTTTGCTCCCCAAATAACAAAACTCCTTTACTACTTTAAGTGTCTCATTGCCTAATCTAATTCCCCCAGCATCACCCGACTTAATTCGACTGCATTCCATGATCCTCGTTTTGCTTTTGTTGATGTTCATCTCATATCCTCCTTTCAAGACACTGTCCATTCCGTTCAACTGCTCTTCCAAGTCCTTTGCTGTCTCTGACAGAATTACAATGTCATCGGCGAACCTCAAAGTTTTTATTTCTTCTCCATGGATTTTAATACCTACTCCCAATTTTTCTTTTGTTTCCTTTGCTGCTTGATCAATATACAGATTGAATAACATCGGGGAGAGGCTACCACCCTGTCTCACTCCCTTCCCAACCACTGCATCCCTTTCATACCTCTCGACTCTTATAACTGCCATCTGCTTTCTGTACAAATTGTAAATAGCCTTTCGCTCTCTGTATTTTACCCCTGCCACCTTAAGAATTTGAAAGAGAGTATTCCAATCAACATTGTCAAAAGCTTTTTCTTAGTCTACAAATGCTAGAAACGTAGGTTTGCCATTCCTTAATCTTTCTTCGAAGATAAGTCGTAGGGTCAGTATTGCCTCACGTGTTCCAACATTTCTACGGAATCCAAACTGATCATCCCCGAGGTCAGCTTCTACCACTTTTTCCATTCGTCTGTAAAGAATTCGCGTTAGTATTTTGCAGCTGTGACTTATTAAACTAATAGTTCGGTAATTTTCACATCTGTCAACACCTGCTTTCTTTGGGATAGGAATTATTATATTCTTCTTGAAGTCTGAGGGTATTTCGACTGTCTCATACATCTTGCTCACCAGATGGTAGAGTTTTGTCAGGACTGGCTCTCCCAATGCCGTCAGTAGTTCCAATGGAATGTTGTCTACTCTCGGGGCCTTGTTTTGACTCAGGTCTTTCAGTGCTCTGTCAGACTCTTCACGCAGTATCGTATCTCCCATTTCGTCTTCATCTACATCCTCTCCCATTTCCATAATATTGTCCTCAAGTACATCGCCCTTGTATAGACCCACTATATACTCCTTCCACCTTTCTGCTTTCCCTTCTTTGCTTAGAACTGGGTTTCCATCTGAGCTCTTGATATTCATACAAGTGGTTCTCTTTTCTCCAAAAGTTTATTTAATTTTCCTGTAGGCAGTACATATCTTACCCCTAGTGAGATAAGCCTCTACATCCTTACATTTGCCCTCTAGCCATACCTGCTTAGCCATTTTGCCCTTCCTGTCGATCTCATTTTTGAGACGTTTATATTCCTTTTTGCCTGCTTCATTTACTGCACTTTTATATTTTCTCCTTTCTTCAATTAAATTCAATATTTCTTCTGTTACCCAAGGATTTCTACCAGCCCTCGTCTTTTTACCTACTTCATCCTCTGCTGCCTTCAGTACTTCATCCCTGAGAGCTCCCCATTCTTCTTCTACTGTATTTCTTTCCCCCATTCCTGTCAATTTTTCCCTTATGCTCTCCCTGAAACTCTGTGCAACCTCTGGTTTAGTCAGTTTATCCAGATCCCATCTCTTTAAATTCCTACCCGTTTGCAGTTTCTTCAGTTTTAATCTACAGTTCATAACCAATAGATTGTGGTCAGAGTCCACATCTGCCCGAGGAAATGTCTTTCAATTTAAAACCTGGTTCCTAAATCTCTGTCTTACCATTATATAATCTATCTGATGCCTACTAGTATCTCCAGGATTCTTCCATGTATACACCCTTCTTCTATGATTCTTGAACCAAGTGTTAGCTATGATTAAGTTAAGCTCTGTGCAAAATTCTACCAGACGGTTTCCTCTTTCATTTCTCACCTGCAATCCACATTCACCCACTATGTTTCCTGCTCTCCCTTTTCTTACTCTCGAATTCCAGTCACCCATGACTATTAAATTTTCGTCTGCCTTCACTACGTGAATAATTTCTTTTATAATCATCATACATTTCATCAATTTCTTCATCATATGTAGAGCTAGTTGGCATATAAACTTGTACTACTGTAGTAGGGCCATGTAACTGACGTAAAAGAAATAAAATCATATAAACTGTATTGAAATAAAGGAACCTATAATGAAAAGAAGATGGGCAGAAGGTAAAAAAGAGTGGCACGGAAAACAAATAAATAGAAATAAAAAATCTTGTCTCTTGGCTTATACTCCCGAAATATCAGACGAGAAAAAGTACGTGCCGATACCAGCTGAATACTGAACACACGGAAGAGCGTCGAGTTGACAGGGAAGTGCGGGGCAGATCTGAAAATAGGCAGCGCGGCGATGTACCTGATGATACAACTTTAGGTTGCGAAACCGGCTGTATTTCTAAAGGATTATTCAACAGCTGCTGCAGTTTTGTTTAACAAGAATGCATTCTTACAGTTGTGGTTACTCACAATATAAAGAGTGTTGCTATACTATTGTACTATTTCTACTTCTGCACGTGAATCTCTTCTCATATAATAAACTGTGCAGCGTAACTAAGCATTTGTAGGACACTTATATTTCATAACTGAATGACAATGTACCTTCATTTCACACCATTTAAATGGTTGACAAAAAAAATGGCCAAACTTTTGGTAACCGTTCCCCACACTCACACAGGAAAAAAATGTGTTATTTGGACATGGGTCCTTGCATGCTTTATGTCCATGATCGAGCTCGGTTTCTACAACTCTTCATCACATTAACCATCAGCTTAGAAACGAAACCTCATCCACGAACAGAACATATATACTACAGTGAGGACGACACACTATTTAATGCATCATTCGGAGAAGCGTACCCGTGCAGGAAAATCAGCTGATGATAGTGCCTGCACACACTGTACAAATCGTTCTCAGTCAGCACAATGTTACATGTGGTCAACGTTATTTGTTGCACTTAATTGTCTTACGCCTACACTACGGTCGTCGTCATCTGTAGGAAGAAGTGCCTCTTCCAGCTGAGGCGTCCTCGTCCTTCTAGGCTCCCCCAGTCGCGACTACTGGACTTCAGCGTCCCGTGTTCGCTAAGACGACGATCTGTTGCTTGAAATGTCCTCCTGTCGGGGAATTATAGTTCCGGAAAACTCTCCCGATACAAACGTTCCACAGCCATTACCATCTGCTAACCCGTACAGCAAATGGACGTCTGTGAACTTTGCATTTGAGTATACTTCCATTGCGCTGTATCGGAACCAAGTCCGTAATAAACACTAAACAGCTGATACTACGTGCTTGCTGCTAGTAGAGCAATGAAGTTAGTTGCAAGTCGGTACAAGCAATGAAGTGAGTCACATGTCAACATTACCTTCGTTCCATTGGAAAAACAATTACGGTTGACGTAAGAATGACAACTTCCAAAATTTTAAAGAGTCCTTAAATTTGAAAAACTAATAAATCCTGTACTCATCCACTGCCATACCCATTCCCCATCTCGCTCATACCACACCTAAACACCATCCTCTCTATCTCTTTTTTACACATTTTTACACACACACACACACACACACACACACACTCTCTCTCTCTCTCTCTCTCTCTCTCTCTCTCTCTCCCTTTCCCTCCCTCCCTTTTCCCCTCCCATCCCTCCCTCCCTCCTCCCCCTTTCCCCTCACCATATGTATACTACCCTCTGAATTGAGCATTGAGAAACATGCCAAACATGACTTCACTACCAGGAATATTGTCCTAAACACTTTGTTGTTTATTTTGTGAATAGCATAAGAGAAAAAATGCAATGTTAAAAAATAATACTAATTTTTATAAAGAAAGTAACGTAATAAATATATATATTATTACGAATGCCACACAAAACGAAAAATGAGCAAAGAAAATCTCTGTCTCCACAAAAACTCTTTGGAGACAACAACAGCCACACTCTCTGGTTTGTTTACATTTTGTAAAGTATGTGGGAGTCGCCATCTGTGGAAGAGTGCCTGTTTCATTTGATATTTAACGAGACTGGAAAGCATACATTAGAAAGTGATCTATAACGTGGAAATGAAGCGTTTCCAGGCCCATGTCCTCTATGTGTGAGGAATGTTTCTTGAAAGTTTGGCCATACCTTCTTGTTATACCCTATACAAATGACATTGCTCATCTGTCAACAGTTCCATTCTCGAATGGAAGAAGTTGAGGCTAATAATAACTGATGGGAATGAACTACATAACCTACATGATATCGACTAAGATGAGATATCATTGACGGGATACGTAACTGTCTCGAGCGTCTTTACTGAATGCCTTTATTTCTACTTCACAACTAAATTTTGTGGTCTGATCCCCGTCTAGCCTTCTCAAGAAATTATATTTTACCGCTAGCTAATTAGTTTCAGGTCTGTGTCTCCTGGTGTGTCTGACTATCCGTCAAAGCGTGTTGGTAGGCTTGTTCTCACAGATAATACTTATGAGTGATGTGCTCACAGGCTGTTTGTGTAGAAGTCAATTTTTTTTTAAAGAAACAGGTAGCATTCAAGGTGTCGTGGTCATTAGACACGGACCTCTAACTCAAACAAATAAGCTCCGGGGGAAGCAGTACCTTCGTCCTCCGTGTGATAGTATTTCGTTACTTGCCTCCAATGATTATGGACTTATGGAAACCAAGGAAAACGTGAATAACGTTGACTGGGCTCAGATTTGAATTACACCATCTGACAACAAAAGTGAAGCACAAATGAAATTTTGTAAACACACAAAACATCGGCGGTGTGTAATTGATTCGAACTGTAATTCTCTGTGACTGATAGAACCTCCACCAGAACGGCCAGCCACCAGAGATCAAAAAATTGTTCAAATGCGTGAGAATTCTTAAGGGTTCAACCTGCTGAGGTTTCCGGTTCCTACTTAAACTAACTTATACTAAGAACAATACACACACCCATGCCCGAGGGAGGACTCGAACTTACGGTGGATGGGCTGCGCATTCTGTGACGTGGCGCCACAAACCGCACGGCCACCAGAGTTCATTTGTGTTGTTCGTGTTTAGCGTTGTTGCCAGACCTGGTGGGATTTGCAAAGGCGTGAGCAGCGATAGGTGTTGAATGATCACTGTGAAGGACTTAAGGATGCTGAACAATTGTGTGAGTCAGCTTTATCATCACCTAACAGGGTTTGAAAGGGGCTTCATTGTGGGACTCCATTTGGAAGGCTGGTCGAATGGTGCAAAATCCAGATTCGTGGGGCATTCGGATATGACAGTGACCTGACGTTGAACCGTATAGGAATTTGAGGGTAGGCACGCTTGTCGTCAAGTTTTGAGTCTGCCACGTTAGACCACCACAAAGGAGGTTCGCCATATTGTGCACAAAGCATATCGTAACCCCTTCACATCTGCGCCTGCCATCCGAGAACGAGTAATGATGATGATGATGATGACTGATTTGAGGGGCGCTCAACTGCGCGGTTATCAGCGCCCGTACAAATTCCCAACCTTTGCCCAGTCCAGTCTCGCCACTTTCATGTATGATGATGAAATGATGAGAGACACAAACAGTCATCTCGAGGCAGGTGAAAATCCCTGACCCCACCGGGAATCGAACCCGGGACCCCGTACTCGGGAAGCGACATGCTGCAATATACCCCTTGCCCGTACGTAGGTTGACGTTAACACCACAATACAAACGGCGGTATTTGGAGTTGCATCGTGACTACTTATAAATGGCGTTACGTTGCACGATCGTCATCAGCGAGTATTGCGGCGACCCACGGACATATCCTGCTCTTCCAATGTGTTAGAGAGGTACAATAGTGTTAGCCCTGACATCACGGCCTGGACAGCTATCGAGTACGACTTCAGGTCTCTGGTGACACTGATTTTGGGATCTCTGATGCCATAACGGTACGTCGCCGACATCCTGTGTAATCAAAATTTCCTCGCATGAATGCTGTTGTGCCATTTTTGAATAGGACAGTGCTCGTCCACCCAAGGTATGTGTGTGTATGAAATGCCCGAGTGATGCTGAGGTACTCCCGTGCAAGCAAGGTCTCCAGATCTCTGCCCGACAGAACATATGTGGCACCGTCCCAGGGCCAGTCTCTAGGCTATCAAGGATCACTTACAACAGTTGCGGGCAGTATTGTCTGAGGAGAAGATACGACGGATTTATGACACTCTTCCCAATCGAATCAGTGTATGCATCCAGACCAGAAGCGGCGCATAGTCATAGTGATAAGTGGGCTCATACAGTCAATTTCTTTAGAAGTTAGAATCGATGTTGTAATCACTGAAATAACATCACTTACTCTTCCAACACGTGAATTTTCTTTCCGTTTCCTTCTCACCGTCTGGGTGTCTCACTTTATATTTTGACTGGCAGTTAATGTTCGTAGCGAATACATATGTTGCATTTTGAACACTGCGCAAAAGCCGTACATCTGTTTATTTTCTGCTTTAGTGTTAATTTTGTGTCAGTCGTAATAGTGCATTAGATAAGTTTTTATGTAATAAGTTCTTTTTTTCTTTAAGAAAAAAATTACTCTGCGCAGTTCGACTAATAAAAAATGTCGCCACGCCATCTACATAGGGAGATATTGCAGTGGCAATCCCACAGGATTCAATCTCAGCACTGTTCTTGCTTTATGTTTACTATTTACCATTTTATTTTAACTAGGAGGCTGACTTAGTCCTATTTAGAGATGACACAATCGTTGTTGTGGACCTGAGCAAAGAACCACCAACAGAAATCATAGTAAATGATGCTTCAGTGCAAGTTATTGATTGGTTCTCCAGATATTGGATAACCTCAAACTTTGAAAAAACATACAATTCTGTGCTTTCAAAAATACGAACCCAGTACATCAACAAAAAATATATCAACAAAAAAATATTAACCCAGTTTATCAACAAAAAAATAATAAACAGGACATAAAGTTGCAAGTTTTTAGGTGTGCGCGTTGTGGAAAAGCCGCAGAGTAGACCTGTTAAAACGTTTATTATTATTATTATTATTATTATTATTATTATTATTATTTTAATGTTCTGGCACATGACTCATTAACATTCGCCTTCCTGGTCCCCTATACAATGTTTTTAAGTCTGAATTACAATCACTTAATTTTGTACACTCCTTTAAATGTTCTTTGTTCTTGATAGGAACACTCTTGTGACACAGAACACCTTCTGGAGACGACAGGATGGAAATCTTATGCACATGGGTTGATAGACAGTCATGTCCTGTAGTCAAGCGGAATGTGGCTACTGCTTCTCTTCTTGGTCCATCAGGCACTAACGGGTTGTCCATGAGAGTTTTCCAGATCTTTCCTTCAGATGATATTTTATGGATCGTTTTAAATCTTCTTGAAATGCGTTTCACTGCAAAACACAACATGCTAGTTCTTCAAGTCTGTTTAATTTTTGTGCCCTTTTTGGCTATAAAATCGGCTTTTTCATTATCATCTAAGCCACAGTGTAATGCTATCCACTGAATTGCAGTCTTATTGTTCTTCTACGTAGACATTATACTCATTATGGACTTATTTCACTTGAGCAACGTTTTGATCTTTTGTGTTCATAACTTCCATATTGCTGCTCTGGAAGTACAAAATATAACTGCAGTGTTGAATGGGTGTAAATAGTTGTTTTGCTGCAGTTCTGATGTCTTCAACTTCACCTTGAAAATTTGAGTGGTGCGGTCACATTCCCTGATAGGAAGGGAAAATTTTCCTATTTATTCGTACGCCAGTGTTGCGTTCCTTTTCCATTACTGAATCATCTGTGTAGATGTGGAGTTTCACGTATTTTGCTATGAGAACAATTTCCAGCGTTTCCACAAAACGCATGAGTTAACGTATTTTGCATATTTCCGTTTACTGTTGTCATATGGTTCAAATGGCTCTGAGCACTGTGGGACTTAACTTCTGAGGTCATCAGTCCCCTAGAGCTTAGAACTACTTAAACCTAAGTAACCGAAGGACATCACACACATCCATGCCCGAGGCAGGATTCGAACCTGCGACCGTACCGGTTGCGCGGTTAGAGGCTGTAGCGCCTAGAACCGCTCGGCCACTCCGGCCGGTGTTGTCATATGGGGGTAATACTCTGGGGTGACATCTCACTTAGGCTTAAGTATTCATTGCACAAAAGAAAGTATTTAGAATTGTGTGGGGGATTCACAGGCACAAATCATGCAAGCGTCTCTTTAACTACTGGGAGTATTAATCACAGCTTCACATTACATTTATTCATTCGTGAAATTTACTATCAAGAATCCATCTAGGTCTCGCGTCCGTCGGCCGTCGTAATTTAATATATTATTATTGTTATTATTTTTTGATTGTTGCCGACTTACATGGTGGGCCTTAATAAAAATGATATTTCATTTAATTTTGATTTACGATTAAATGCTTTCCTGAAGTTCTCCTTTTTAACAATATTATAATCTCAAATTATTTGTTACGTTAATGAATGTTAGACTCGCTGAATCTTAAAACATGAGCATATAAGTTGAACAATGCAATAAACTTTTCATATTAATTTCCTCGGCTAGTCAGTTCACATTAAAGCAAGAAATCTCTAGTTATTAATTACAATTGCGGCCCACACACGCGCGAGAGTATTTTTCTTACCTCCGTTAACCACTGTATTGTAGTCGGAGTCCTGGCTCTGGCTCTCGGCTATGGTACTGAAAATAAGAATCTTAAAGCTACGTATTTCTGCAATTTCATGCGGCTGTGGAGAAAAATTAATATTATGTTAATATCGAACGAGTTTTCCGCTCCCGCTAATTTTCCGTAAGTTAATATCGCCACGTAATGGCGTCGTTTGCTGCATCGGCCGCTGCGATTGTTGAACTGTAATTTACTTGAATGCAGATTAATTCAAGGAAGGCGGACATGAAATCTGGATCACCTCTTACAAATTAAAAGTGCACAATAATATTAAATGAATATATTGTATGCTTAACTCATACAAATATGCTTACATTTGCCAGCACTCGCAAAATGTCCGTCTATACACAATCAAGACAAGAGAAGAAGTGAAGACGACTAAAAAATTAACAAAAGAGCGTATCTTGTCACCTCTTTAGATCATTTTGTCATAAATTATTTCTTTGGAATCGAAACTTACATAGAGAAATTATTATTTTACGGCTACATGATAAAAATATATTATTCAATTTTTAAATGTCTCTTCTTTATAAATACTGTTTTTTAAATCTTTTCGTAATATAGCACTGGGGACGCTATATAGGATAGACAGTAACTGAGATATTCATAAGTATAACAATACAACGAAAAATGTTCTGCGATATAATTTGCTGAATGTAAATCTGGCACAGAAAGGAGTGAATATGCCGTTATAAAAGTCCTTGACGGTTTACCCATGCAAATACGAAAATAAATTCTCCGGCACATAGCAGGAGTGTTTTAAAATGTTTCTCCTTAACAACTATTTCTGTACTACAGAGGAATTCTTGAATAGAAGTAGTTACTCATTCTCACCGAAAAAGAACTGTTAAATGGCATGCATTTAGCCATAAGTACTTTTCCGTCTTTTTTAGGTTTCCCTCCCTGAGTTAGTAAAAACGTAACCCTTATAGAATCACTTTATTGTCCGTATGCCTATCTGTCAGATTGTTAAGCGCTCTTTCTCTCAGGAAATGGCAGATGTATCAAGTTGAAATTTATGTCAGACACTAAGGTCTATGATTCCTCGACGGTGTGAAAAATTTAAGCTCCTAAGTCAATGCAATGAAAAGGTACAGCCATTCACAAGCGTATATTTTGGTACCCTCAAACTCACTCGTCAGCAAACATGTCAGGCATGGTGGTCTAGCCGTAAAGCGCATGCCTGGGAACCGAGAGGTGGCGGGGTAGATCCTCAGTCGGGCTACATATCTTTCAGTCTTCGTTTTAACCGAACCTTCAACTCCCAACAACGTGAGAAGTCGCCAGAAATTACATGTGATGCGAATTCCACGTTCAACAGTAAATCCCATAGTAAGTAGGCTGTTTAGGTTTTTAAGTTGGTAACGTCAGGTAGCGCTCTGTATGAAAATCACTGACTGTGCTGTGTGCAGTCTGTGGCTGGTTTGCATTGTTGGAATTTGCTATTGTAGTGTTCGCCAGTTGGCTGTTAACGGCGCGTAGCGTTGCGCAGTTGGAGGTGAGCCGCCAGCAGTGGTGGATGTGGGGAGAGAGATGGCGGAGTTTTCAGAGCCGATGATCTGGACATGTGTCCATCAGAGACAGTAAATTTGTAAGAATGGATGTCATGAACTGATATATATATATATTATGACTTTTGAACACTGTTAAGGTAAATACATTGTTTGTTCTCTATCAAAATCTTTCATTTGCTAACTATGCCTATCAGTAGTTAGTGCCTTCAGTAGTTAAAATCTTTATTTAGCTGCCGGTAGTGGCGCTTGCTGTATTGCAGTAGTTCGAGTAACGAAGATGTTTGTGAGGTAAGTGATTCATGAAAGGTATAGGTTATTGTTAGTCAGGGCCATTCTTTTGCAGGGATTTTTGAAAGATTGCGTTGCGCTAAAAATATTGTGTGTCAGTTTAGTGACGATCAGAGTAAGTAAAGACAAAAATGTCTGAGTATGTTCAGTTTTGCTCAGCTGTTTCAAAATCAAATAACGTAAGGGGTTTATCAGCACAGTAATTCACTAATTTTTCTATGGGGACGTTAGATTCTAACTACTGAAGGCACTAAATACTGATAGACACACTTAGTAAATGAAAGATTTTGATAGAGAACAAATAATGTATTTACCTTAATAGTGTTCAAAAGTCATTATATATATATATATATATATATATATATATATATATATATATATATATATATATATATATATATATATCAGTTCATGACATCCAGTCTTACAAATTTACTGTCTCTGATGGACACATGTCCAGATTATCCGTTCTCAAAACTCCGCCATCTCTCTCCCCACATCCACCACTGCTGGCGGCTCACCTCCAACTACGCAACGCTACGCACTGTTAACAGCCAACTGCCCAACACTACAATCGCAAATTCCAACAATGCAAACCAGCCACAGACTGCACACAGCACAGTCAGTGATTTTCATACAGAGCGCTACGTGACGTTACCACCATAAAAACCTAAACAGCCTACTTACATAGCCCCCATGCTCCCCACAAAAAATTTTACAAATTGTTTTGGGCAGTGGCCAATACATATTTGTTAAAATTTTTCATAATTACAATAACAAAGATACCAAATGCACACACTTATTGATACACTGTTGGCCAAAAGCAAAGATTTTCTCACACTGCATAAAGACAGTCCTGATCGTTCATCACAGTAAAATTGCTGTGTTTTTCTGAAAGTCTGAGCAGTCTAATTTTTCTATGGGGACGTTTCACCATCTCCGTGGTTGGATAACTGGGGTAGGTTGGGACACGCAAATCACTGAATAGGCGTCGAATTGGTAGACTCGCACTCATCGAGGCACACGAAACTATGATCTTTGTATGTTATTAAGTTCGTACTTGTGCAGTTTTTTATGTATATAAAAAAATTGAGCCTTCCACATCATAACGTCTATCACTTATACGATGTATGGAACATGTAGCCAACTGACTATATGAGTCTGGTGCCAAACTCCTGCTGTCAGCAGGAGAGAGCCCGGCGGGACGCGGTGATGAGTAGCTAACTGCGATTGAGAGCGCCAAGAAAACGTCATTGACAATAACACAGTAGAGCTGTACAGGATTGTCTACCAAACAGCCACGCCACAGCCTGGCGGGCAGAGTGGCGGCCCCCCCCAGCAAATGAGAGCTGATACGTGCTCGAAGTTCCGACAGACCAGCGAAGTGTCGGCAGGTGATTACGTCACACGACGGCCATTGAACCATGGACGCCCGCGGTCTCCAGCTCTACGTATCGATCTGCAAAGCGCTCTCGTTGATGTCGAAGATTTGCACTCGCGAGTCGTGCCCTCAGGTCCACCAGAAGTTCTCTCAGGGGCCAGCTCTCAACTCCCCATTTAGGAGACAGGAGCCGGCAACAGCGGCGTTGGCCTCAGGAATGGGATGAGCAGCAGCAATGGTCCTCCCTCTTGAAGGCGGACGACGGACGGGGTCCTGGTCACGCAAGTCAAGCCTCGAGCAAGTCCGTAGGGTGATGGCGACGTCCGCTCCCCATCAGCATTGCCTCGGAAGTTGGCAGTGCAACCGGCAGCAGCAGAGCCCTTCCAGCGGGGCTGGTGATGCTATAGACGGTTGAGGACAGCTAGACATGCCTAGGGTTGACCTCCATAGCTACCCTCTCACCGGGTAGTTACAACTGATTAAATTAGATTCGATTAGTTTTTCGTTCCATAGATCCGTGCTGAGGAGATCCTCGTGGATGAGGAACATGTCATATTTTTTTTATAAAAAGCTGAAATAACAATACTAATAGTATGAATATATATACAATACATCATTTGTTTCAATTAAAAAATTCGTCAATGGAGTAGGATAGCATGAATATATATACAATACATCATTTGTTTCTATTAAAAAATTCGTCAATGGAGTAGGAGTTGGCCACTAGTAAGTCTTTCAGGCTCCTTTTAAACTGATCTTTATTTGTAACAAAATTTTTTATGTTTGCTGGCAAATTATTGAAGATGAGTGTTCCTGAGTAGTGGACCCCTTTTTGAACTAAAGTAAGTGCTTTTAAGTTCTTGTGCAGATAATTTTTGTTCCTGGTATTGTATGTGTGAACTGAGCTGTTTGTTGGAAAAAGAGATATATTATTTAGGACAAATTTCATTAAGGAGTAAATATACTGACAGGCAATAGTTAGTATACCCAGTTATTTGAAGAGGTTTCTACAGGACGTCCGTGAATTTACTCCACAAATAATGCGTATTACACGCTTTTTGACTCTGAAAACTATTGTTTGACTTGAAGAGTTACCCCAAAATATTATACCATATGACATTATGGAATGAAAGTAAGCAAAGTATGCAAGTTTTTTCATTTTTATGTCGCCTATGTCTGCTAACACTCGAATTGCAAATACAGATTTGTTAAGTCGTTTCTGCAGTTCTGTGGTGTGCTCCTCCCAACTGAATTTATTATCAAGTTGTAACCCCAGGAATTTAAGACTGCCAACCTCTTCTATCTGCTCTCCTTCATACTTTATGCATATGCTGGGTGGAAACCTCTTACAGGTTCTGAATTGCATATAGTGAGTCTTTTCGAAGTTTAATGTCAGTGAGTTGGCTTTAAACCATTTATTAATATCCATGAAAATATCATTAGCAGATCTTTCTAGAACTGACACAAGGGATGAGGCTACAAACTGAGCAGTCTGTAATCTCCACAATCAGGCATTTATCAAGAAGGGTGGGGTATTTATGTTGGCACTTTCCGTGCGGTATGCGGTGGTGAGGATGGCAGGGACATTATGTGCCGTGGTTTTCCCTCGCAGCTGCACTGTTCGGAGTTTCTTTCCTGTTGTTTCTGCACCATGATACTTATTGTTGCGTTGTACCTACGCCTCCTTACGACACTTGTCTTTATCAGTAATCTGACGGTATCTCTCGGCTTCCACGATGTCATTATGCTTCACTTGCAGACTTGGGCACTCAGTCATTCCACGTACTGCAATAGCTTTTCTGTCTGCCACAACCCGCAGCATTTTTCCCTAGCTGGCAGTCCATTGGGCACTGACACAGGCGGCTTGGCTTCTGGGAGCGGCCGAGGTAGAACTTGGACGAATTTTTAGCGTCTGCCAGGAATACTACCCTTAGGTGTAACATCTACCCCTTCCATCAGAATATAATCTCGAATTTTTCAGTTTGGAGTACCCACAATAGCCTACTCCCACACATTTTGCACTGGTAGTTAGTTGCACATTATACAACTTCAGTTATTCTTCCATTACCCTACAGCTACCTTATATGATTTTCAACGATTGATACATGGAATCGGTACGTAAGACAATTCTTACACACGAAAACAGTTAATTTACTTGTAGGCTCACCTATCAGTTTATAAGGAATTCCCTTAATATGACTGAGCTTTATTTATAGGTCAACGGGTATTTGGTGCGCAGGTAAATCTGAGCGGTATATTTACGTCCGTTTAAAACAGAAGAAGATTACACAAACAGCAATCAGAACGACTTCAGCACTGATAGTATAAGACGTTTATACTCGTGATACTATGATGTTGTCTATAGCGGTAGTCCTGTGTGTCCTGGAACATTTGTTTGACAGTAATTCTCCATTTTTGCGTTGCTACTAGTTCATATAGTGAATTTCTGGACTAGGGTATTATTTAGGAAGGTTAAGTTTCGTGTGAATGCTGAAGATGGCTAGATCACGTAACTAATGAGGAGGTATTGAATAGAATTGGGGGGAAGAGGAGTTTGTGGAAAAACTTGACCAGAAGAAGGGATCGGTTGGTAGGACATGTTCTGAGGCATCAAGGGATCACCAATTTAGTACTGGAGGGCAGCGTGGAGGTTAAAAATCGTAGTGGGAGACCAAGAGATGAATACACTAAGCAGATTCAGAAGGATGTAGGCTGCAGTAGGTACTGGGAGATGAAGAAGCTTGCACAGGATAGAGTAGCATGGAGAGCTGGATCAAACCAGTCTCAGGACTGAAGACCACAACAACAACAAGTTTCGTGTACGCAGCCACTCCCTGTGGCTTCTCGAGCCAGTACAACATAGGTTGTTCTCACTTAAGTATGGTCGTACCAGTGTTCATAGCTGAAATGTGGCGCCCGCCTAGTCATAAGTCGTGATTAGAAGTAGCGAACACAAGCAGCATGTTAAGTAAAAACTTCAGTACTCCAAGCGAGAAAAAAAGACATGTCGGAGGTTACCGAGGCTGTCCACTAGCGACACGGAGTCGGTGCCCCAACGATCCGACTGAGAACCCCCTCCACCTACAAAAGCATGGGATTTTAGAGTGTGGTGGCAGCGTACTGTGTCTCGCTTCCTATAGTCGATCCACCGATCCACCTGCACTCAACAAGCTTCGGCCAACCTGAGTCGCTCTGCACCTGTAGGGCGCCTCTGGCCAACCTCACTTAGGTTCCTACTCTTCTACTCGGTAGGTAGGGATACTTCTGGACTTAACGTCAACAAACCCCAAGTTCGGTAGCAACAGTGTTCAGCTGAAAGCTGAAGCTCACTGTTACTCTTATTACGGCCAGCAACAATAGTGTTTTACGCCACTTGGCCCAGCCCTCAGTCCTTTTGTGTGTAGTAGCACTCTAACCTGTGTAAACCCACTGACGTCGGAGTTCTCAGGAGCAAGTATCAAGCTTTCTGCCTGTGCTAAGACGTACCTTTTAGTGGTTGTCTTCTACAGTGACGCCTTACAACAGCGTCCACACGGTGGATGGCGTTACCAGTTAACGCTCTGAAGTGAAACGTCTCCTCTGGGACAGCTGCCCAGAGCTTCGATAATCTAAATGCTACCACTTACGCCTGGTCTCCGCATTGTGTCTCTGATTTTATATCTTGGAGTGCCCCTGATAGCTGCCAACAGCTTTAACCCTTTCGTGAGCCGTGGGAAACATGCTTCCCACTACAATGAACTCGCTCCTAGTCCCGTGGGATTCACAGTTCCCACCTCTGTACGGTGCTACCACCTAGTGAACAGTATAGGGTACTACTTACAATCGGAAGTTCCCGCCGTTTTTGCTGTACCTTCGCGCAGAGGCATTGTATAACTGAGTGTTGCTCTGTAGAGGAGCCTTTCAGTGCTGTTTGCGTGACATTTTGTGATTTTTTTCTCAAAGCTATAGTGTAAGGTAAGTTCTTTTGATTTACCCAAATTTATGAAGGAAAACGTAAAATTGAAACGAGGAGAATTCCAGTTTGAAACAAAAGGAGCCATTTCTGCAGTAAAATGGATGGATAACCGTCCAGTCACTTTCCTGTCCTCAATTCATTACCCATGAGAAACAGCGACAGTGAAAATGAAAAACAAGGATGGTACATGTACAGAGATTTCTTGTCCTGAAGTTGTGGCAGAATACAACAAAATAATGGGTGGTGTCGATAAGTTTGATCAATTACGAGAAAGGTATGCTATTGGCAGACGTTCTGTAAAATGGTGGCACAGAATATTTTATTTCCTCGTGGACGTTGCTGCAGTGAACAGTTTTATCCTGTGGAAAATAAGTAAAAGAGAAAGTGGACAGCATGATCAGCTCACATACTGGATCCATCTAGCCAGACAATTGATCGCTGGCTTCTCATCCCAAAAAAGGCGTGGACAAAAATCTGTCTTTCTCGCAAAAAGGGGTAAAGTACCTGAAGATTTTCGTCATGTCACTTTAGGGGAGCATCAACCCATTTTAGGATAAACCTATTGGACGTGCCGTCATTGTAGTACCAAACTTGCGGAAAAGAGCACTCGCTGTGTTTGTACATATTGTCAAATACCACTTTGCTTAGACCCAAGTTTCATATAATTTTATGGCAAGTAATTGTGAACAATCATTGTAACAAGAGAAGTAAATTTAACAAATAAATATGACATATATTGAAAAAGATGTTTTTGTCATTTAACTCCAAGGAAGGGCAGTGGGAAGAGTACTTCCCACCTTGTTGTGTGACCTCACTTTCACAGTTGGAGCAAATTTGATATTCTGTATGATAAATATACGTATCTGTTAACTACTACCTGCTCTCCATTCATTAAAAAAACTGCTCAATAATTTTGCCCACGAAAGGGTTAAGAGTAACAACGTGCAAGTTATTACGTCGTTAATATACATCCCCCGTGGGAACAACTTGTTGACAGTCATTTGGCAACATTTTTCAAGAAGAAACAAAATCATGGAATATAAATTTAAATCATTAGCTAATTAACTTTTTCATTTTTTTACATTACAGATACAAATACACTAGAAATGAAATACTTTTTTCTTCTTTTCTTATGTGACATATACACGTCCGTATTTATTTGTTTACTTTTCATCACATCTGTTATGCCTAAACGTATCAGTACATCACTTACATATCATCATTACAATAATAAACAGATAAAGGAGATGCTATGCCCTGTTAAGGACCGTACCGGCCTCAGGATCCCTGAAATTCGTGACATTTCTTGTGAGTATACGGGCAGTTACATCGGTCAGTCCATCCGTACTGTTTCCAACCACTGAGCAGAACATCAACGGCATATTAAAAATCGAGAACTGGAGAAATATGCAGTTACTGAGCACAGCCTTACAAACAAACACGAAATTTTTTTTGGCGAAACGAAAGTTTTGTCACAGCCTCTTAATACTGAGATTCTGTAATTAAAGAGGTTGTAGAAATAAGAACGTGTGAGAAGAACTTCAACGGTTGCAGCGGATACAATCTTAGCGGTGCACGGAAGCGAAGTCTCGATGCAGGGAAGAGGCAGCGATATTCATTGCAGTGTTTGCGCTACTACTGGAGCGTTGGTGCCATTAGCGCAGACATTGACGCCATTTGTGACAGCATTACGTATTGCCGACCAATTACAAGCCATCTATCGGTTATATAAGACCGCCGCAGCAGAAGTTTAGACAGTCGTTGCTCCTGACGAAGACGATGGAGGAAATCGTCGAAAGCTCGAGGTCTTACCCTCACTTGATACGGCAAGAAGTCTGAAAATGTTTATACAACAGTGGCATCGCGGAACACTTTGCTTTCATCTGTTATATCCATCCATCGTCCTCATACAACTGCTCCGATTGCAGGTAGACATCAGGCTACCAGACGACGTGAGGTGCAGTTAATGCCCAGCCCATTGTCGCTGCTGCATTCTGCTTGCTGCGTTGTGATGCTGAAACAATGTTAGAAGCAGTTCTTATTTTCTGTACGTGAAACTTAATGAAGAAAATATTAGTAGATCCCTAGGTCCACTGCTTCCGATGGGATAGTGAAGTGGAAACGTGAAGGGACACGTACAGCACAAAAGCGTACATGCCGACCTCGTCTGTTGACTGATATAGACCGCCGCCAGTTGGAGTGGGTCGTAATGTGTAATAGGCAGACATCTATCCAGACCAACACAGAGGAGTTCCAAACCGCATCAGGATCCGTTGCAAGTACTACGACAGTTAGGTGGGAGGTGAGAAAACTTGGATTTCATGGTCGAGCTGCTGCTCATAAGTCACACTTCACGCCGATAAATGACAAACGACGCTTCGCTTAGTGTAAGAAGCGTAAACACTGGACGGTTCAACAGTGGAAAAACGTAGTGTGGAGTGACGAGTCACGATACACAATGTGGCGATCCGATGGTGGGTGTGGATACGGAGAATGCCCGGTGAACGTCATCTGCTGGCGTCTGCAGTGCCAACAGTAAAATTCGGAGGCGGTGGTGTTATGGTGTGGTCGTGTTTTTCATGGAGGGAGCTTGCACCCCTTGTTGTTTTGCGCGGCGCTATCACAACACAGGCCTACATTGATGTTTTAAGCATCTTCTTGCTTCCCACTGTTGAAGAGCAATTCGGGGATGGCAATTGCATCTTTCAACACGATCGATCACCTGTTCATAATGCACGGCCTTTGGCGGAGTGGTTACACGACAACATCCCTGTAATGGACTGTCGTGCACAGAGTCCTGGCCTGAATCCTATACAACACCTTTGGAATGTTTTGGAACGCCGACTTTGTGCTAGGCCTCACCGACCGACATCGATACCACTTCTCAGTGCAGCACTCCGTGAAGAATGGGATGCCATTCCCCAAGAAACCTTCCAGCACCAGACTGAACGTATACCTGCGAGAGTGGAAGCTGTCATCAAGGCTAAGGATGGGCCAACACCACACTGAATTCCAGCACTACCGATGGAGGGCGTCATGAACTTGTAAGTCATTTTCAGTCAGGTGTCCGGATACTGTTGATCACATAGTGTATCAGGTCACCAGACAATGCCAGGCGCAGTTAATGCCCATTTCGTTGGTTCGTCTGCTGTATACCGCTTGCAGCGTTGTGGTGTTAAAACAATGTTAGACGCAGTTCTCGCTTTCTGTACTCGAAACTCACTGGATAAAATACAGTAACTTCTTTATGAAAGCACACATGCCGCATTGGTGAGCAGCAGACGGTTCAGAATTGGCACGAGGCCGCCATGGGCCTTCCAAAGTTGACGTAAGACTTGGCAGTGAAGTGTTGTGAATGTGCCGCTCGGTTGTATGTAATCAGCGCAGTAAGATCGTCGGGCGTGGCACGTGGCAGTAAGGCAGAATGGAGCTATTGTTGCCATTGTAATATCCTAAATATGACCGGTGTTGGTTTTCAGCGATGACACCCAGCAAACGTTACAATGGCGGATATGACAGGAAAGTCATTAAATAACTGGGATTCAAAAGAAAGCACAACGTGGTAGGTGGATGATGTGGCGCTCAGCAATGTAAACACTATATCACCTTTAAGAAGCCTTCGTGGATGATAGTCTACATCTACATCTACGTCTCTACATCTATACATCTCTATCTACACTTCACAACACACCTTTCTGTGATTGGCAGGGGGTAATTCCAGTACCCCTTCTCTGCTTCACTCGCACCTGGGAAGAACGTCTGTCGAAAATGCTCCATGTAAGCTTCAATTTCTCCACTCTTCCCGTCGTAGTCACTTCATGAGTCGTTGTAAGAAGAAATAATATATTTCCTGAGTCTTCTTGCCGGCCGGAGTGGCCGAGCGGTTCTAGGCGCTACAGTGTGGAACCGCGCAATCGCTGCGGTCGCCGGTTCAAATTCTGCCTCGGGCATGGATGTGTGTGCTGTCCTTAGTTTAGTTAGGTTTAAGTAGTTCTAAGTTCTAGGGAACTGATGACCTCAGAAGTTAAGTCCCATAGTGCTCAGAGCCATTTGAACCATTTTGAGTCTTCTTGGAAAATGTGCTCTCATAATTTCAATAGGAAACCTCTCGGTGACGCATGCCTGTGGAGTGTCTTAAGCACCTCTGTAATTCTCACATTTGCTAAACAATACTTCTGCGAAACGGACAGCTCTCCGTTGGACCTTTTCTGTGTCTTGTGTTAAGTCAACTAGAAAAAAATGAAATGAGCGGTTGGCGTCATTGGCCGGGAGGTCCCTTGCGGGGCAGGTCCGGCCGCCTTAGTGCAGGTCTTCATACATTCGACACCACATTGAGCGACCTGTAGGTTCAAATGGCTCTGAGTACTATGGGACTTAACATCTGAGGTCATCAGTCCTCTAGAACTTAGAACTACTTAAACTTAACTAACCTAAGGACATCACACACATCCATGCCCGGGGCAGGATTCGAACCTGCGACCGTAGCGGTCGCGCGGTTCCAAACTGAAGCGCCTAGAACCGCACGCGACCTGTAGGCCGGATGGGGATGAAATGATGACGAAGACAACACAATACCCAATCCCTGAGCGGAGAAAATCTCCGACCCAGCCGGGAATCGAACCCGGGCCATGTAGAACGGCAATCCGTCACGCTGACCACTCAGCTGTCAGGGCGGACAGTCAACTAGATAAGGGACGTAGAGTCGCTGGAAATGAAGTATTTACTAATTGACAAACTGCCTGTCGACTTCCGTCTCACGTTCTTCAGTAGATGTTTGTTTGATGGTTTTTCTGACATTTCGCCAGCATGAGTGACTCGCGCTGTCAGAGCTTCACCCTCCATTGCTGGTGGTGGATTGCAATCGAGCTCGCAGCATCGGGTTGTACGTACAGTATCTGGCGCGCCAACGTCCGTAGGCTTTTCCGTGATCACTACCGCCGCGGTTCTCCCCTTCCTATCTGCAACGGTCTTTCGCTGTAGTACGGGAATCCAGGAACCACGTGGAGGCTTTCTTCTCTCTTTTGAACCTGTTGTCATGTTCGTATATTTCAATAGCTTCCCTGAACAAGCAGAAGTGACAGTTCATATCTACAGCAATAACTTCCGTATCGGCGAATTTTACTATGTGGTCGGTCTCACACAGCGCGTGCTCCGTCACAGCCGATTTCTCCGTATGCCTCAGCCTGCAAAGCCGCTTATATTCGCTGATACTTAATCGTCCAGTCACTCCAGCACAGCATTTTTCCACACGTTGACGATATGTGGTGTATTACTGACATTGCAAGTACATACAATTGAGGCCGCGAACACAACTCCAATCCACCACCAGTAATGGAGGGAGGGTGAAGCTTTGACAATGCCAGTCATTCGTGCTGCTGAATCGTCAGGATAATCATCAAACAAACGTCGGCCGAATAACCCGAGACAGAAGTCTACAGGAAATTTGAAAACAAGTGGATTCGAAAGCTTTAACACTTTTGTATTTATTACTCGCTTTTCTCGAATGTGAATTGTGTTCCCCTACGACGACTCTCAGTCCGGGATCTGGTTCTCCGTTTGGTTTTACGCCATCATACCTGTATTAGTCGTTCCAGACTTCTAGATATTTTACGGATGTTAATGTTTTCAGTGATTAATCGGCAATACAGTTATTAAATAGTAATGGCCGACTACGCCTGTTTACACGTAATATGCTACATTTTTTCACCTTCGGGACAAACTGTTACTTCCTGCGCCAATCATCGATCATGTGTAAGCTTCGTGGAATTCTTTACATCCTTCTGGCGTTGTAACCTTTCTACAGGGTGTGGGCAAAAATTTGGAAGCATCAAAAACACAGCGCATTACCACCACTACATTCATGCTCATAAATTAAGGGTAATGCTGAGATATGGTGAAACAACGCTCTGGTGGGCGGTATGTGGGTTTAAATCACCTCGGGGTATGACCATGCGGTGCATTTGACCTGCGGTCGTCGCACGGCGGCGCTGGTAGCAATTCACATACGCAGAGGTGCGTTGGTGCATGTCAGAGTACGGTGCAGCGAGTAATGTGCAGACGTTTTCAGACTTGCTAATGGTGACTGTGTGTTGAAAATGGCTCAAAGAACACATATTGATGACATTATGAGGGGTAGAATATTAGGGGGACTGGAGGCTGGTCAAACACAGCAGGTCGTAGCACGGGCCCTCCGTGTGTCACAAAGTGTGATCTCAAGATTATGGCAACGATTCCAGCAGACAGGAAACGTGTCCAGGCGCTACAGTACGGGACGTCCACAGAGTACAACACCACAACAAGACCGATATCTCACCATCAGTACTTGCAGATGGCCACGTAGTACTGCTAGTAGCCTTGCTCGGGACCTTACCGTAGCCACTGGAACAGTTGTCTCCAGACACACAGTCTACAGACGACTGAACAGACATGGTTTATTCGCCGGGAGACCTGCAAGGTCACCGGAGAGCCCGTAAAGCCTGGTGTCAAGAACACAGTACATGGTCATTGGAACATTCACGGACGAGTCCAGGTATAGTCTGAACAGTGATTCTCTTCGGGTTTTCATCTGGAGCGGACCAGGAACCAGATACTAACCCCTTATTGTCCTTGAAAGGGACCTTTATGGAGGTCGTGGTTTGATGGTGTGGGGTGGGATTATGATTGGTGCACGTACACCCCTGCGTGTCTTTGACAGAGGAACTGTAACAGGTCAGGTGTATCGGGACGTCATTTTGCACCAGTATGTCCGCCTTTTCAGGGGTGCAGTGGGCCCCACCTTCCTCCTGATGGATGATAACGCACGGCCCCACCGAGCTGCCATCGTGGAGGAGTACCTTGAAACAGAAGATATCAGGCGAATGGAGTGGCCTGCCTGTTCTCCAGACCTACACCGCATCGAGCGCGTCTGGGATGCTCTCGGTCGACGTATCACGTTTTCAAACCCCTAGGACACTTCAGGAGCTCCGACAGGCACTGGTGCAAGAATGGGAGGCTATACCCCAGCAGCTGCTCGACCACCTGATCCAGAGCATGCCAACCCTTTCTGCGGCCTGTGTACGTGTGCATGGTGATCATATCCCATATTGATGTCGGGGTACATGCGCAGGAAACAGTGGCTTTTTGTAGCACATGTGTTTCGGGACGGTTTTCTCAACTTATCACCAACACCGTGGACTTACAGATCTGTTACCTATGTGCCTATGCTATTAGCGTCAGTTTTGTGAAGTTCCATGTTGTGTGGTACCACATTCTGCAGTTATCCTTAATTTATGGTTGGTTGTTGGTTGGTTTGGGGAAGGAGACCAGACAGCGTGGTCATCGGTCTCATCGGATTAGGGAAGGATTGGGAAGGAAGTCGGCCGTGCCCTTTCAGAGGAACCATCCCGGCATTTGCCTGGAGTGATTTAGGGAAATCACGGAAAACCTAAATCAGGATGGCCGGACGCGGGATTGAACCGTCGTCCTCCCGAATGCGAGTCCAGTGTCTAACCACTGCGCCACCCCGCTCGGTCTTAATTTATGCGTACGAGTGTAATACACGAGTGTGTACAGGAGATCCGTTGTCATTCAAAACAGCTTCCGGTCGTCTCGGAACGGATGAAAACAGGCCGTGAATTTCAGACGAATCTTATGCCAGTCTTCCTGCAAAACAGTAGCAAGTTCTGGTAGCGATAATGGAGGTCGTTAGCGAGCACGCATTCTTCTATCTACATCTACATCTACATGATTACTCTCCAATTCACATTTAAGTGCTTGGCAGAGGGTTCATCGAACCAAAATCATACTATCTCTCTACCATTCCACTCCCGAACAGCGCGCGGGAAAAACGAACACCTAAACCTTTCTGTTCGAACTCTGATTTCTCTTATTTTATTTGATGATCATTCCTACCTATGTAGGTTGGGCTCAACAAAATATTTTCGCATTCGGAAGAGAAAGTTGGTGACTGAAATTTCGCAAATAGATCTCGCCGCGACGACAAACGTCTTTGCTTTAATGACTTCCATCCCAACTCGCGTATCATATCTGCCACACTCTCTTCCCTATTACGTGATAATACAAAACGAGCTGCCATTTTTTGCACCCTTTCGATGTCCTCCGTCAATCCCACCTGGTAAGGATCCCACACCGCGCAGCAATATTCTAACAGAGGACGAACGAGTGTAGTGTAAGCTGTCTCTTTAGTGGACTTGTTGCATCTTCTAAGTGTCCTGCCAATGAAACGCAACCTTTGGCTCGCCTTCCCCACAATGTTATCTGTGTGGTCTTTCCAACTGAAGATGATCGTAATTTTAACACCCAGTTACTTAGTTGAATTGACAGCCTTGAGAATTGTACTATTTATCGAGTAATCGAATTCCAACGGATTTCTTTTGAAACTCATGTGGATCACCTCACACTTTTCGTTGCTTAGCGTCAACTGCCACCTGCCACACCATACAGCTATCTTTTCTAAATCGCTTTGCAACTAATACTGGTCTTCGGTTGACCTTACTAGACGGTAAATTACAGCATCATCTGCGAACAACCTAAGAGAAATGCTCAGATTGTCACCCAGGTCATTTATATAGATCAGGAACAGCAGAGGTCCCTACCTCTTCGAGGTAGACCTGAAGGGGTCAATAATGTTGCAGTCTGGTGACTGTGGTGCCCGTCAGATATGCGACGATTCATCATCGTGTTCACAAAACCAGTCCTGGACGATGTGAGCGGTGTGAACACGCAGCATCGCCATTGGGGAAAAACTATTGTACCCTTTGATGATCAGCCAAAATGGTCCCAATATACTTGGCAGTAATGTGGCCTTGCAGAGTAGCTATGGGGCCCACAAAATACAGCCATACTACCGCCCACATCATCACCGAACCTCCACCATGTTTCTCTTTCTGGACGAAAAGGCGGCCAGAAGTTGTAAACAGCGTGAAACAAGATTCATGCGACCATTGCTCCACAGTCCAAGTTTTAAGGCTTCGGCACACTGTCTTCCTGTTACGGGCATGTGCGTCGCTCATGAATGGCCTTGAAATTCCAGCTAGCCCTGTCTACGATGCTTACTTCGTGTTTTCTTTTTCATTTTTTTGGTGTTGTCGTTCTCTTATTTTTCGTCTCAGTACTCCTCAATGACAGTGTGTCAAGATCGTTCAACACTCACTTCAGCGGATGATGCTTTTCCGCTTTTCCTGTATGCGATATAAATCTTCGATACTGTACCTCTTGACACACCAGACATATCTTGATTACGGAATCACCCACCATTCGAGCACCAACAATTTGCCTATCTTCGAGTTCACTTAGCTCCGGCATAATCCACTCACAAGTACACAGAACATTGCTCTGACCACAGATAGCATTTCCAACGTATTGAGGACACTCCACGGGTACCGTTCTTGGTCAAATACGTCAGCATCACCTTCAGGCTTGTCTAACATCTGCATTTATGTTCAAGCATGCGTTTCTCGCGGTGTTCCGTATTTTTGTTGAGCCCTTGTACACACAACAACTTTACAGAGTTTATGACGTTACTCACTACATCATCTACATAGGGTGTTACAAAAAGGTACGGCCAAACTTTCAGTAAACATTCCTCACACACAAAGAAAGAAAATATGCTATGTGGACATGTGTCCGGAAACGCTTACTTTCCATGTTAGAGCTCATTTTATTACTTCTCTTCAAATCACATTAATCATGGAATGGAAACACACAGCAACAGAACGTACCAGCGTGACTTCAAACACTTTGTTACAGGAAACGTTGAAAATGTCCTCTGTTAGCGAGGATACATGCATCCACCCTCCGTTGTATGGAATCCCTGATGCGCTGATGCAGCCCTGGAAAATGGCGTATTGTATCACAGCCGTCCACAATACGCGCACGAAGAGTCTCTACATTTGGTACCGGGGTTGCGTAGACAAGAGCTTTCAAATGCACCCATAAATGAAAGTCAAGAGGGTTGAGGTCAGGAGAGCGTGAAGGCCATGAAATTGGTCCGCCTTTACCAATCCATCGGTCACCGAATCTGTTGTTGAGAAGCGTACGAACAGTTCGACTGAAATGTGCAGGAGCTCCATCGTGTATGAACCACATGTTGTGTCGTACTTGTAAAGGCAAATGTTCTAGCAGCACAGGTAGAGTATCCCGTATGAAATCATGGCGGTGAATCGAGGAAGTACAGTACAAACTGACGAAACTAAAATGAGCTCTAACATGGAAATTAAGCGTTTCCGGACACATGTCCACACAATATATTTTCTTTATTTGTGTGTGAGGAATGTTTCCTGAAAGTTTGGCCGTACCTTTTTGTAACACCCTGCATATACTGTAAACTGTTACGGTCCAGTAACACTCCTTGCCTTATCCTGACATTACTTTTAGATCTCTTAAAAATGACAGTTTATTTTGGATCTGCTAGGAGTCCTGATAAAAAGATCCAACCAAATACACGGCAAGCTCTTATTTTAAGACCGAATCCTTCTCTCTGCAGCGGTTATGAGCTCCTTGGAAACTTAGCTAGCATATTAAAGCTGTGAGCCGGACTGTAACTCGAGCCCGGAAGCTTGTCTTTCTTGGCGTTTCCTCTTTCTGAGTAAATTGTCGAGATGCGACTCACCACCGGTCCACAGAGCTGTCGCTCCACCAGTACCTCCCACTTGCTTTCCAAGCTTCATACATGTTCCGGGTCCGAACACCAGTGCCCTACACAGTTTTAATCTACCAGGGAAGTCTGAGGCTAGTACCTTGCTCAGCAAACGACAGTGTTGATATTACGGCGCTCTTGTTGCGACGTACGAACATAGTTAACTGAGTTTCGAAGGACCTGTGTGAGGAATCCATGTTGATTTTTGCAGAGGAAGTTTTCATTATCCAAACAGGTCATAAAGCTTTAGCATAAAACATTTTCTATGATTTTACATTCTATCAATTTTTCAGCGGGTTAGATCTCGGATTGTATTGATCACAGAGAAACGTTGTCAAGTGTTTTCGATAGGCCTTGGCCTAGCGATCATTTGCATACTTATCGGAAGAAGGGGAACACTATAGCTATCCCATAGTAGAGTGCCAGAATTTAAATATTACATACTTACTTCAGCCCAGCCAAATTTAGCAAATCGGTCGGCTCTCTTGCACTACGTGTGGTCTAGGGTGGATCTTAGGTGGTTTATAAAAGCACCATTTGTTCATGGGCGCTTCCTGAGAAAACCCAGAAAAACCATGATTTTTTGAGTGTGAGAAGTACCAGTTGTGGGGATGGCATTTCTAAAATTGAAGTTTATGACAGATTTTTTTATTTTTATTTTTAACAGTATGTTCTTAAGATGATATTATTATCATCATCCGTTACCGACACCCAGAGGTTCAGAGTTCCCCTGCATACGCCCGTAATGTCTGGTCTGATGCGTAAATGTACCTTTAACTGGCGGAGTGAACACATGGAAAGCGTTCTAGGGTCATCGCAAGGGTTCCGAGGTCTCGAAACTGTGTTTATACTCACCATTTTTTCACCCAAAAACTTTATAGCGCACTGTCTCTGTATAACGGACACATCACGTCTACACAGATATGCCCAAAGTGGTACTGTAGTGACAGAAATGGGCTGAAAATGGGCTGAACATGCCTGAGACGATCTTTCAATGACTGCCCAAAATCGTGGAAGTCTGGAAAGACTGCAAATTCGATAAAATATATCTGATAACATTTTTACTCTTTTAAGATAAAAATCATAAGCTGGGCGTTTTCGATAAATTGCGTTCGATCAGCAAAGTATCCAGAAAAAATATAAACCAAACGATTTTGTGTTAACCTTATACTACGCATACATGTTAGTTATTTATACGTGTCAAAGTATATAAATGTGTAGAAGTATATAAATAATGTAAAAAATTTACTGACCTCTAAAAATCGTTTATTGTAAGCTGCACACACTATTGTAGCAGGGAAAAGAAGGGAGCTAGCCGAAAAATTCTCTTTCCGAGCCCAAAAAAGACGAATATGTTCCTCTTTAAAATACCGGCAGAAGTGTGAGGAATCAGCTCATTCAGCCTTCCTCACTGAAAATTTTGGCATGCGAACATTATCGCGCTTTTTTTGCTAAAAGAGAGTAGCAGAAAGACAGTGACGGTGGAAGAACGAGGAGACAGTGTCAATGATAAACAGAGAGGGAGAGAGAGAGGATTCAATGATGATGGAAGAGAAAAAGTGTCAGTAACAGAGAACGGAAGATGGATGAAGGCAATAACAGTTAGAGCCAAAGAGAGAGGAGGTATTGATGGTCAGTGACAGACAGTGACATCGAAGGAGAAAGAGAGATGGATGGAGATAGAAGTAGTGTGAGAAAAACAAAGAGGAGAAGTGGGAATGACAAATACAGATGAATGGACCATACATAGGCTTGGGGGTTCTATGCCCCTCCAGATGGGCGAAGTTTAACACGTGAGTGTAGGAGAGCCCGCATTTTGGACCTAAACGTAAGTATGAGTTGGAACCCCCAGAATTTCTGAGCTGCAGAGGTATGGTGGAGACAGTGGCAATGGGAAAGAAAGACAAAATGATACAGTGTAAGTGTGAGAGGGGACAGAAACAGTGATATATTGTAGATCAATGCTAGAAAAAGGAGACAGTGGCCGAGAGACGTATACGAACAGTGGCAGTGAGGGAAAGGTGCTGAGTATGAAGGGTTAACGACATAGAGAAACTGGATAAAAGGATCTAGAATTTTTGTGGTAAAAGAGCACGAATGCCAAATTTTTTGGTGAGGAAAGCAGAATAGAGATTGATATAGCTGGTTCGCCACATTTCTGTCAGTCTTTTAAAGAAGAACAGATTCGCCTTTTTTTGTTTCGACAAAAACATATTTCCACTGGTAATATTATGCTGCGGTTGCTGCAGAATGGACTGACAGTAGCAAGGATCAGGTCGCAGTCCTATTCCGTCAGACATTTTATAGCAACTATCGGTCAGAAGCGAAAATTGAAAGCCAAGTCTGTGGGTTACAGTTGCTGCCAAAGTTAACGATCAAGAAATGGACGGGCACGTAACTATCTAGTACAATTACCTGACTATGACAGTCCAAAAATTTTGGACACATCTAGATTATAAACATCGCATTTTTGTCGTACATCAGAATACCTTAAGCATTGACATTATGTGATATACAGGTTGTAATTGTTCTGTAACTGGGGTTGTTTCAGTTTGATGCCATGTGGGAGGAATCCTGAGCATCCGGTAATGACACCCACACTTTGTAGAGGAAAGCTTACAGCATGCCGCTAGCTCACAGGGAAGTGGTGTCGGCCAATGGGCACACAACATAGGCAGTGTCATCGGCTGTGAGAGTTATTACTACAGCGCAATACGTGTACTGTAAAGACACAACGAAGGCGGTGTTTATGTAGATGGTTCAGTGCGGAATATTTCTAAGGAACTGTATTCTAACAACATGAAGAGCACTTTCATGTAGAATCACATAAGTATTGCAGAAAGTAGACCAGAAAACTGCCAACGGCCTTGCCGCAGTGGCAACACCGGTTCCCGTTAGATCACCGAAGTTAGCTGGCGGGCTCAGTTAGCGCTTGGATGGATGACCATCCGGTCTGCCGAGCGCTATTGGCAAGCGGGCTGCACTAAGCCCTTGTGAGACAAACTGGGGAGCTACTTGATTGAGATGTAGCGGCTCCTGTCTCGTAAACTGACATACGGTCTGGAGAGCGGTGTGCTGACCACATGCCGCTCCATATCCGCATCCAGTGACGCCTGTGGTCTGAGGATGACACGGCGGCCGGTCGGTACCGATTGGCCTTCCAAGGCCTGTTCGGATGGAGTTTAGTTTAGACCAGAAAACTACTGAGGTAGGAAACTAACAGCTGAACTGTTGAAGTGTTATTTTTTGTTGTATTAAAAAAAGGGCGATAACTATATTTGTTTTATGTTTTGTGATTATTTCGTGTCATGCCATATGGATAACTATTGGGCCTTTGTAACTGACGGTTCGCAAGTCGTCGCAAAGTACGCGAAAATTAAAATAAAAGATTTATTTCATTTCAATCCCAAATCTTGGGTGTTCGTCTCGTTATTGTATTCTGTCTTAGTTGAACCTATTTCACGGAAGGAAATAGAAAAAACTGATCTAACCACATTCTAAACAAAAACGGTGGTCAGGGAAAAACGAAAAAGGAGCGGAAGGAAAAGAAGTATTCCTGTGTCAAACAAAATAAATAACCCAGAATGAATTTCCACTCTGCAGTGGAGTATGCATTGATGTGAAATTACCTGGCAGATTAAAATTGTGTGCCAGACCGAGGCTCAAACTCGGGACCTTTGCCTTTTGTGGGCAAGTGCTCTACCAGCTTAGCTACCCAACCATGACTCACGATAATAAAATAATATTATGAACTTTCCAGTTTGGATTGCATTAGGAAAACTATAGAAAGAAAATGAAAGTGCCTATTTCAACAATAGGTACAAAAGAGAAAAAAAGGAAAAAATGAAACGTCGTTGTTGGGTACATAATGTTTCCAGAAATTTTATTTTGTAGGAAGTATTGCAAAAAATCGTAACAATAATTCCAAAAAATAATTAACACTCCCAGAGATTACTTAATTTGGAATTGAAGTTTTTACCAAATGAAAAGAGGTTTGAATAGCCAGTTATAGAAACGTAGGTAATTGTTATCTTCTCCCGTACAATTAAAGTACTCCTCTGCAATTTTTGTCTATATGGTTGGGTTCATCTCAGGTCTACTGTATGCAGGGGTTTTCACTGACATGTAGACTGATTCACAGGGAAGGTTTGTGTATGCAGTTTATAAATATTTAATGGAAACTGGCTACACTATGATGACATAAATTCTCCCGCCATTGTGAAAACCATGCCATTGTCATCTAGCGGAGAAAGGTATAAGGTTCAAATGGTTCAAATGGCTCTGACCACTATGGGACTTAACATCTGTGGTCATCAGTCCCATAGAACTTAGAACTACCTAAACCTAACTAACCTAAGGACATCACACGCATCCATGCCCGAGGCAGGATTCGAACCTGCGACCGTAGCAGTCGCGCGGTTCCGGACTGAGCGCCTAGAACCGCTAGACCACCGCGGCCGGCAAAGGTATAAGGCTCCCTGACTGAACGGCCAGCCTACCTCTACCAAAATGCTTGTGGTAGTAACAGGCAACTTCCTAAACGATCTGCGATGCTGAAAATATAAAATTTTAAGCTGATAAGAACATATTTTTTAGTATAGAGTTAGTGGAGCGAAGGGAAGTGTGACAAATGGTTACAAAGAAAATATAGCTTGCATCGGAAAACCGCTGCAATCATGCAGGAATGTGGTGGTAAGTTCCTATAGGACCAAACTGCTGAGGTCACCGGTCCCTAGGCTTAACACTACTTAATTTAACTTAAACTAACCTACTCCAAGGACAACACATCCGTGCTCGAGAAAGGACTCGAACCTCCAATGGGGGCAGCCACGCGAACCGTGGCAAAACTCCTAAACGGCGCAGCTACCCCGCCCGACATGCAGTAGGCAAATAGCCTACTGGTGCCGCAGTTGGGCAGACCAGGTGGTACGGTAGCTCGCAGCTGCTATTGCATTGCTGTGAGGCGTTACTACAAATGCCTCTTAAGGGGAGGTTTACTATCTTTGGCCCGAAAAAAGCATGCTCTTTGAGAATTTTTTTTCTCGGGATGTGTTATAAATATCAGTTTCAAATTTGCTCAAATTGTTTATTGATATTTCTCCTACAAACTGGAATTTTTCCGACCGGGAATATCGAATAGCGAAGGCGGAAGTGCCGTCGGAACGAAACAAAATTTCGATGTAGACCTCCACGCTCGGTATGTCACAGGTCAGCCCTCTCCTCTGAAATCAAAATTGAGTTCACGTTAGCGAAGTATATAAGATTCCTTAGGAGTTGTACGTCGTTTAAGTTATTTGGACCATATGAAACAAAATGGCGGCCATTTGAAAAAATAGGTTTTTTTTCATAGATTTTTCGACTTCGTCGGCCAAGTAAAAATATTTATGGTTGATGGATCGGAATAAAAGTGGTACAACTCCTAGATAATTTAGTTAGCTTCGTCGGAAACAAAGAATCATGCCAATCGGTTCAGTAGATTTGAAGTTACCATTCTGTGCGATAAAAAAAGTCATTTCGAGAAAAACGCGTTTGAAGTTTTCACTACATATAAATGCAATATTATGCAACGTACGTTCATTCTGATATTCCGGGTCCATAAACTAGTCCTTCCTCTTCCTCATAGAGGGCGTTTTGCTCGATCTGGGCCATCCTGCGCTGCTCCAGAGCCGCTCGTACGGCCGGTGACAAGCGGTTTTCGACCGTTTGAATCCGGTGGTCGTCCGAATGCTTGACGAACTGGTCGAATAGAGTCCCACGGTGATGTCCATCGTTGTCATGGTCTTCAGAATTGCTGAATACCCTTCGTTGAGCCGACCGCGGTGGTCTCGCGGTTCTAGGCGCGCAGTCCGGAACCGTGCGACTGCTACGGTCGCAGGTTCGAATCCTGCCTCGGGCATGGATGTGTGTGATGTCCTTAGGTTAGTTAGGTTTAAGTAGTTCTAAGTTCTAGGGGACTGATGACCACAGCTGTTAAGTCCCATAGTGCTCAGAGCCATTTGAACCATTTTTGAACCCTTCGTTGAAGTTACTCACTGCCAGGAAAGTCGCAATCTCCACAGCCTTCGCGCCAGAATGCAAATGCTTGGGGGATAACTTCCAAACACACGCGTTCAAACTTTCATTTGAATTTTGTGTGTTTCCTCCTAAGCACCGGTACAATAACTCGTCCTCCAAAAGAAACAAACTGGTACGTGAAAAAGGCCGATTTCAGGCAGATGCATTTTTTTTTTGTTCAACCGCGAATAACAACATTTCGGTTCCGTATTCGGATGAACCGTTTCAGGGGTGAATTCTAAATACTTTTATGGATCCAAAAAACGATTTTTTTAACCAAAAGATAGTAAACTTACCCTTAAATATCGAACAGATAACATTCGTGCGTTCTGAGAGCCTTAATGAAATACTATGCTTAAATCGTAGTTAACTGTAATTATAGCTCTCATTTGCCACAGTTAGATTCAACTTGTCCAGCAGTAAATACTCAGCGCTGACCACACAAAGCTAGAACGAGTTGCTAGTAAGACACATAAATTAAAGTCCCCTGCTGCAGTTCCTGTCTGCCTTTTCAGGCTAATGTCAGAAACTACTGAATGAAGTTGGACATATTTTTCACGAATACGTAGACTGATTCAGAAGGTAGGTTTGTGCATATAACTAATCAATATTTTGTGTTAATTTTCTAAAATAAGACCGGCCGGAATGGCCGAGCGGTTCTAAGCGCTACAGTCTGGAACCGAGCACCGGCTATGGTAGCAGGTTCGGGTATGGATGTGTGTGATGTTCTTCGGTTAGTTAGGTTTCAGTAGTTCTAAGTTCTAGGGGGCTGATGACCTCAGAAGTTAAGTCCCATAGTGCCCAGAGCCATTCCTAAAATGTGATGAAGTGAAGTCCCCCACCGCTATGGAAACAATGCCATTGAGATCTTGTGATAAATGGCAGCTCTCCTTGGAATTATCCATGCTTATTAGAAATTAAAGTCATTCGCTGCGTTTTTCTGTCTGTGTGTGAAGGCTAATACTGAAAAATACTGTAGGGATTTTGATACAATTTCTGCTAATAGACAGAGTAATTCATGAGGAAAGTTTGTGGGCCCAGAAGATAGACTAAGTCTGCAGTGCCAGGTTGGCGCTAGCTACAGGTGTCGGGAGGTTGCTGTGAACTATACTACATACGATTCAGGAGGTATCGGACATTAAGATGATAGGAACACGTTTTTTGGTGTAGAGTTAATGTCTTAGAGGCGGGAGGGAAATGTGGGCGAACGTGGTACGGATAAATTGTATGGAAGCGATGGTATTCAGTTGCCTAACTCTGTTCTCAGAGATTTAATCATAACTACACGCAATGCCCCATAAGCGAAATTACCGCTAAATCGGACAAGTTGTCCGGTAATAAATACTTACAAAGAGCACATTGAGTGTGAGGTCGCAAGTTCAGTCTCTAGTAAGGCTCAATTGAAAGTGTTGTTTTAGTAATTATGACAGAAAAAAATTTAGCTGCCAATGTCTCATTCATTGCATCAGGAGGGCGACAGAAAATGAGTGTCTGCGAGGTGCAAAGATCATCCTTCTATTTGTTGTACGCATTACACTTCACAAAATGGATATAGTCGACATTCAAGAAATTTACAAATCAAACTATTAATTTGCACCATGAACATCCTGTCGTGGAACTTTTAGTGAAATTGACTATCCTTTAAGGAGTAGCTGCAAATAACGCAAGAATATGCTTTATATGCACGGGAAAGAAACATCCAGAGGCTGAGTTGTCCAGCGGTTCCAAGTGGCATGAATTGCAATGTCAGACTATCTTCAGGAGGGATAGCTTGATCCAAAGAAGTAAGTTATTTTGTCCAGCTATTGATCAAAACCAGTACTCATACCATAGTTGTAGTTCTCTTAGGCTAATTTTCAAAAAATGATTCAAATGGCTCTGAGCACTATGGGACTTAACATCTGAGGTCATCGGTCCCCTAGAACTTAGAACTACTTAAACCTAACTAACCTAAAGACATCACACACATCCATGCCCGAGGCAGGATTCGAACCTGCGACAATAGCAGTCGCGCGGTTCCAGACTGAAGCGCCTAGAACCGCTCGGCCACACCGGCCGGCGGCTCATTTTCCCACTCCTGCTTGTTATGACGTAAATATTGACTGCTGCCCTTGAAATATCGCGCACACGAGAAAGAATTGAAGGGCAGAGCACCTCCAACTTATCGCAGCACAATAAAGAACTTTCCAGTGAAACTACCATCCAATGAACAGTCGGCATAACTGTATACAAATGTATTAGAGAATTGATGTTAGTTGATCTTGATACAACTCTCGTAGCACCTCTAATTTCCTGGATTCCTTTCATATGCGTTTCATCTTCAAATCCCGAGTGGTCGGAGCTGAAAACAAATTCCGTACTGAACGATGGGATAAGTTTGTTTATCTCATATACAAGCTTTCGGACTGGCTCTCGGTCTGCTGCGCACTGTCAAGTTGACACTTTGTTTGAAGTTTCGTTATCTTTCGTCTTCCAATTCTGCAGCACTATTTGATATTATACAAACATGCACTGCCCCCCTTGAAATCACTGTAATCTGTGTCACGCGCTATTTGATGTGCATAACGTAGTAGAACATGCACATCCTGTATATTGTGACGAGCATCACTGAAAGAGCAAACAACAGTTTTTGTTACAAGTGTCCCTTGTCCTCCCTTTAATTGTCCTTTACTATGTTTCACTGGAGACGGGGATTGTGACGCCCTGCCCGACAAAGATGACCTGTTTCAGTATCACTTTCACCTACTAAGCACCTATCGTAATCAATGTGTCCCTCATGTACGAGGGCTATCCACAAAGTACATTACGTTTTGGAATTAAAAATAAATAAAGTATTGGAAATTTTTTTAAAATTATATACAGATGAAAGCCACACTTAAATACTACTTATCTACATAGTTGACATTTAAATTAAGGCACTTATCGTAGCGATGGACGAGCTTGGAAATTCCTTCGTCGTAAAATTCGGCCGCCTGTGCCTTCAACCACGTAATGACTGTCTTTTGTGACAGAAAAGGTGTGATGTTTGTGGATTTCCTGGGAAGAGGCACTACAATAAATTCTCAAAGGTATTGCCAAACTCTGCACAACCTCAGAAGAGCAATACAAAACAAGCGCAGGGGAAAGTTGAGCTCAAAGACCTTGCTGATTCACGACAACGCCCGGGCCCACACGGCAAATGCCACTCGTGAAGTTCTCGAATCTTTTAAGTGGGAGTTGTTTCCTCATCCGCCGTACAGTCCCGACCTGGCACCGAGCGACTTCCACTTATTCCCAGCAATGAAGAAGTGGTTGGCTGTGCAGCGTTTTGATGACGACGCACAGCTTCCAGAAGAGGTAACCACGAGGTTAAAGGCGCAGGCGGCCGAATTTTACGACAAAGGAATTTCCAAGCTCGTCCATCGCTACGATAAGTGCCTTAATTTAAATGGCAACTATGTAGAAAAGTAGAATTTAAGTGTGGCTTTCATCTGTATATAACAAAAAAAGTTTCCAATACTTTATTTATTTTTAATTCCAAAACGTAATTTACTTTGTGGATAGCCCTCGTACATCGACCGCACAGTAGAGGGTATAACATACCATACATTCCACTGATCCATCTTGCCGAAACGCTAATATTTCGTCTGCCACTTCAATCTCACTCTGTGAATTTCCTTGGGTTCCTTTCTGACGAAATGTCAACTTCGAAAACTGTTGTCGATATAATGCAATGTTTACTTTGTTTGTTGTTGGCATTGGTCTACTTTGAATCAACACCACAAGCACTGTAGCACTGTTGTGAGGTACTCGTCGACTAAGCACTTCACCTACGCCACACAGCCTCTTGCTGTGCTCAACATTGGATATCTCCAGTCGCGCCACCTGTTGCCATCACCAGTCAATATCGTGGTTACATAGTAGATAATATATGGGGCGTCGAATGCCATAAACATCGTTGGCCTTTTACGACCTCGCGCTCAAGGGGTTCCTTGTTAGTTCTACACATACGAAGCCAGGGCAGGTCGCCAGTTTGCGCCGTAAGTCGAAGTACATGAGTATTCAAAATGAATTTTCACTCTGTAGCGGAGTGTGCACCGATATGAAACTTACTGGCAGATTAAAACTGTTTGTTTTACATTAGTATTTATTATTTTCGGTCTGCTAAATCTGTTATATTTTCAGTGGAGTTGAAAATTCCTGTTCACCATTCACTAGATAACACATCAGACAAAAACACCAGTTAATATACAGGGTGTCCATAAAGTCCCTTTACGACTTCAAAACTTTATTACAACGGCAGTTGATGAAATATTTTAACAACATTTCTTTCATTGTAATCATAGTTTATAAAAGTTTTTTGGTCAGTGTTTAATACACCTAAATATGGGTGCCTTTAGTTGCATGAAGCGCATGAAGACGGTAGTCGATTTCTTGCCATGTTCGCTGTAGCATAGCGTCATCAATGGTGGCAATGGTATTACGAATCCTTTTATTAAAAAAAAAAATGTTCAGATGTGTGTGAAATCTTATGGGACTTAACTGCTACGGTCATCAGTCCCTAAGCTTACACACTACTTAACCTAAATTATCCTAAGGACAAACACACACCCGTGCCCGAGGGACGACTCGAGCTTCCGCCGCGATCAGCCGCACAGTCCACGACTGCAGCGCCTTAGACCGCTTTTTTTTCCTTTTTTTCATTTTGTTCGTTTTAGATCGTAGTGTTTGGTCGTTGCGAACGTCACATGACATCCGTTCAAGTTCGTTTGTTGATCCTTACACTCAGTTTCTTTTTTATTATTATTATTACAGAGGCGAACCAGCTCTCTGACCGAACACGCTGAGCTACCGTGCCGGCCTACCGCTCGGCTAATCCCGCGAGGCTCCTTTTGTTCAAGTCAGCAATGTCCCGTACCCGTCTTTGATACACGATGTCTTTTACGTGCCCCCATAAGAAAAAGTCCAAGGGATTGACATTTGGCGAACGTTGTGGCCAAGGAATTGTCCCATCCCTCCCAATCCATCTGCCTGGAAATGTTTCATTGAGGAACTAACGAAGATGCAGTCTCCAATGTAGTGGTGCACCATCTTGCTGGAAAATGATAGCTGGTTGTGTCAATCAATTGTGGTGCTACATATTCGGTCAGAAGGTCGAGGTAAACATCTGCAGTAATTGTTGACTCGTTGAAGAAAAATGGACCAATTATTCGGTTGCCCACGATTCCACACAACACATTCACCTTTGGACTATCCCGGTGAATCTCCCTAGTCACATGGGGGTGTCCAGATCCCCAGATTCCCACATTGTGTTTGTTTAATGTCCCAGAAACATGAAAAGTTGCTTCGTCACTGAAACAAACTCGCTTGAGGAATGTCTCATCCGCCGAAAGGCGTTCCAGCGTGTTGAGTGCAAACTATCTCCGTTTTCGTTTGTCATTTGGCTCAAGTGTCTGTAACAGTTGCACTTTGTAAGCGTACAACCGTAAGTTCTTGTGGAGGACCTTATGCACAGTTCAAGTGGTAGTTGCAACTATGTGGCAGCAGTGAACGAGTGAAGACGTTTAAAACGCGATTGATGTTTTCCTGCCGGCCGGAGTGGCCGTGCGGTTCTAGGCGCTACAGTCTGGAACCGGGCGACCGCTACGGTCGCAGGTTCGAATCCTGCCTCGGGCATGGATGTATGTGATGTCCTTACGTTAGTTAGGTTTAATTAGTTCTAAGTTCTAGGCGACTGATGACCTCAGAAGTTATGTCGCATAGTGCTCAGAGCCATTTTTGATGTTTTCCTCGGATGTTCTTGGTCGCCCGCTCCTCACTTTATCCAACACTGTCACTGTCACCACAAATTTTTTGTGCCATGCACGGCGTGAAGGGCACGATGGTGAATCTCTTCAATACTTTGTTCTGAAGTTTCGTTGAGTCTGAAATCCGATTTTGTCTCAATAAACCAGGACACATATTGTGCCTTCTCTTGAGGAGTTACCATTTTGTAGAGGTTCAGTTCCTTCCATGAACAGAGTATCTGAAACACAAAATTTTAGCATATATATATATATATACATATTAGTATATATATATATTAGTATATATATACATATTAGTATATATATATATTCGTATATATATATATATATATATATATATATATATACTAAAATTTTGTGTTTCAGATATATATATTTCAACAACTGCCGTTGTAATAAAATTTTGAAGTTGTGAAGTGGCTTTATGGACACCCTGTATATCATGAAATAATGTAGGGATTCTGACATAGTTTCTACTAATAAACAGACTAATTCACAAGGTATGCTTGTGGGCCCAGGAGACAGACATAAGAACTCCCTTCTGCAGTATCTTTGGGAATACAAGCACCATCTGTCAATTTTTTATTGAATGAATTAATAGTTTCTGGGTTCAGACCGATAAACTTCCAAACTGTCAATTATAAAAATTGTAGGTTGTACTCAGCATTGTCTGGTCGTCAGTCACGTAGCTTACTACAGTATTCAATGAGAGAAAAGAACGTACTGTCTCTCCTAGTAAATAATAGCTTGTGCACGGAATTTTAGTGGGATAATTCCGTGCCCATAATCTGGTAATAAACCTCCATAGGAATCTGCATTATAAATGATACTTCGTGGTCACTAGACCATGTTGGCTATCGCTGCTGTTTTCTCTCTCGTCACAAAACCAACCGTCGTCCCATTTTCAGACGCATAGTTACCTGATGGCCACAGATGACTCAAGCGAATTTCGGAAATATTGCGTAATAATATATTTCTCTATTCCACTCAAGTGCCTATTTTCTGTAGTTTCTCTGAGCTGTTGAAGGTATTGTGAAAGAAGTTAATTTCTTTTTAGAAGCTCATTATTTGGCAGACAAACTATATTTTGTTTTTATTTAAATATTGTTGCAGTGACAGGTTCTTCATTCGTTTTTATTTCGTTGTGTTTGTATCCGTTATTAATGGCTACTAGCGGTTAGTTATAATTAGAGTGCGGCTACTCACATCGGTGCAGTGGGAGCTGTAACTATCGTATGGCAGCGAAACTTGGTAGATATTCTAGTACGTTAATGCGGAACCGATTTACGAAGGGGAAAAAAATTACAGTTTTGGCCAACAGGTGCAAATATGGCGCTGTGAACGCAAGAAAAGCGAATAGAAATGTTTCCATGTGTAATGGATTAGATACGGGGCGTGGACAGAAAGGTTGAAACAAGTGAGAAGAGCATAAAGTTGATTTTATTATTAATCGGCGCTTACACAATATGCGTAGTATGAACACCGGAGACGCGACTAGATGCTGTACAGTGCGAGATTTTTACCTAGTGACCAAAATTAGAAATAATTTTTTCCACTGTAAATCGGTTCCGCTTTAACGCATTTGTATATCTACCAAGTTTCGTTGCCATACAATAATTACAGCCCATACAGGAATTCGGTGAGTAGCTGCACTTTAATTATAGATACCCAGTACTTCATTACTGTCACGCTCGACTGGGAATGTGAACGCTGTATTGGTTTTTATTCGGTTCGAGAGTCGTTATGTGTTGGCTAGTGATGATTTTATGAGTGATGCTGTAACTGTTGCGGTTGTTTCAGCGCAGGCACGCAATACGTGAAAAGAAAAAGAAAAGACAGAATATGGTTTTAGGTCAACAACGAGGTCATTGGAGACGGAGCATACCTTCGGAAGATAGGAAGATTATGGATTTATGTCTTGTCGATGACGAGGTTTACTGCGACGAAATTCAAGCTCAAATACTACAAGGATGTGGAAGCGAATCACCGCGTTATTTCCGTAGAAACCCCACTCGAACTAGCCATAAATGATTCAAAAAAGTACTAGGAAGCCTAACCATGGATGGCTGGACGGATATCTGAGGCCCCGAATGCGAGTCACTTTTCTAACCATTTCCCAACCTATTTCGATGCGATGTTTGTGATTAATTTGAATGCTAATATTGCTTTACCTCTAATCAAGTATATCCTTTGACCTAAATTTATTGCAGTGATAATCTTGTTAACACCACTCTATCACCATGTGTCAGAGACTGTACTATCACCTGAGGCGTACAGTAAATTTCATGTTATATGAAGAAAATGAAAACACTTTGCCAATGATATTAATGTATATGTGGATATCTATCACAGCTCACGAAATACTTGATTACATTTCTTAGCCTTCACTTTACCAGTGTGTATTATCATTAAACATGAAGTAACTATAACATGACCGTAATAAAAACAAGGGCGTGAACTCCGCTGTTTATGCCAGAGATAACTTCTTACATCTCCAGAGTATTTTTTTCTGATTACATACAGTTCTTAGCTTCTGTTTGGCTCGTGGGCTGCGAGAGTCCTTACAAAATCCAATAACTACTTGTTTCATGAAGCAATAATGTAGGCTAACGACAGTAATAACAGTGTTAGTTTCTTCTGTTGCCGTTTCATTGTTTCCAACTGTAATCTTTATCAATACATCAATAGATTCAGGGAGGCTGACTTGAGCCTCTTTTTAATTTTCAATTTGAGTTGGTCCTCCTATTTCTTGTATATTTAACCTGTGTGGATCAAATCAGACAGTTTTGTGTTCATGCGACTGTGACATTTTCTCTGTTGGCAACACAATAAAACTAAACCACTCGTTCCTTTTCAGGAGCACCAAATCTTAAACGGCAACACATTCATCTCTAGTTAGAGAGTGGGTTAGTCTTTTCCTCAGTTATTCTTTTACTTTGTTTACTCTGTGACTTAATGAGTTCACTCGTTAGGAAGTAGGGTGTTTGGTTAGTTAGTTAGCTAGTCAGATGATTTGTTTAGTAATTAAAAGTTGTGTGGCCTCATAACCAGAAACAAACAAAACGTATCCGAGTCGTCGGAAAAAATATTTGAGTCAACATTTGTAAAACTCTTAATTCCTCTCTCTCAAACCCCACCCTATGGGGAGAGAGTGAGAGTTTAGTTTTAGCGAATCAAAATTTACGAAGTAAATAAGTATTTTTTTACCATCCGTAGCAATTTTCTACGCAAAAATGAGAACATGGATTTTCTTGAATTACAGCGCCAACTACCAAGAATCAAAACAAATGTTTAAGACGAAATGTACGTAGTTTTTTATGTAGAATCTGATTTCGCAATAAAAAAATGGGGGGGTTCCCATTTGAAATTTTAAAAGTTGCCTCCCGCCCCACCCCCAGGGGGCTGGGGTGGCTGGCTAATTTTAGCACCAGCAAATGCCCCCTCGAAAATAATCAACTTCGGATTCTACACATTTTTTCGTGTGAAGCTTATTTTCGAGTTATTCTGTTTTGTCAAGTTAAAATTTACGCCCTGTGTATTACGGGCTTTCTTGACTTTTTTTAATTATAATCATAAAGCACCAGCGCCCGATGGAATCCCTGTCAGATTCTACACTGAATTTGCGGCTGAGTTAGCATCTCTTCTAACTATAGTCTGTTATAGATCCCTCGAAAGAAAGCCATGCCCAGTTATTGGAAAAAGCACAGGTAACACCCGTCTACTAGAAGAGCAGTCAAAGCGATCACAAAACTACCGTCCAATATCCTTGACATTGGTTTGTTGTGTAATCATAGAACATATTTTGAGCTGAAACATAATGAGGTACCTTGAACAGAATGGCCCTCTCAATGCGAACCAGTACGGATACCAAAACCATCGATCATATGAAATACAACTCGCGCTTCTCTCACATGACATACTGAAAGCTTTGGATCAAGGCCATAAGATGGACGCATTATTTATTAATTTCCGGAAAGCATTTGACTCAGTACCACACCTATGCTTATTGTCAAAAGTACAATCGTATGGGATATCAAGTGAAATTTGTGACTGAATTGAGGACTTTTGGTAGGGATAACACGGCATGTTATCTTGGACGGAGAGTCATCGTCAGACGTAGACCCACGGACGTATGTCAAGACCCCTCTCTTCATAATGTATACTAATGATCTTGCGGACAATATTAATAGTAATATCAGAATTTTCGCAGATGATTCAGTTATCTACAATGAACAATTATCTGAGAGAAGCTGCATAAATATTCAGTCAGATCTCGATAAGATTTCAAAGTGATGCGAAGATTGATAACTTACTGTAAATGTTCAGAAATGTAAAACTGTCCACTTCATAAAACGAAGAAACGTAGTAGCCTCTGACTATAATATCTGTGAGTCACAGCTGGAATTGGCCAACTCATACAAATACATGGGTGTAACACTCTGTAGGGATATGAAATGGATATATCTCATAGGTTCAGTCGTGGGTAAAGGAGGCGATAGACTTCGGCTTACTGGTAGAATACTGGGGAAGTGCAACCAGTCTACAAAGGAGATTTCTTACAAATTACTCATGTGACCGTTTCTACAATATTGCTCAGGTGTGTGGGACCTGTACCAAATAGGGCTGACAGGGGATATTGAATATTACAGAGAAGGGCAGCACGAGTGGTCTCAGGTTTTTTTAATCCATGGGAGAGTGTCACTGGTCACTGACATATTGAAGGGACGGAACTGGACGATTCTTAAAGATAGACGTAAACTATCCCGAGAAAGTCTGTTAACAAAGTTTCAAGAACCAGCTTTAGATGATGACTTTAGGAATATACTGGAATCCCCTACGTATCGCTCACATAGGGATTATCAGGATAAGGTTAGAATAATTACAGCACGCACTGAAGGATTCAATCATTCTTCCCGCGCTCCATACGTGAATGGAACGGGAAGAAACCCAAATAACTGGTACCCTCTGCCGTGCGCCTCACAATGCTTTGCAGAGTATATATGCTGATGTAGATTTAGATGTAAATATCGATTGCGAAAAACGATGATTTGCAACACTGAAGAGCAAGTATTACTGTCTCTGAGATGAATATCAGACGAATTCAAATAGCAAGGACAATATTGATGGCTTCAAAAAATTATTTTGGTAAATGGAAGATCGGTTTCTGATTTGTGTTCAGAAACTTACTAACAAACAGAAGGCAACACGGGCGTAAACTGCTGTAGTCTAATGCTGTACATTAAATTATGATACCTAAACACATGTTTACAAAATAAACGAAATATCTTACGAATTCTGTTTGGCTTACAATTATTTGTTCCGCAGAAGCATCTCCTGTTGTGGTATTTACATGCCTCTTGGAGGTAACATACAGAACGAGGAGAGCTACGTGCGTGCATTTGTGGCCTACTATATAACAAAAATAATAATATTCAAGATCTTGGTTGGTTGATTTGTGGAAGGGGACCAGACAGCGAAGTCATCTGTACCTGCGGATTAGGCAAGGATCGCGAAGGAAGTCGGCCGTGTCCTTTCAAAGGAACCATCCCGGCATTTGCCTGATGCGATTTAGGGAAATCAAAGAAAACCTAAATTAGGATGGCCAGACGTGGGTTTGAACCACCGTCCACCCTCATGCGAGTCCAGTGTGCTAACCTCTGTGCCATTTCGCTGGGTTTCTGCCCCCAATGAACTCTTCTCATACTGTGATGCTCTGAAGCTAGTAATATAGTAATTCTGTTTCGTTCTTGTATTAAGTTGATGTAGACAACGATTTATGGTTGGCTGCAATGTTCTCATAAAAACAGCTATTCTTAACTTAACCGTACTAATTACAGTTAAAATACCAGATTTTGAAAATACACGTCGACAAGGTTCCTGGGATTGCAGCTCCGAGAAAGGAATATGCAAGTAAGAAGTTACCTATACTGTAGAATATGACATGTAAACGACTAGATGTACGCGAGTTCTACTTAACAGAGCTCTCTGAACGGGTATATTGAGAATACAAGATTTAAACGATTTATTGAAAATAAAGGGGATGGATAAATAATGTGAACCCATAAAATACACTACTGACCATTAAAATTGCTACACGAAGAAGAAATGCAGATGATAAACGGGTATTCATTGGACAAATACATTATACTAGAACTGACATGTGATTACATTTTCACGCAATTTGGGTGCATATATCCTGAGAAATCAGTAACCAGAACAACCACCTCTGGCCGTAATAACGGCCCTGATACGCCTCGGCATTGAGTCAAACAGAGCTTGGATGGCGTGTACAGGTACAGCTGCCCATGTAGCTTCAACACGATACCATAGTTCATCAAGAGTAGTGACTGGCGTATTGTGACGAGCCAGTTGCTCGGCCACCATTGACCAGACGTTTTCAGTTGGTGAGAGAACTGGAGAATGTGCTGGCCAGGGCAGCCCGTACAGGACCTGCAACATGCGGTCGTGCATTATCCTGCTGAAATGTAGGGGTTCGCAGGGATCGAATGAAGGGTAGAGCCACCGGACGTAACACATCTGAATTGTAACGTACACTGTTCAAAGTGCAGTCAATGCGAACAGGAGGTGACCGAGACGTGTAACCAATGGCACCCCATACCATCACGCCCGGTGATACGCCAGTATGGCGATGACGAATACACGATTCCAATGTGCGTTCACCGCAATGTCGCTAAACACGGATGCTACCATCACGATACTGTAAACAGAACCTGGATTCATCCGAAAAAATGACATTTTGCCGTTCGTGCACCCAGTTTCGTCGTTTAGTACGCCATCGCAGGCGCTCTTGTCTGTGATGCAGCGTCAAGGGTAACCGCAGCCATGGTCTCCGAGCTTATAGTGCATGCTGCTGCAAACGTCGTCGAACTGTTCGTGCAGATGGTTGTTGTCTTACAAACGTCCAATTTGTCGACTCAGGGATCGAGACGTGGCTGCACGATCCGTTACAGCCTTGCGGATAAGATGCCTGTCATCTCGACTGCTACTGATACGAGGCCGTTGGGATCCAGCATGGCGTTCCGTATTACCCTCCTGATCCCACCGATTCCATATTCTGCTAACAGTCATTGGATCTCGACCAACACGAGCAGCAATGTCGCGATACGATAAACCGCAATCGCGATAGGCTACAATCCGACCTTTATCAAAGTCGGAGACGTGGTGGTACGCATTTTTCTTCCTTACATGAGGCATCACAACAACGTTTCACCAGGCAACGCCGGTCAACTGCTGTGTGTGTATGAGAAATCGGTTGGAAAGTTTCCTCATGTCAGCACGTTGTAGGTGTCGCCACCGGCGCTAACCTTGTGTGAATGCTCTGAAAAGCTAATCATTTGCATATCACAGCGTCTTCTTCCTGTCGGTCAAATTTCGCGTCTGTAGCACGTCATCGTCGTGGTGTAGCAATTTTAATGGCCAGTAGTGTAGTATGGTGTAAGACTACATTTGTCATCTAAAACAGCCTAAATACTTCTGGCGACTGACACAACTAGATTTTGGATTTAAGTGACAAGATTTTACGCCGTTTCTGTCTGTCTGTCTGACTCTCTCTCTCTCTCTCTCTCTCTCTCTCTCTCTCTCTCTCTCACACACACACACACACACACACACACACACACTCACACACACACACACACACACACACACACACACACACACACAAATACATACACACACACTTTTTCTTTAATTAACTACCCTATTACTTTTGCGTTAGAGATGCTGGGGGAGGATAACGGACCCTTAATTGTTCTCTTCCAATATAGACTACTCTGTAATTGATAACTGTGGCGGAAAGAGGAGGTCTCACGCTAATGAAACCGATCTAGACCATTTCCTGCAATGGTACTGGGAATATAATCAGCTTGGAAGATTCAGTTTCTTGCTAAGGAGAAACTCAGAAATGGCACATAGGCGATAAAAATTACGCGTACCTTTCCTTTAAGTGTGACTGGAAAACGCACATAAAACAGAAACAAAACATTTACATCATTACAGAATATCAACGGTGTTTCACAGCAGGAAGAAAAGTCTCCATATAGCGTTTTCACTGGTATTTCCACCGTGTAAACTCCTCCCTTCGTGAGGAACAGCATATACTCCGACTCGTCGGAATATCTTTTCGTCTGTGCACCTTGAATCACTCAAGCCTCAGCTCCACACTTAGATTGTTTTTTAGAACAGATCTAGCAGTAAAAACTCGAAGCGAGTGTCTTTTCTATGTACTTCCCGTCCCAATATGGATGTTGCCATTCCGTTCTGTGGAGGTATATTAACCTCAACATTCACTTTCAGATCTTCATTAACAGTACTACAGCTAAATACACTCACGTTCATAAATTAAGGATGATGCTGACACATGGTGAAACAACGCCCTGGTTGGCGGTTTGCGGGTTTAAATCACCTCGGGGTATGACTATGCGGTGCATTTGACCTGCGGTCGTCGCACGGTGGCGCTGGCAGCAGTTCACATATGCAGAGGTGTGTTGGTGAATGTCAGAGTACGGTGCAGAGAGTAAGTGTGCAGTCATTTTCAGACGTGCTAATGGTGACTGTGTGTTGAAAATGGCTAAAAGAACACATATTGAATACTAGAATACTAGGGCGACCTCAAGATTATGGCAACGATTCCAGCAGACAGGAAACGTGTCCTTGCGCTACAGTACGGGACGTCCACAGTGTACAACACCACAAGAAGACCGATATCTCACCATTAATACCAGCAGACGGCCACGGAGTACTGCAGATAGCCTTGCTCGGGACCTTAGCGCAGCCGCTGGAACAGTTGTCGCCAGACACACAGTATACAGACGACTGAACAGACATGGTTTATTCGCCCGGAGACCTGCAAGGTGCATTCCTCTGACCCCTGGTCACAGGAGAGCCCGTAAAACCTGGTGTCAAGAACACAGTACATGTTCATTGGAACATTGCTCCCAGGTTATGTTCACGGACGAGTCCAGGTATTGTCTGAACAGTGATTCTCGCTGGGTTTTCATCTGGAGCGGACCAGGAACCAGATACCAACCCCTTAATGTCCTTGAAAGGGATCTTTATGGAGGTTGTGGTTTGATGGTGTGGGGTGGGATTATGATTGGTGCACGTGCACCCCTGCATGTCTTTGGCAGAGGAACTGTAACTGCTCAGATGTATCGGGACGTCATTTTACACCAGTATGTCCGCCTTTTCAGGGGTGCAGTGGGTCCCACCTTCCTCCTGATGGATGATAACTCACGGCCCCACTGAGCTTCTACCGTGGAGGAGTACCTTGAAACAGAAGATATCAGGCGAATGGAGTGGCCTGCATGTTCTCCAGACCTAAACCCTATCGAGTACGTCCGGGATGCTCTCAGTCGACGTATCACTGCACGTCTTCAAACCCGTACGACACTTCAGGAGTTCCGACAGGCACTGGTGCAAGAATGGGAGGCTATATCCCAGCAGCTGCTCGACCACCTGATCCAGAGTATGCCAACTCATTGTGCGGCCTGTGTACGTGTGCATGGTGATCATATCCCATATTGAAGTCGGGGTACATGCTCAGGAAACAGTGCCGTTTTGTAGAATATGTGTTTCGGGACGGTTTTCTCAACTTACAGATCTGTGTCGTGTGTATTCCCTATGTGCCTATGCTATTAGCACCAGTTTTGTGTAGTGCCACGTTGTGTGACACCACATTCTGCAATTATCCTTAATTTATAAGCATGAGTGTATTATCTTTAATGACATCTTTACTTAGTAAGTTACGGTTTTCTCCAGCTATTGTGATTATCGGCTGAAGTTACCCCATTAACTATGTGCTATCATGACATGAAATTGAGTAACTGCTGGCGCCCTTTCCAACCTTGATGTCGTTGTCATGGACCTACTAGTTAAATAGCGCCGACAAGTAATCCTGCTTGGAGATCTGCAAAATCCAACATTACCCCTGTTGTTGTGTACAATCCGAAATGGTAATAGATTCTCATTCGTAAATAGCAAGATAAAGTTATAAAATTCTGTGAGTGTCAAAAATGCATGGGCAATACTTCTACAAAAATGCTTTAAATTTTTTTAAACTAATTTGGTCTTAAATCTTATTAGTGTCATAAGTAACAAATGGTTCCTAATGACCAAACATTCACATGATTACTGAAATATCAGGTTTTTTTATTTTTATGTTATACGTTACGTTAATAATCATTTTTAGTGCCCCAACCTACTATGAACAATGAACAAAGCTTCTATGTTTACAAGAATGGCAAGAGTGGGTTTGTTTCTTACTTTTTCCAAGAAATTGTTTGGAACTTTTTAAGTATTTGAATCTTTATTGTTTCTGCTTAGTTTGAATTTTGACACCATGGTAGTTATATCACTGACTGAATTAGGAGAATTAGTAAATGTCTCGATGGATGAAGGAACACTTTTCGACTATGAAGATCGTGTCAGTAACATATGTGAAAGTAGTTGTTCTGATGACAGTGACGAGAGTACAAGGCGTTTACAAAATAGTCTACAGTCTTATCTTTCTAAAAATGAGAATATAGAATGGCTTTTAAACTCACCAGCACAACATAGTCGCCGACCAGCTTTGAATGTCATTAAGAATACCCCATGAGTTAACGAACGTGCATCCAGCAAAGAAGTGACGTAAAAACATCATTCGAAATAGTACATTGTACAGAGTTACATAGAGATGTCAAATATTGAAGGACAGCGATTTTATGGTCAACCATAGACATACACTGATGATTCCGTATTTTACAGATACTTGGGGTTCGTATTCATTTTGGATGTAAAGCGACCACATGAGGAATTTACAAAATGTTTGTAGGATAAAGATACTGGGCGGAACATATTTCAAGCAACCATGTCCAATGAAACATTCTGTAAAGTACCTAATGCCCTGCGATTTGATAAGAAATCCACTAGAGAGGAAATATATACTGCAGTTTCCCTGGATTGTAGTATTTGGGAGAAGTGTGTAGAAGTCCTTCCTAAACTCTATAATCCCCAAGAAAATGTTACTATCGGCGAACAGTTGGTACCATTTATAGGTCGGTGTCCATCAAACAGTATATCGCAAAATCAAAGTGCGGACTCTGTGTGACACTAATTTTCATACGTAATGAAAGTCCAGATTTGTAAGAGAAGGAAGACCCGAGATGCACCAGAAAGAAAAGTCAGCGAATGTGGGTAGCTGCTGAACTCACTTTTGAACTGAGAGCTCAGAATATCACAATTGACAACTTTTCTATGTCTTAGAATTTGAGACAGCTGCCCCTGGAAATGAAATTAACAAGGTCGAGAACTATATGTAAAAATAAACTAGAGGTTCAACAAAATATCATGAAAAAAGTGGGTTCATAGCTGTCCGGTTTACTTTACAACTGACGCTAATGTGGTCAATTATATTCCCATGAGAAATAAGATGGATGAACTAATGAAAACACTCTATCATTATGATGAAATTAGTGATGGGGCTGATAAGAAGCCAAAAACGATTTTGGATTGCAAGTCAATGAAAAAGGTTGTGGATACTCTTCAGCAGATAAGTAGCTACACAGTCAAACTAAAACCAGTAGCTGGCTCATGACAATCTTCCACAATATTCTTAATGTTTATCCTTATAATGCTTCTGTCCTGTGGACCTCAGTTGACCTGAACTTAAATGTTTGAAAACTGAATAGCTGGAGAACATTACTGGAGGTTATTGGAAAGTCATTGGTGGTAAAACATCTTTCATCAACGATGCATTTCGCAAGAACAGAAGATTAACTGAGAATGGTCAAGAGCATCCAAAGGTATGGAAGTGTGGCAAATGTGTCAGAATAAGGATCTACAAGGAAACCAACTAAACACGTTGTGGGGCGGCGGATAAGTTTGTAAAAATATTTTCTACTGTTGTTGCTGTATAATTGCTTGCATGTTGAATCAGTTTCTGGCTTTTAGAATGTTGTTAATGCTGTCTTTCGCCGTTCTCAACACTGGCTCTCTATTTACTTTTTGGCACCCAGAAAGTGATTTAATAAAACATGGAACCAGTAATTAGAGATCCTAGTGCCCACTTTATCTGAGAATGTTATTATAGCTGCAGCTTATAGCTCTGAGGAATTAGGAGATTGTCCGGGATTTCTAATCAAAAACGGTTTTCCAAAATAATTGAGTATATTCTGAAATTCACTGATAAAAAACACAAGTATCCCTACAACCTAACTAACAGAGCAGTTCAGAGTCTAATGTGCTGATGCAACTATAAATGTCCGAATTAAATGTTAAAAAGAATACTCGCCATAATTTGATGAAAATATTTCATCAAACGCCACGCTAAATATTTGGTAGAATGTCTGTCCCGCGACGGCGCGAGAAAATACGACAATACGCAAACTGAATACCGATAATTAAAGTCAACCCAGAATTAACACTATACGGCATCCGGGGCTGTTTGTAGCAGTGACACTGATGCGACGCGGCTCCCGACACAGATGGCGTGTCATTCAGCGTCCGCGGTGCGGACGGCTAAGGAAACGCCTGATCTTTTCGGCTCTCCCGACTAGCCGCTGGGCTAGTAACGCACCACTTCAAGTTACATAATAATTTATAGCTTCTTTTGCTGATGGCCGAAGAAGCTCTTAATTTAAACGTGCATTCAGCACGCAGGTAAGTATTGATAATAAAATTTTGACGTGGCTAAGTTAAATATTCTGGGCAAGAGAGTTAATTAAATTACACTGTACGCAGTAGATGAGCTCTGAACTGGTCCTTTTGAGATCCGCTATCGCTATAATTTTATAGGTATTCAAAAGAAACTTTACACATTTTCATAGTCATAGCGGATCTCCAACCTATTTAAATCTAAACATCCTAGCCTTATTTACTAGCCTACTTAATCTATCTTGCTTCCTTCAGTTTTGAGACGAAAACCAGAAAATCATGAATTTCCACTAAAGTCTTAATTTGTGAAATCCAAAGTACTGTTTTTATTAAATCATTATGAAAGATGAATCTAAATATAAGTTTTGAAGTCTCTAGCTCTTTTCTGTTGCGCCAATGATTTTTTCAGAAAAACGTCCAAATTTCGAAAATGGCTGAAGTTATTGAACTGATATTTAACACACATTAATTTAGTATTATTTCTGACATGCTAGAAAAGTTTTAGGTCATTTGCTTGATTTTTAAGGTATTGCGCAATATTTATGACGTCAGAGCTAGTTACAGCAGACTGGCTGGTACACAATGGAAACTGATGTGAATTTACTACAGCGTGAGTAGGCTGCTTCCCTACATCACCCTCTACTTAAATTTGTTTTTGTTTATGAATGTTAATGAATGAAAAAAAAATTTAATTACAAAAGGGGAAGCAAGAGTACAGTTTAACTCCCTATGAAAATCAAAATTGAAATATAAACCTGTAGAAACATTAAAGAAAACTGATTACCTACATTAATTATTTAAATTGTAGGCATGTTCACTGCCTTTTTAAACAATGTCATTACTCAAAATTTTAAGCAAAGTCAATGAAATATTTTGGCATACATATTGCCTTAGACAAACAAACACATACAAATTGAAAAATTATGAAAATCTTAGATCCATTAAATACATTTTTACATTCACAAATTCAAAGAAAATAACATGATACATAAACAGATGATTATCTCTTAGCAGTCTTTTCTAAACCTGAAAGAAAAAGTTCACAAATAATTTTTACACACATGGTTGTAGCCGCTTTGGCTGGCGTCCTAACTTCCATTCACAAGGGTAGAGGAGGAGAAGTTGCTATGGTGTGCGTCCTTCACGTTCTCTCTAAATTACATGGGGGAAAGGGGAGGGGTCACTGTGAGTTGTGTCCAAGTCACTCCACGCTTTCACGCAGCTACCAGGCTGCCATTATCTGGTTTGTCCTGTAGAACAAACAAAAAGAGTGCCTCAGACTCTGTTCACTTAATATCTATGGGTGCGTCACAATGAAATGGGGATATATACATTTTATCCTTCAATATTTTGCTGGAACAAAGTTAACAGAGCTTTTTCAGTATTACTCTCGCGGTTACTTAACTGTCATAAAATCGTTAAACAAATGGCTCAAAACGCCTTTAGTCATGTATTAGAGAAAATTTATGCTCCTAAGGCATACAATCATAAATCATATTTAATCTGAATTTATTATTTCTGGACCGGAACACTGAACCAATGCTTGGTACATTCCTGATACATTTGTATTTTAAGCACTTAACTGACTCATCTTTGATTACCTTATTCTTAGAGATAGTATGAGTATGATTAGTGGTTGTTTTCTCAGCTTCTTTGTACATGTGAGTAACTTTTGGTAATAGTACAGTTGTGAGTGTTCAAAACACACTACGTTTAGTTGACTACTAAATCCACTTATTGGTCCTCTGCTGTTGTCAGTTCCACATCTGCAATTAGGTACTTACTTACTTTGAAGTGTATTTTATGCTGAGCTAAAATAATGTTTCACGTCTGTCAGTATGTTATTTATTTATTTTGCTAGTGTATGTACTTATTTAACACTCACTCCATTAAAATTTAAAGCATAGGATAGCATATTTATTTCATATTCATAGTGTACTGCAGCTGATTAGTTTGCTCACGTGGCAATCCATTTCCACTCGATCGGACGCTGAAACCTCAGGTAGTCTCTCTCGGACCTACCACTAAAGTGCACCAAGTAAATATGGACGAGCGTAATGCTAAATTCCTTAAACCTATAGGACACCATGAGCTGCTTTGTCTCATCTAACATAAGGGTACCCATGGTCGCATTCACGCCTCCAACTCATAACCTCAATACGTGTAGGTGTATTCTGTCACACACTACACTAAAATAATGGCCAGCTCCAACCTTATAAATACTTCAGGGACGTGTCCTTCACGTCTCAACCACAAACACTGCTCAATTCTATTACACTGCCTTTCCTTGCTACACCAGGTGAGTTTAATTTTACAACTTATCTGCATATTTTTCCTAACACTAAGCAGTCTCTTTTACTATTTCTTAGTTAGCTCTAATGCATACACTAGGTTTCACTACCACTTCAGATCCTGCTTGTACATGAATTCATATATCTTTTTAAATTACTCTTGGTGGACCATTTCCAATAAAACAACACTTTGTACTTACTATATTACCATGGTACTATACATAATTGTTACTCAAATACATTTGTATCTTCATTACGTCATACTTCTCTATTGTTTGTCACTATTAGGTTTGTCACATTAGGTATTTTTCTTCACTAATCGGTAGATAGAATGGTTGCATAACTCATGGCTTGATAGCCATGACAGAAAATTTTCATGTCTGGAAAGAAGAGGTCGAAATTTTTGTGGATAGGAAAGATGAAGAATGAGTGAGACCTGAAATGGAAAGAAGATCTCACACAGCTGGGACTGCACAGCTGCCACACTGTGTAGAGGTTACAGAACAACCTCCTCCCTACAGCATTCATTCACTACCTATGAATTTCTTTAGGTCGATCACGTTCCTGAGACCTAATAGCTTCTTACTTTTAGGGTACTCTAGTCTATATGCATTGGCACGTGGTTTTCCTATTATCCTGAAAGGTCCTTGGTATACGAACATGAATTTCTTTGTTTCTGCATTTACTTTCTTTGATTTTTCTTTGGTTTTAACAAGGACTAATTGACCTATTTCAAAGCTAGTAGGTACAGCTTTTGCGTCATGACGCTTCTTCCTTTCCAACGCTCTTTTTCTCATATTTGCCCTAGCCTTTAGTTTCTTCTCGTCTGTGGTTATTTGCGTTAAAATAGGGAATTCTACCATATCTGCAATCACATTGTGCGGTTCTTGGCCAAACATCAATTCGCAAGGTGCAAAACCAGTTGCATCATGCCTTAAGTTGTTAATTACATTCTCAAAATACTTAATGTGCTCTGCCCAACTTGAGTGTTTCCGAGCACAATAAGTTCTGCAAAGCCTATTCAATTCCCTCATAATACGTTCACTCATATTTCCTTGGGGGAAATACGCAGATATTTTCAGATGTTTCACGCCGGCCTTATCTAGACATTCCTTAAATCTATCAGAAGTAAATTGAGGTCCATTGTCTGACAGCAAATTCTTCGGAACGCCAACGTTCACGAAGAAATCTTTTTCCAACTTTTCAACCAATGTTTTTGCATTTGCTCTTTTAATTGAGTATAGCTTAACATATTTACTGAATCCATCCACAATAACAAAAACATGGGTGCAACCACCTCTCGAAACAGGAAGAGGGCCAAACAAATCACAAGCCAGTAATTCTAGGGTTTCAGTTGGCTCTACTGAATGCATATCTCCTTGTATTCGGGTGTTAGCAGCACGGACTTTCTGGCACACTACACAAGATGCTAGGCGCTTGGCCACACGGCGGTACATGTTGTCAAACACAACCTTTTCTTGTAATTTTGCAATGCACTTCTTTGCACCGTAGTGCCCATACCTCAGGTGTACATAGTCGATTAGTAAGTCTACATGTTGTGAGGGAAAGCACAGCTTCCACTCAGAAACACCTACCTTTTTCCTCCTAAACAGAATACCTTTATGCAAACAATAGTATTGCGAAACCTTAGGATAGTTCGCATTTCCTAAATAGCTCTTCACTAATTTCAGCTGGTCATCTGCATTCTGCTCACGTCTCAAGTTCTTAATCACTCTCTTTAATGCACTTTCTTCCTTTACTTCGTGCAATGCAAACATTCGAACTTCATTTAGGTCAGTTGCTGTAATTCCCGCGTCATCACAGAGCTCTGCACTTCTAGATAACCCATCAGCTACCAGATTGTCTTTCCCTTGAATATATTTAATCTCAAGGTCAAACTGCTGGAGATACAATGACCACCTTACCAAACGAGAATTCCTCAACTTACAGGTCTTTAAAAAGGTCAATGCCTTATGGTCACTGTAAACTATTATCTTGTGACCTAATAGAAACTGCTCAAACTTCTGTACCCCAAAAACAATTGCCAACGCTTCTAGTTCTGAGATGCCATAATTTCTCTCTGCTGCCTGTAAAGATCGACTTGCGAAAGCTATAGTCTTGTGCACTTCTTGTTCGTTCTCTATTTCTGCTTGGAATATCTCCACAGCTATACCATAGCCACTAGCATCAACAGACATACAGAATGGTTTTTCAAAGTCAGGAGGATGCAAAATTGGACTATTAATTAAAGATTGTTTAAGCACCTCAAACGACTGTTGACATTCTGCTGTCCAAACCCAAGGGGTATTCTTTTTCAGCAGGAGGTGAAGACAGGGAGCATTAAAAGCCTGATCACTAACAAAACGCCTATAGAAGCCAAAAAGACCGAACATCGATCTCAACTGCTTCTTGTTTCTGGGAGCCTCAAATTTTTCAATGACTGCTAGCTTGCCTGGGTCAGGCAGAATACCTTTTCCACTTATCCTATATCCCAAGAAACCTATTTCCTCTTTAACGCACTCTGTCTTTTCAATCTTTAGTTTCATGCCACCTCTCTCAATAGCCTCTAACACTTCCTCTAATAAATCTATGTGTTCTTCCCAGGTAGGAGTTGCTATTAACAGATCATCTACGTAGACTGTTATTTTATTACTTAAAGCTGGTCCTAAAACATGGCACATCACACGTACGAAGGCAAAAACAGAGATATTAAGTCCGAAAGGTACCACACGGTATTGGTAACAAACTCCTTCGTACAAGAAAGCTGTGTATTTCCTTGAACTTTCCGCCAGTGGCAAATTCCAATACCCACACGTGATGTCCATAGAAGTTAAGAATTTTACTCCCCGGAACTTTTGCAATAACTCGTCCATGTTCTGCGGTCTATCACTTTCCCTAACCACTATTTCATTCAACCAACGAGCGTCCAAGACCAATCTGACACTCCCGTCTCTTTTTGGTACAACAACAAGAGGATTATTGTACTCACTGACCGCTTTTTCAATCACACCCCACTCTAGCATTCTCTGTATCTCCTTCCGAACTGCCTCCTTCCTAGCTACATGTATTTGGTATGGCTTCCTGAAAAACACTTGGCCAGGTTTCACCTTTAATTGACATTAATAACCTTTAACTATGCCAGGTCGATCTGAAAATACCTTATGATGCCTTTTTAGAACCTGTCTCAGTTCTTCCTTTTGATTGCCTGAAATCCTATCGATTTCCTGCAATTTAGCTTCTATTTTGTCTAAAATAATTGCTTCTTCTTCTTCTTCTGTGTTCAGCTTATTGTTATTAAGATTAACACCTTCGTCCCAATATCTCCTGTTTTTCAGAACTCGTATAGGCAGCTCCCAAGTTTCATGATCAGTTACTACATGTTTATCACTAAAAGGTACTATAATTACTCCGGTTATTGGCAAGACCATTTTTAACTGGCTTCTTTCAAAGTCAACAACACTCTGATATTTTGACAAGAAATCTATGCCAATTAAAACCTCAATACTGAGATTGTTTACAATTAAACATGGATGATCAATTAAATTACCATTAGTGTTAAAGGGTAGTAAAGCTTCTTGCTTTACCGTTTTTGAAACCTTGCCAGTAGCACCAATTATTCTTAGTCCTGACACCCTCATTACTGTAAGCTTGTCTTTACCAGGTAATGCATCAAAGAAGGACTGAGATATTGCACTCATCTCACTTCCACTGTCTAAGAGACAACGTACATTGATACCCAACATATTCACTATTATTATAGAGTGGCTTATTCTAGGTTGTACAGGTGGTTCCTCAAATTTATCTAATAGTTCCTTTTGGATTTGTCTCCAACTAAAGTGATCGACATCTGTCTTCATTACATTTAGGTCACAGTGTGTAGGGGTTTCCTGAATTACATTTTCAGCTGCCTTTTCCAGTCGCTCTATTAATTTTAAATCGAAACACCGCACGACTTCATTACATTTAGTTTGCTGAACATGACCCAAATTACTGTAGTCTGAGCGATTCTGCGCCTCCAGACCGGGCATAACATTAGTTACAGCTAAACCACTTTCACCATTATCGTCGGTTTCCTTCTCAAGTGACAACTGGTCACAGCTACTGGGTTCATCGACCCCAAACATCCTACCCTCTACATTCCCACTTATCTCCTGTCCTAAATCTATTAGTACATTATCAACATCCTGCCAGGCACTTTAGATAAGAGCACATCATCTTCATCGTAAATATAAGCATGAATTTCTTCTGCTTCTTCACCTGTCAATTCAGTATTTTGTAGCTCTTCCCTACTGTTACACTGCTGCGCCTTCTCTTTCTCTTCCCACTTAGAAAGCGTCTCTGACACGGTATCTATCAAATACTGTGAGTGATCTAATATTTCTGTTGTATCCTTAGGTGCTACCGACTCTTCATCCACCTGTTCAGTTTGAGTATTCTGATCTGTCTTACCAATTCCCTTAACTACTGGCTTAGGAAAAGTAACCGCCTGGTGAGCGCCAGTGTCCTCATAGACGGGAACTAGTTTTCCTGCCTAGGTCTACTACTGTTTCCTTTATTTTCATTATAGTTAACTGGCATAGCATTACTTTCCGTGCTGTTGTTTACCTGCATATTTCTGTTTGGAACAAAATTATTATCCCTTGGATGCCATTGTTGGTTCTGATAATTATTTCCCCAATTCCTACCTCTCTTAGGATGGCGAACACCTACTGTTCTGATGTTTACATTGCCATTTTGCTCGTTCCTAAAGTTAATATTATTGTTATTGGCATTTCGGTTATTACGTGCTTGCTCCTCATTGGCAGCAACACGTTCTACACGTTCCAAATACTCAATGAAACGATCCAGATTGTCTCTAGGGGCTGATATAATTCTAGTTTGCCAATACCATGGCAATTTGGTTTCAAGACCTAGTATAATCATTTCTGGTTTTAGCTTTTCCGCCAAATGTGACAAACGTGAAATCCATGACCTAGCAAACTCTTTAATTGATTCCTTGCCTGCATTGAAACGTTTTCCACTCCAAAATTCTCTCAACACTTCATTTTGCTTATTGCTAGACCAATACTCATTAATGAAAGCTGTTTTAAATTCCGCTAATGTTTTACACTTTAACATAACATCAGCTGACTAACGCATGGCGTCACCTGCTAAATGGCTTCTAATAAACGAGATTTTCTCTCGTTCAGACCAAGTTGGTGGGATCACATCTTCAAAATCGTTCCAGAAATCTAGCGGATGGATATTTTTATCTGGATCGAACCGCAAGAACTGCCGACACCCGATAAAAGCGGCGTTTGCAGCTAAAACTTGTTGTACATTACCATTACCAGAAGTTACTGAAGCTACTTTACTCTCAATGTTAGCAATGTTAGTACTTATATTTTCCACTCTCATTTCAACATTATCTACTCTTTGTACAATATGAGTAGTATCAGTTTTGATTGCATCTACGTCTGCTTGATATATGTTTACTTTAGTATTAACATCTTTAAATCTATCTGAGCACAGTTCAGATTCCGCTTCGATCTTTTCTGTTAACTTGTCCTCCAGCTTCGCATCTTCCATTTGGAAGTCTTTGCGAACCTCAGCAACTTCGGATTTAACTGTTTTATACATTTCAGAAAACTGTTGAGCAACCTTTTTCTTAATATCCTCATGATTGCAATCAATTTTACAATTCAAACTGTCTAGATCCTCTTTCAACTTATTGCAACCAGCCTTGAAGGTATCGTCCATTACCTCCAATCGTTTATTAAAATTAGTTTGACTGGCCACAATCCTGTTATTTATCTCAATTATACTAGATTTTAATTCAGCATTCATTCTAGCATTACTGGCTGACATTTTTGCATTACTGGCAGCTATTGCTTGTAATATAACATTTAGATCACCAGCCCCAGCATCTTTGGTTTGCTCACTAGCTGGCTTTTTATCACACTCAGGTGACGAAAAACTAGCTCCAATACCAGAATCATCAAAACTAAATGAAACTTCTGATTGATTAGTCATATCTAACTGCTCCTTCTTAAACTCTACCATCTCTGATGACTGTTTCATTTTTAATTCATCAGAGAAACTATCATCCAATAAATTTACAATTTCTACTTTCTGCTTTACTACAGGGGTTTCTATTATTGAATCATTGCCCCTTCTCACACTACTGTCAGGAGACAATACTTCATTTTTCACTTTAACATTACTACTTTCATGCATGTTTATACTTGAACCGTTGTCTGGATTTACAGTTCCCTCAACAGACATAGGTTCTGATTTAAGTTTAACCTCAGCTTCTTTTAACGGTTCCATCGCCGACAGTCTTTTAGTGCAGGTTAGTAAAATTTTTAACAGCTTTTCACTTAACTTAGTTCCTTCTGCACGACGTATGGCGTTGCCGGCGCGGCGTACCAGGATTCCTGATGCGACGTGGCACGTTGAACTGCAGACGGCTCTCCGACGGCTGTTGTGTGTTTGCATGGCCCGCAATTGCAGGCTCTGCGCCGGCTGCTCCAGCGGACGACTGTGGTGCGGCGAGACTGGCTTCTCGCGATGCCGGCAGCACCGCTAGACTCAGTGCCAGCTCCGTCAATCCAGATGTGTTGGTAATCAAATTGCGTCGTCCACATGCACATGTAACACATTCACTGTTCTATACTCAGTTGCGTGTCGCATTTCACTCGCGAATCCGAATAGTTAAAAATCACTTTCACTTAGTTGATTTCCCGGCCGATGCACCATATGTGGGGCGGCGGATAAATTTGTAAAAATATTTTCTACTGTTGTTGCTGTATAATTGCTTGCATGTTGAATCAGTTTCTGGCTTTTAGAATGTTGTTAATGCTGTCTTTCGCCGTTCTCAACACTGGCTCTCTATTTACTTTTTGGCACCCAGAAAGTGATTTAATAAAACATGGAACCAGTAATTAGAGATCCTAGTGCCCACTTTATCTGAGAATGTTATTATAGCTGCAGCTTATAGCTCTGAGGAATTAGGAGATTGTCCGGGATTTCTAATCAAAAACGGTTTTCCAAAATAATTGAGTATATTCTGAAATTCACTGATAAAAAACACAAGTATCCCTACAACCTAACTAACAGAGCAGTTCAGAGTCTAATGCGCTGATGCAACTATAAATGTTCGAATTAAATGTTAAAAAGAATGCTCGCCATAATTTGATGAAAATATTTCATCAAACGCCACGCTAAATATTTGGTAGAATGTCTGTCCCGCGACGGCGCGTGAAAATACGACAATACGCAAACTGAATACGGATAATTAAAGTCAAACCAGAATTAACACTATACGGCATCCGGGGCTGTTTGTAGCAGTGACACTGATGCGACGCGGCTCCCGACACAGATGGCGTGTCATTCAGCGTCTGGAGAGAACTGGGGCCTTGCTTCCTCGCGCAGCGTTCTTATATATAAAGCCGCGGTGCGGACGGCTAAGGGAACGCCTGATCTTTTCGGCTCTCCCGACTAGCCGCTGGGCTAGTAACGCACCACTTCAAGTTACATAATAATTTATAGCTTCTTTTGCTGATGGCCGAAGAAGCTCTTAATTTAAACGTGCATTCAGCACGCAGGTAAGTATTGATAATAAAATTTTGACGTGGCTAAGTTAAATATTCTGGGCGAGAGAATTAATTAAATTACACTGTACGCAGTAGATGAGCTCTGAACTGGTCCTTCTGAGATCCGCTATCGCTATAATTTTATAGGTATTCAAAAGAAACTTTACACATCTTCATAGTCATAGCGGATCTCCAACCTATTTAAATCTAAACATCCTAGCCTTATTTACTAGCCTACTTAATCTATCTTGCTTCCTTCAGTTTTGAGACGAAAACCAGAAAATCATGAATTTCCACTAAAGTCTTAATTTGTGAAATCCAAAGTACTGTTTTTATTAAATCATTATGAAAGATGAATCTAAATATAAGTTTTGAAGTCTCTAGCTCTTTTCTGTTGCGCCAATGATTTTTTCAGAAAAACGTCCAAATTTCGAAAATGGCTGAAGTTATTGAACTGATATTTAACACACATTAATTTAGTATTATTTCTGACATGCTAGAAAAGTTTTAGGTCATTTGCTTGATTTTTAAGGTATTGCGCAATATTTATGACGTCAGAGCTAGTTACAGCAGACTGGCTGGCACACAATGGAAACTGATGTGAATTTACTACAGCGTGAGTAGGCTGCTTCCCTACAACGTACGCTTTAAGTTCTGTCCAGCAAGCAATGACAATAAAACAAAAATACTGTGAGAGAATTGTGATAAACATATCTGCAAAACACTTGTCAAATACTTGCGTCCAGACTGTAATGAGTAAGAACAAAAGTTAGAAAGTAACCGTTAATGTTTCCAAAAATAATGGCCTGTATTAAAAACATTTTATACGGTTTCTGACGATATTTATGTTACTACTTGTGTCCAAAATGCAATCTGTGAAGTAACTAAAAAGTAGTAAGAGAAAAATAATATAATGCTTTCTAAGAAAAATGCCGTATTGAAAACTGTCTGTTGTTTCCAGTTTCTCTATGAGAATATTTAAATAAGAAATTTTCTTACATAAAATTGAGAGTAGTATTATTATTAATATTATTATTATTATCTTCAACAATATGTGCTTAGCTGGTGTTGTCTCCTAAAATTTCCTTTCCACTGAATTAACTATATCAGAAAAAAACTATTTTGTATACCTGAAGAGTATTTTTTATATGTGTCACTATCATTGCCGTTATTATTTTATTATTATTATTATTATTATTAGTAGTAGTAGTAGTATCACTACTAGGGCAGCACCAGCAGCAGCAGTAATAAAAGTACTACCAGTATTACCTTTATTAGTTCATAAACAGCATTATTTACCCACTTGCCACTATAGACACTCAAACAATTTTAATACTATTTGTCATTTCTTAGGTAACTACGATATAAAAAAGGTACTGCAGGTGCAAAATCCTGGTCCGATGCAAAAGAGGACTTGATGGTCCCAATCAGATCAAGTTAAATAAATAAATAAAAATAAAATAAAATACTGGAATATAACATTGTCAACAACTTTGGGAACAATGCATTTTCCTACAAGTTTTTTGCAGTATTTTACTGTCGGGTCATGTTGACCCGAACACTAAATTCGGATAGTGGAAGCGAACAGAACAGCAGGGTTATGCAGATTTGTGCATCACAAGACAAATCACAGAACAATACCCATTAAGAAGAGCAGGAGGGGATACAAGGTCATTGCGTGCTTTAGGTATGTGCGTATCTCTAACAGTGCTCATATAATTATGCTAAGCCCCTTTGAATGTACAGCCCTTTGAACAAGCGCTGAATACAGCTTGCCGTTGCCTGGTGGGAGTGACGCAAGAAGTCGCAGCGCCTCTTTGACGTCAGATGACCCATTTGGCCAAGTCATGGAGTTTGAACATCGAGTATTGATAGCCATTCGCGCATGTAGTTTGACGTATTGTGAACGTACATTTGGTTCTGCGTATAAGGCTACTGCAGTGACGCGTAAGTGAAGGACTTGCACCGTAAAGAACCAGAAAACTAGTAATTGCGTCGATGCACACGAAATATGACGTGTACATGTATGACAGACATCCTATCCTCTTGGCGGTAAGAACTTCAGCGCTTCAGGCAAGTGAAACTCGTGCTGAGACATACAGCGGCGATCAACTTGTCACTTAAAGGATCAGTGGAGGTGCGAGTTTGCAGTGGCAGGCAAAGACTGGAATATCTAAGACACGTTCCTGAGAATTTTGTGTGTGGCAGATGTTTAGAGATGGAAAGATTAAACAACACAGGAAGAGTGGAGTGATAACATCAAATTAATTACACCTTCAAAATAATAAATAAAATTAAATGGAGTTGAAGAAAAAATCGCTTGAATCACAATCTGGGTTTCTATGTTATAAAAGGTTCAGGTGCAAAACTTCTAGATGCAAATCGAGATATACTCAATCAACATTTGATTGCCCACAACTATTCAAGCACAAATCCACCTCTCTGTTATACTGGCAGAAGAATGTGTAGCCATTATCGAGTACTGCTTATCTCGACGTCGGTTCTGATCTTTCTGAGATGTTGGAGAGTTCTTGTCTTCCGCCATATGCGATATAGCCTAATGCTGTTTTATTACCACTGCAAATTCTTCATGCAACATTTCACCAGTACTCTACAAGCAGCGCACTCTGTCGGAAGCTATCTGCTGGGTAAATCGCCTAAAATGGTTCAAATGGCTCTGAGCAGTATGGGACTTTAATGTCTGAGGTCATCAGTCCCCTAGAACTTAGAACTACTTAAACCTAGCTAACCTAAGGACATCATAAACATCCATGCCCAACGCAGGATTCGAACCTGCGACCGTAGCATTCGCGCGGTTCCGGACTGAAGCGCCTAGAACCGCTCGGCCATCGCGCCCGGCAATCGTCTAAAACCTGCACTGCAAATGTTGTGGAAATGGGAAGTGCTATTGATGTGCAGTTTCCACAGAATGGATTGGTAGTGAGTGCTTGTACTGTTAGCCGATAAACAAATTTTAATAATGTGGCTGGCTGGCTCTGAGCACTATGCGACTTAACTTCTGAGGTCATCAGTCGCCTAGAACTTAGAACTACTTGAACCTAACTAACCTAAGGACATCACACACATCCATGCCCGAGGCAGTATTCGAACCTGCGACCGTAGCGGTCGCTCGGCTCCAGACTGTAGCGCCTAGAACCGCACGGCCACTCCGGCCGGCTTTACTAATGTGTTGTCAGAAGAGCCAACACCGTGTTACTAAAGGAGGCCGAAATGCACGCGTTTTAGATCACGCAGGCTGGCGTGAAGAGGGAAGAACTATACTGACGTGAGGCCTGGAACATGACAAGGAATGAGAATTCAGAAAGCGGACGTAATTAGTTTGATACTTAACTTTAATCCATTAATGATGAACGTCGCTCTTGACGGTACATGATTCACAATATTATCTGTTCAGAATACATTCATGAAGAATACGGCGTCTTCCTAGGTCGTAGCAAATGACGTAGCTGAAGGCTATGCTAAACTGTCGTCTCTGCAAATGAGACAGTATGTAGGCAGTGAATCATCGCTAGCAAAGTCGGCTGTACAACTGGGCGAGTGCTAGGGAGTCTCTCTAGACTAGACCTGCCGTGTGGCGGCGCTCTGCAATCACTGATAGCGGCGACACGCGGGTCCGACGTATACTAACGGACCGCGGCCGATTTAAACGCTACCACCTAGCAAGTGTGGTGTCTGGCGGTGACACCACAAATAATACGTAGAAAGTATACATTTTGTGGAAATAGACACTTTTTAAATGGAATAATACCTATTGACGTTGCTAAAAATACGGTAAATTAGAATGTCAATGGTGTTTGTTGCAGGATTCTAGTGCGAGTTGCTAACGAGATATCGCGTTTTGAAAAGTTTGCACACCGACACTTGTTTTTGCCATTCAAGCTACGTAATTGCTAGGTACAATGTTCTTATGTGTGCTTATAGCGTTACTGTGTGTTCCTTGAGTGCATTCCAACTTGATAGTCAGTTATTGTGTGGCAGTCCAAGCAGTAAGTCGTGAGCGGGCGATGGGATTTGCTAATGCAGAAAAAGCCGACACTCCCATACTGTGTGGAGAGTGTAGGAAGAATGCAGTTCGTTGTTGTACCGTGTATGCTGCACGATATCCCAACAGATATCGTAACGTCAGTTACGTGTAAGTGGTAGAGTAGCACATAGACAGTGTAACAGAGGGGAACAAGTGACGATAGAAGAGGGTGAAATTAGTGTTCTTACTACTGTTTCAGTTGATCCTCACGTAATCTCCCGCAATCGTACGAGGAGGTGGCTTGAGTCAGGCAAGTATTCTATGCATTCTCCATGAACATGGGTTCCATCCCTATCACATCTCTCTCCATCAAGAGCTGCATGGAAACTATTATGAGAATCGAGTCAACTTATGTACATGGGTATAAGGCATGACACTTCAGGAGTATCATGTGTCTTGTTTAGTGATGAATCCACGTTAACCAATCATGACCAGGTAATACATGCATTATTGGCCTGTTGACAACCCTCATTCGCTTCGTCAGGTATAATGTCAGTGTGTTTGGAGTGTAAACGTGTTGTGCAGTATAGTAAACTATAAGCACATAGGATCGCTTTTCAAAGACGGAACACTGAACGCGTACAAGTATCTCAGCCTCGTAACATACCGTCTTCCTCGGATGGTAGAAGACATTGCTCTGCAGACTAGGAGGAACTTGTGGGACCAACCTGATGGCTGTCCAGAACATAGTGCAGCAAATACAACATGTCTTCAAGGATTGTTTCCAAATCGTTGGACTGAACACAGAAAACCTGTACCGTGGCCGGCCCGTTCCCCGAATTTGACGCCTGTAGACATTTTTCTGTGAGGAAAGCCGAAAAACGCTGCCTACAAGGACACCCTATGATGTGCAACGACATATCACTGCAGACTGCTCGGACATCTTCGCTGAAATGCTAGCACGTGTGCAGCAGTCGTTCCATACCAGACTGGAAGCGTGTATTCCGCACATTTGGACATTCTGGGCACAACCAATGATGGTTGCACTTATAGCGTTCTTTAGTGTGTGCTACCACAGTTTTAAATGAAGACCACTGACATTTTAATTGATCCTACTTTTAGTCTGTTAATGTCTGTATGCATTGTTCTCAAAAGGTATTTTTGCACAAAAATACACTTTATAAGTACTATTACAATCTGTTGATTTGCCAACGATACGAGGCACTGACTATCAATCAAATCTGTGGAAACTGCACATCGATAACACTTTTATTTCCGCAATATTCCCTTTGCAAGTTTTAGGTGATTCGCCCTTTATATTTCTAAAGGACTAAAACAGTCATCCAGTTCAAGCTGCTGGTTGCCTATGCAATAGCTTCCCCAGGTAACCAAAATTTGGTTTTCAGTACTTCATACAGTTCCTAACCTACTTCAAAAATTTAAAATGCTCTTGTATCCTAACCTACTTCAAAAATTTGAAATTCTTTTGTAATCTTTTTATTAAGACGGATAATACGGGGTGAGGCCAATCAGCCAGGAGGATTGAGGAAGCGCACATTGTGCATTTAATCAACCTGATCAAAGATATTATTTGTGGTAAAGTAACAATAAAGACAGAAACATCTTATTTAATGGCATATTCGCAGTAATCGAATGTGAGTTATAAACACATCAAAAAAGGTTTTGCATCGCCCCAGTTCCCAGAACTTCTGAAGATAGACGTTGACAGTGGATATTGTATCACAGACACACTCTCTTTGACTGTTCAGAGATGTCACTAAAACCCGCCCAAAGATGCAATCAACCATGCATAAGCAGCGCCTATTAGACGGAGGCGGTCCGACAGCAAGTCAGCTCCAGTTATTCCACCTTGAAGGAGGTACAAGGCTCGTGTTGTCTATAGTTCAACCATGCCTAGACGGTCAATACCGCGGTTCGATCGCGTCCGCATTGTTACTTTGTGCCAGGAAGGGCTCTCAACAAGGGAAATGTCCAGGCGTCTCGGACTGAACCATAGCGATGTTGTTCGGACATGGAGGAGATACAGAGAGACAGGAACTGTCGATGACATGTCTCTCTCAGGCCGCACTAGGGCTACTACTGCAGTGCATGACCGCTACCTATGGATTATGGCTCGGAGGAACCGTGACAGCAACGCCACTGTGTTGAATAATGCTTTTCGTGCAGCCACAGGACGTCGCGTTACGACTCAAACTGCGCGCAATAGGCTGCATGATGCGCAACTTCACACCCGACGTCCATGGCGAGGTCCATCTTTGCAACCAAGACATCATGCAGCGCGGTAAAGATGGGAACAACAACATGCCGAATCTACCGCTCAGGATTGGCATCATGTGCTCTTCACCTATGAGTGTCACATATACCTTCAACAAGACAATCGTCGGAGACGTATTTGGAGGCAACCCGGTCAGGCTGAACGTCTTAGACACATTGTCCAGGGAGTGTAGCAAGGTGGAGGTTTCCTGCTGTTTTGGGGTGGCATTATGTGGGGCCGACGTACGCCGCTGGTGGTCATGGAAGGCGCCGTAACGGTTGTACGATACGTGAATGCCATCCTCCGACCGATAGTGCAATCATATCAGCAGCATATTGGCGAGGTATTCGTCTTCATGGACGACAATTAGCGCCCCCATCGTTGCACATCTTGTGAATGACTTCCTTCAGAATAACGACATCGCTCGACTAGAGTGGCCAGCATGTTCTCCAGACATGAACCCTATCGAAAATGCCTATGATAGATTGTAAAGGGCTGTTTATGGACGACGTGACCCACAAACAACTCTGAGGGATCTATGCCAAATTGCCGTTGAGGAGTGGGACAATCTGGACCAACAGAGCCTTGATGAACTTGTGGATAGTATGCCACGACGAATACAGGCATGCATCAGTGGAAGAGGACGTGCTACTGGATATTAGAGGTACCGTTGTGTACTGAAATCTGGACCACCACCTCTGAAGTTCTCGCTGCATGGTAGTAAAACATGCAATGTGTGGTTTTCATGAGCAATAACAAGGGCAGAAACGATGTTTATATTGATCACTATTCCAGTTTTCTGTACAGGTTGCGGAACTCTTCGGAACGGAGGTGATGCAAAACATTTTTTGTGTGTGCACATCGATTCTTTCGCGCGCCCATCGTTTTCTTGACTCTGGGGGTAAAAAAAGAAGAGCGGCCTTTAATTTGAAGTTGTTGGTTTTTTGGAGAGGAAGCAAAAAGACATTTTCTATGCATGGCTCCTTCAGAGAATTTTCTTGCTTAATCGAGCGCCAGAACTGATTTTGTTTTTCCCCCTAAACGTGTAATGAAATGCTAGGGCGTCCTATCATGTAGAGAATTACTATAAATGCTACGAAACAATATTACTTGTGCAAATAAACAGAAATATTGTTCGAAGGTGAGACATTTATTAAATGTTATATCACGACATATGGAAAATTGAACAATTGGATGCCTGCAATTATAAGATGGTTAGACTCCAAAAAGAGTGATCACTGGTACGAGATGCATGTGGTCCCGTTCCGTTACTTAGGAATAGGTTTTGAGCAGAATTGTGCTCTGTCTTGTTCCAGTTCATGTATTCGCAGTCGGATGCTACACTACTGCCCATTAAAATTTGTACACCACGAAGATGACGCGCTACAGACGCGAAAATTAACCGACAGGAAAAAGATGCTGTGATATGCAAATGATTAGCTTTTCAGAGCATTCACTCAAGGTTGGCGCCGGTAGCGACACCTACAAACTACTGACATGAAGAAAGTTTCCAACCGATTTCTCATACACAAACAGCAGTTGACCGCCGTTGCCTGGTGAAACGTTGTTGTGATGTCTCGTGTAAGGAGGAGAAATGCGTACCATCACGTTTCCGACTTTGATAAAGATCGGATTGTAGCCTGTCGCGATTGCGGTTTATCGTATCGCGACATTGCTGCTTGCGTTGGTCGAGATCCAATGACTGTTAGCAGAATATGGAATCGGTGGGTTCAGGAGGGTAATACGGAACGCCGTGCTGGATCCCAACGGCCTCGTATCACTAGCAGTCGAGATGACAGGATCTTATCCGCATGGCTGAAACGGATCGTGCAACCGCGTCTCGATCCCTGACTCAACAGATGGGGACGTTTGCAAGACAACAACCATCTGCACGAACAGTTCGATGACGTTAGCAGCAGCATGGAGTATCAGCTCGAAGACCATGGCTGCGGTTGCCCTTGACGCTGCATCACAGACAGGAGCGCGTGCGATGGTGTACTCAACGACTTACCTGGGTGCACGAATGACAAAACGTCATTGTTTCGGATGAATCCAGGTTCTATTTGCAGCATCATGATGGTCACATCCGTGTTTGGCGACATCGCGGTGAACGCACATTGGAAGCGTATATTCGTCGTAGCCATACTGGCGTATCACCCGGCGTGATGGTATGGTGTGCCATTGGTTACACGTCTCGGTCACCTCTTGTTCTCATTGACGGCAGTTTGAACAGTGGACGTTACATTTCAGATGTGTTACGTCTGGTAGCTCTACCCTTCATTCTATCCCTGCGGAACCCTACATTTCAGCAGGATAATGCACGACCGCATGTTGCAGGTTCTGTACGGGCATTTCTCGATACAGAAAATGTTCGACTGCTGCCCTGGCCAGCACATTCTCCAGATCTGTCACCAACTGAAAACGTCTGGTCAATGGTGGCCAAGCAACTGGCTCGTCACAAAAAAATGGTTCAAATGGCTCTGAGCAGTATGGGACTTAACATCTATGGTCATCAGTCCCCTGGAACTTAGAACTACTTAAACCTAACTAACCTAAGGAGATCACACACACCCAGTCATCACGAGGCAGAGAAAATCCCTGACCCCGCCGGGAATCGAACCCGGGAACCCGGGCGTGGGAATCGAGAACGCTACCACACGACCACGAGCTGCGGACGGCTCGTCACAATACGCCAGACTATACCTGTATACGCTATCCAAGCTCTGTTTGACTCAATGCCCAGGCGTATCAAGGCCGTTATTACGACCAGAGGTGTTTGTTCTGGGTACTGATTTCTCAGGAACAATGCACCCAAATTGGGTGAAATTGTAATCACATATCAGTTCTAGTATAATATATTTGTCCAATGAATACCCGATTGTCATCTACATTTCTTCTTGGTGTACCAATTTTAATGGCCAGTAGTGTAGTTAACTCTAATTTTCAAGTCAAAATTTTATCCAAAGTCTTTGGTAGATTGGACTGTCTACATGTCCTAGGGTAAGTCCCCCATTCCCATTACCACCCACCACAACATATAGCCAGTCCTCAAACCTACCCGTCTGACTGTCCTACCCAGTATTACGTTTGAAGACGTCAGACGTTACACCTAGGATTGCAACGGATTGGCTGCTGACATCTCAGGATCGGGTGTCGTTCACCCATCTAAGTCATCATTGCAGTGATGGTGATGAGCAGGAGTTGAAAGGCGGAACGTCAGTTAAATATCCCTAGTGAAGGCAATCTTTTGTTCATGACAGTAACAGTGACGAGATAATAGGCGCAGAGGAGGTCGGTGCCCTCTGTGACGGCAGTTCCCAAGGGCGCTGGTGCGTGTTGATGTGTGCAGTAGTCTGATAGGACGACAGCGCAAGCTGTGGGTGACGTGCGCTGGTGTTAACGCTGACTCGAGGCGGCACGATATCAGTGACCGATGACAGGGAACTCCCGGGCTGCTCGCGCTCTCCCGTACCGGCAGTGTACAGCACACCGGAAGAGGTGGCGATAGGCCTGTGCTTTCGGCATGGCCGAAGATGATGGCGTGTATCCGGCCTGGGCGTTGGACGGTAACAATGGTTCAGAGTAAATTTTCACACTGCAGCGAGGCATTCACTGGCTTGAAACTCCCTTGCAGGTTAGAAATGTGTGCCGCACTGGGACTTGGTTACAGGACATTTGCATTTCACGGGAAAGTGCTCTGCCAACTGAGCTATCCGAGCATGACTCATGACTTAGCCTCACAACTTAGCCCACGAAAGGCACAAGTCCCGTGTTCGAGTCCCACTTCGGCACACAGTTTTGATCTACCTGGAAGTTTCATAACAGCTCACACTCCGCTGCGTTGTGAAAATTCGTTGTAGAAACAATCCCCCAGGCTGTGGCAAAGCCATGTCCCCACAATTTCCTTCCTTTATGGAGCGTTAGTCATGCAGGTTACACATGAGAACTTTTTCGAAGTTTGGAAAGTATAAGATGAAGTATTGGAAGAAATAAAGCTACGAGGATGGGTCGTGAATCGTGCTGAGGTAGATGAGTTGGCAAAACACCCATGATAGGCAAAGGTCCTGGGGTCGAGTCCCCACTTGGCACACTGTCTTAACCTGCCAGGAAGTTTTTTGTCTGCAAGGACGTTTCAGCAACAATGTATGTCCACACGGGTCGCCTGTCAGTGACCGTGTGACTGGACAGCCAGTTGGCCAGGCTTGAACCAACAGCTCAGCAGGGAGATCGTTGTAAGCAGATGATACTCACCTAGCAGGTGACTCGACAGTACGATGGTGTCACTGCATGTAGACTTCAGCTCATACAAAGGCTTGTAGTCAATGGCAGTAAAGCCAGGCTTCATTTTGAACTGCAAACGGTGTACTTCTTGCAACTTTGGTCTGGCTTCGTTACTCAGCATACCATGCATACCTCGATACTGCTGAGAACAATCTGACGGAGAGGTTATGTCTTGGGTGGTATATATGTGAGTTGGTAGGCTAATGTTTCTCTAACAGCAGTACTTTCATCCTGGAAACAAGAGCAGGATGGAGCAGCTGGGCATCGCCATTGGGCACTGATGACTTCATCTGTAATAGTTTACCTGTCTAGTCAGCTCCTTCAGAAGTCCTGCTAGAGCTGTAATATATCGCAGCTTAGGCTTTCAGAGGTGCTAGCTGACGTCTTTTGCTTCCTCAGCATCTTAGATAAGTTTTCCTTCTTACTGTATATGTGTTGTCGCTCCATAGTGCCTGGTCATTGGTCTATCAGGCACTTTTCCCCCTATGACGTCTTTCTGTTGATTGACACAGGAACAGTCCATTTTGCCAAGAGAATCCATGGTGCAGCGCTCCTCCCCCTCCGAAAAATCTGTTCTCTGGAATGTTACCTTTTTACATTTCTGGACAAAACAATGTAAACACATGCTTCATGGGTTGACATAAACAATACAGTATTGTCCACAACTCTTTGCGCTTGTTTAGGGTAAACCACATAGTTCATTAGCTCCCTAATAACCTAAGTGCTATTTTCCATAATTTATCCAGTCTGTTGGTAGCATTGTTAGTTCCAATATCTCCCACACAACCTTCGCAAAGTAGAGTCAGAACCACAAAACTACCAGAAACCCAAGACACTCCTTGTCGTGATTGTACTGTGCTGTATATCATGATATTGCCATACATACTGTCTTGCTATTAGTTCATCTGGCGAATGGAGAAGGTCAGGTTTTAACGTACTGTTTAAGTAAATTAGGCTCCATGGTGGTAGCACCTCCAAGGGTTTTACAGGCTAGTACATCGAGAGTTGTCACATTCTTTGCGATAGTCCCAGTTTTATTAGCTGGATGGCAAAAAGTAATTCTTGGTATATCATAGCGAGTACTGTTAATCAATACCCCACACTAGTCCCAGTTGTAGTAGCTCGGAGGCAAAAGGTAGTTTCTGATATTTTATAGTTAGTATTGTTAATCAATAACACATTCTACCTTGCAATTCCAGTCTCATAGTTTCCTTGGGTCATCCCTGATTTTAGCAATTTATAATGCCTATTTCAAGTGACTGAACTCTTCTGCCAGCATCAAAACATAGCTCCCCTTCTCCTTTGAGATTAACTCTACCTTCTGATTTTTTACCTGTACATACTTTCCTAGAACTTCCCATTTTACCAGATATAAATGGACAGCCAAATATTCGTAATGCACACCACCATTTCGCCACCAAATAGGTGCACCATCACTGGAATTGTAGTAACATCATGATTTCCCTCAGTGGTGACACCCCCTGAAGGAAAGAAATCTACATCAATTTTCCGTTCCCCTTCGATAGCCTGGACTCACGTGATCTATCACACAACAACAACGACACAACTCATTCTGCAATTCCCATTATCCACCTATGCCTTATACTACCTTCCAAACCTATTACTAATTAACATACTGAAAATAAACACAAACATCCATCATCCATGTGGTTGTTAAAGTTCAGAAACACCCATGACTATCAAAACATCATAGTGTCAACATAATAACATAACTATATGAACATAACATAATTCGCTACAGAGTTTCATCATGTAATCCGTAAGCTTGGTCTATTATTGGCATGACTTCAGTGTGTAAGGTACCTCACATGCAGCCTGCATGTGAGCTTCTGGATCCTTCCTTCCCTTTTGCCCCCTACTTTCTTCATAGCCAGCAATACTGGAACCTATGGTAAAGCATCTTGGGTACCATTAATAAGTCTAATGTACCCTACATGGACAATGGTTGTCCACATTGGTAGTTTCAGCTTAATGTTTACTGGTGATGTCCTTTCTAAGACTTGGTACTGCCATTGGCGTTGCATAATAAATTTCTTCGTTTTTTCTCCCAATCAATATTCCGACAACCTAAGAGTAAACCATCCCATTCTCTCTTGTTGTGTGAGTGCCTTATTATTTGCTTTTTCCACTCACTGTCTCTTAACGTTTTTGCATAATTTTGTGTAGTTCCCATCCTCCGCACTTTTAGGCTTAGTAACTTCAAAAAGATAGTACTATCACACACCTTTGAATTATATACAGCACATCATATGGTACATAAATACCCCTTTCATATTGACAACTGTTTATGTGATCTCTTAAGATTTTACCTGTTATTTGATGGACATTTTCAGTCCTTCTGTTAGCTTGCAGATGGAAGGGCTTTTAGTTGCTTCATTCATAACAGGTCATATAGTTATTTCAATAACTGCAACATGAAGTTGGTGCCCTGATCAGTATTTATCATGTTCAGAATGATAAACTTCGACATCCAGCTATTTAGCATTGCTTATGCTACTGCACTCACTTACTGATTTGGAATGGCAACCACCATGATGTAGCACAAAAACTGGTTTATGATAGTTACCACATAGCAGCTACCTGCCAGTGCGATAGTAAATGGGCCCAAGGTGTCTGTCCCTACTACCCCAAATAGCTTGGATGCCTCTGGTAATCTTGAAAGTGGCATTTGTGGCTTGCTTAAATCATAACATTGTGCCCATAGTTCATAATTTCTCACTTATTGGTCAATGCCCTGTCTTTGCATTTCCCACCAATATTGTTCAGCTCTCTTGTGATACGTTACCCTTCATCCTTCATGTCCTGATAACATGTGGAGACATGGTCATGGGTTTCACTCAATATTTCTTCCTTTTGTGCTGCAGGCACCATGATGTGCGGCCCAAGCTTCATTGTCCCACATAGCAATGGATTGTGCATGACGAATTGGGGATTCATTTTGAATAGTTGGCAGACCAAATGAACAGTTTGTTCAATCTGCCATTCTGCAGGGCTTTGACCAAACTCTTGTATTACACCAGTCTTTCTGCTTAAGCCATCTGCATTACCATGCTTTCTGCCTAGCTTGTGAACTACATCAAAGACAAATTCGCTTAATTTCAGTGTCTATCAAATCGATCTGTTGAAAGCATCTTTCAACACTAACAGAAATGTTAATGTTGCACGGTCAGTTATGACATCAAATTTGCTGTCATACAGGTAACACATAAAATTCTGACCCTTCCTTTTCCATAGTAGAGTAACATTTTTCAGATTTGTTTCACTTTCTTGGTGTATTTGGTACACAGTGCTCTTTCCCATTCACTTTCTGACGTAGAACACATTGTATTGGCTACATACTTATGTCAAAGAGCAGAATAAGTTTCTCTTTATAATTTGAAAGTATTAATACAGAACTAGTCGTCAGCGCCTCCCTTAATTTCTCGAATGCAAGTTGACACTATGTCATCTACTAGAATGTCTACCCTTCATCAATAAATGTTGTGTCACTTCACAACACATTGTCATTAATGTGGGTCACTGTGATCTTTGGCTCTGTGTGGTAGCACCCTCTGTGTGGCGAAGCCACAAACTTAGGCTGCTATGAGCTTATGAACTGAAACACGGCCTGGAGTACTAATAAACTGATTGCTGGAGTTTGTGTGAGCTCTGAGTACTATTGCACTCTAGATGAAGTGGGGAGGCATAGTGATATTACTGTTTGTTGTGGTGGTATCTGCAGCATGCACCTGTCCTCAAATCTGGATTGACGCCTCGTGCTGTGAATGTGTGGAGCAAACTTTTCATGAAACCTTGACACATCTAGTAGTTAATAGTTGAATGTTCAGGAGGGGGTGTGTCATGGATGGAAGCACTGCACTCAACGAAATATACACTCCTGGAAATTGAAATAAGAACACCGTGAATTCATTGTCCCAGGAAGGGGAAACTTTATTGACACATTCCTGTGGTCAGATACATCACATGATCACACTGACAGAACCACAGGCACATAGACACAGGCAACAGAGCATGCACAATGTCGGCACTAGTACAGTGTATATCCACCTTTCGCAGCAATGCAGGCTGCTATTCTCCCATGGAGACGATCGTAGAGATGCTGGATGTAGTCCTGTGGAACGGCTTGCCATGCCATTTCCACCTGGCGCCTCAGCTGGACCAGCGTTCGTGCTGGACGTGCAGACCGCGTGAGACGACGCTTCATCCAGTCCCAAACATGCTCAATGGGGGACAGATCCGGAGATCTTGCTGGCCAGTGTAGTTGACTTACACCTTCTAGAGCACGTTGGGTGGCACGGGATACATGCGGACGTGCATTGTCCTGTTGGAACAGCAAGTTCCCTTGCCGGTCTAGGAATAGTAGAACGATGGGTTCGATGACGGTTTGGATGTACCGTGCCCTATTCAGTGTCCCCTCGACGATCACCAGTGGTGTACGGCCAGTGTAGGAGATCGCTCCCCACACCATGATGCCGGGTGTTGGCCCTGTGTGCCTCGGTCGTATGCAGTCCTGATTGTGGCGCTCACCTGCATGGCGCCAAACACGCATACGACCATCATTGGCACCAAGGCAGAAGCGACTCTCATCGCTGAAGACGACACGTCTCCATTGGTCCCTCCATTCACGCCTGTCGCGATACCACTGGAGGCGGGCTGCACGATGTTGGGGCGTGAGCGGAAGACGGCCTAACGGTGTGCGGGACTGCAGCCCAGCTTCATGGAGACGGTTGCGAATGGTCCTCGCCGATACCCCAGGAGCAACAGTGTCCCTAATTTGCTGGGAAGTGGCGGTGCGGTCCCCTACGGAACTGCGTAGGATCCTACGGTCTTGGCGTGCATCCGTGCGTCGCTGCGGTCCGGTCCCAGGTCGACGGGCACGTGCACCTTCCGCCGACCACTGGCGACAACATCGATGTACTGTGGAGACCTCACGCCCCACGTGTTGAGCAATTCGGCGGTACGTCCACCCGGCCTCCCGCATGCCCACTATACGCCCTCGCTCAAAGTCCGTCAACTGCACATACGGTTCACGTCCACGCTGTCGCGGCATGTTACCAGTGTTAAAGACTGCGATGGAGCTCCGTATGCCACGGCAAACTGGCTGACACTGACGGCGGCGGTGCACAAATGCTGCGCAGCTAGCGCCATTCGACGGCCAACACCGCGGTTCCTGGTGTGTCCGCTGTGCCGTGCGTGTGATCATTGCTTGTACAGCCCTTTCGCAGTGTCCGGAGCAAGTATGGTGGGTCTGACACACCGGTGTCAATGTGTTCTTTTTTCCATTTCCAGGAGTGTAGAACAAATTGTCCATCCTAGATGTTATGTACTGAAGGCTGCTTAATTGTAAACTGTGTCTCAAGTGTGAAATGAGTGAAATAATCGTATTGCATTGATGGCTGAGAGTCTCCATTTGGAGAAGTTTGGCAGCTGAGTTGCAAATCATTTCAGTCGACGCTAGATTGGGCAATTTGCGTGTCGATGATGATGAAATTATGATGAGGACAACCCAACGCCAAGTTCCTGAACAGAGAAAATCACCAACCTGTCCAGGAATCCGACCTGAGCCGCTGCATGGCAGTGAGATGCACTGACCACCCAGCTGAGGAGGCAGACTGTTTCAAGTGTGTCTCCTCTCCACAGCTTGTGGGCTTGGAACTCCCAGTGTGCTCTGTGGATTCATTTTCACTCTCATGGTATTTTCTTTGTGTTAGTAACTTGGTTCAGAGCTCACAGTTGGTACCGCTCTAGATTGCTTATGTCTTTATGGAACCAGTTAGTTAGGCACTGGGGTCAGTGTTGATGGACCTTTTTGCCAATGTGCTTGCTTTGGGTGAATGGTAAATGGCCCATTTGTAAGAATGGTACATTGACACAATGTTTTCTCTGGTTCTTGCTGTATTAAACTAACTTAAAATTCAGGACCACAGTAGGGGCCAGTATGTGTTTATACACTCAAGCGCCAAAGAAACTGGTATAGGCATGTGTACTCAAATGCAGATATGTAAACAGGCAGAGTACAGCACTGTGGTCAGCAATGCCTACATGAGACCACAAATGTCTGGTGCAGTTACTGCTGCTAGAATGGGTGGTTGTCAAGATTTAAGTGAGTCTGAACGTAGTGTTACTGTCGGCACAATTTAGCGATGGGACACACCATCTCCAAGGTAGCGATGAAGTGGGGATTCTCCCGTATGATCATTTCACAAGTGTTCCACTAATATCAGGAATCTGGTAAAACATCAAATATCCGACAACGCTGTGGCTGGAGAAAGATCCTGCAAGAACGGGACCAACGTTGACTGAAGAGAATCGTTCAACATGACAGAAGTGCAACCCTTCCGCAAATTGCTGCAAAGTTCAAGTCTGGGCCATCAACAACTGTCATCATGTGAACCTTTCAACGAAACATCATCAATATGGGATTTTGGAGCCAAATGCCCATTTGTATACCCTTGATGACTGCACAACACAAAGCTTTATGGTTCACCTGGGCCCATCAGCACCGACATTGGACTGTTGATGACTGGAAACATGTTGCCTGGTCAGACGAATCTTGTTTTAGATTGTATCAAACAGATTGATGTGTATGGGTATGGCGACAACCTCATGATTCCGTGGACACTGCATGTCAACAGGGAACTGTTCAAGCTGGTGGAGGCTCTGTAATCGTGTGGGGTGTGTGCAATTGGATCGATATGGGATCCCTGATATGTCTAGATACGAATTTGACTGGCGATATGTGGCTAAGGATCCTGTCTGATCACCTGCATCCATTCATATCCATTGCGCATTCCGAGAGACTTGGGAAATTCCAGTAGGACAATGCTTTATCCCATACGTCTAGAATTTCCACATAGTGGTTCCAGGAATACTCTTCTGAGTTTAAACACTTCCACTGGCCATCAAACTCTCCAGACATGAACATTATTGGGATGCCTCACAACATGCTGTTCGGAATAGATCTCCATCGCCTCGTACTCTTACGGATTTATGGGCATTCCTGCAGGATTCATGGTGTCAGTTCCTCCAGCACTACTTCAGACTTTAGTTGATTCCATGCCACGTCGTGTTGTGGCACTTCTTCGTGTTTATGGGGGCCATACAAGATATTAGGCAGGTGTACCAGTATCTTGGGCTTTTCAGTGTATTTAAATTAAACGAGAGCTTTTTTGTTGTTATTTATAATGTTATGGGTTATATATGATGTTGTCTTGTGGATTCGAAAGTTAAGTGGAGCTCCAATGCTAGTTATTTAATGAAGTGTTATTTTAATTTACCTGTTAATTTTAAACTCTGGGCTGGGAGAGTGTTGTTTAAAGCATGTTATCTAGCATGCTGTTAAGTTTCAAATTCAGATTTGGGCACGTGTTATCAAAATGTGACATATCTTAATTGTGTTGTTAGATGGAATGTAATTGGCACAGGTGTGAGAGCTTAATTGGTTTAGGAATTGTAACCACAAGTCTGGGCCATTCTAGAGTAATTTATTTTCCAGATGAGCAGAGTATCTACTTTAAGTGAGTGCTCAAGGACGACCCTACGTTTTGGCTACTTGTACCTGTGGAGAAATGTTCATTTCCAAGGACACCGTGAAGCTTCTCATTGTATGTGGTGTCAATGCATTATTTAAATGACAGTTTCTCAGAAATTATAGTATTTTTAATTAATAAATATTAAGTAGTCATTCCGTACTTTATTAACCCAGTTCTCACTCCCTCTACCAGTCTGCGGTACAATAAGCCGGTGGTCTGGCAAGTAAATAAACCCATTGACAAACTTTCTATAATAATTCGAGAATCCTAAAATGACTTTAGCTGTTTCATAGTCTGCAGTGGCAGGAAATCTGTCCACCGGCCATGCAATGGTGTGAGCTGCCGGGGCACTTGCGAAAAGCACTAAGGTGGGTGCCAAGCTTGATGTCCCCATCCGACGGACGGATCATCATCGACAGTGTCACATGTCTCACTTGATGAGACACTGTGGAGAGCCTTGGAACGAGCACATTGGCGCAAAGTTTGGTGTTCAGGAACTTTACACAACCATTTCGTCTTCATTGCCGGTCAGACGCTGGCAGTGAAAATTTCTCCCACTACCAGGGGTCGAACCAGGTTATCCTGAGTCGAGTGACATGGCAGAAACGTACATTAGCAACCGCGGCCATGGGTGCTCGTTGTTTGCAGTACATTGTCCTCATGATTACAGTTTGATGATAAAAGTCATGGGATGCCTCCTAATATCGTGTCGGACCTCCTTTTAGGCGGCGTAATGGAGGAACTTGACGTTGCATAGACACAACAAGTTGTTGGAAGTCCCCTGCAGAAATATTGAGCCATGCTAGCTCTATAGTAGCCTATGACTGCGAAAATGTTACAGATGGTTCAAATGGCTCTAAGCACTATGGGACTTAACATCGCCGGGCGGGGTGGCCGAGCGGTTCTAGGCGCTACAGTCTGGAACCGTGCGACCGCGACGGTCGCAGGCTCGAATCCTGCCTCAGGCATGGATGTGTGTGATGTCCTTACGTTAGTTAGGTTTAAGTAGTTCTAAGTTCTATAGGACTTATGACCTCAGAAGTTAAGTCCCATAGTGCTCAGAGCCATTTGAATCATTTGAACATCTGATTTCATCAGTCCCCTAGAACTTAGAACTACTTAAACCTAACTAACCTAAGGACATCACACACATCCATGCCCAAGGAAGGATTCGAACCTGCGACCGTAGCAGCCGCGTGGTTCCAGACTGAAGCGCTAAGAATCGCTCGGTCACAGCGGCCGGCGAAAATGTTAAAGGTGTAGGATTTTGTGCACAAACTGACCTCTCGATTACGTCACATAAATGTCCGATGGGATTCATGTCTGCCGATCTGCATGGCCATATCATTCGCTCGAACTGTCCACAATGTTCTTCAAACGAGCCGCGAACAATTGTGCCCCAGTGACACAGAGCACTGTCATTCACAAAAATTCCGTCGTTGTTAGGAAAGATGATATCCGTGAATGGCTGCAAATGGCCTCCAGGTAGCCGAACATAACCATTTCCAGTCAATGATCGGTTCGGTTGGACCAGAGGATCCAATCCATTCTATGTAAACACAACCCACACCGTTGCGTCGTTCCTTGTTGACAATTTGTGCCCATGGCCTCGTGGGGTCGAGGCTACACTCGAAAACTACCATCAGCTCTTACCAACTGCTAAAATTGGGACTCACCAGACCAGGCTGCCGTCTTTCACTCGTCTAGGGTCCAGTCGATATGGTCATGAGCCCAGGAGAGGCGCTGTGAGCGCCTTTGGTAAGAGCACGACATACTACCAACATCCGCATATGTGCATATTGTTATCCCATGACTTCTCTCACAAGGGAACCTCCCCATCGCACCCCCCTCAGATTTAGTTATAAGTTGACCCAGTGGATAGGCCTTGAAAAACTGATCACAGATCAATCGAGAAAACAGGAAGAAGTTGTGTGGAACTATGAAAAAAATAAGCAAAATATACAAACTGAGTAGTCCATGTGCATGATATGCAACATCAATGATGACGTGAGCTCAGGAGCGATGTGGTCCCGTGGTTAACGTAAGGAGCTGTGGAACGGGAGGTCCTTGGTTCAAGTCTTCCCTCGAGTGAAAAATTTAATTTCTTTATTTTCGCGAAGTTATGATCTGTCCATCCGTTCATTGACGTCTCTGTTCACTGTAATAAGTTTAGTGTCTGTGTTTTGTGACGCACCGCAAAACCGTGCGATTAGTAGACGAAAGGACGTGTCTCTCCAATGGGAACCGAAAACATTTGATCGCAAGGTCATAGGTCAACCGATTCCTCCACAGGAAAACACGTCTGATATATTCTATACGACACTGGTGAGGGCATGTGCGTCACATGACAGGAATATGTTGCCGACCCACCTAACTTGTACACTTGGCGAATGGGTAAAAAATTCCCTGCCTTGCCCGATTTAGGTTATCTTGTGGTTGTGATAATCACTCCCAAAAAAGTGACGAAAACATAAGAGTTTGTCACATAAAGTGCAACAAATTAATGCAACAGTTTCACAGTCGCACAGTTTTCCCTGTGTTCTGTCAAAATATGTTTTTAACGTTTTCATACAACGTCCCCATACTACGGCGCAGTTACTTCGCATCGGACGGACAGATAATAATTGCCTGAAAATAAAAAATTAAACTTTTAACTCGAGGGAGACTTGAACCCAGGACCTCTCGTTCCGCAGCTCCTCACGCTAACCAGGGGAACACGACGCTCCTGGTCTTCCGTGCTCCTTGATGTTGCATATCTGGCACATGGACTACTCAGTTTGCATATTTTGCTTATTTTTTTCATAGTTCCACGCAACTTCTCCCTGTTTTCTCGATTGATCTGTGTTCAGTTTTTCAAGGCCTATGCACTGTGCCAACTTATAACTAAATCTGAGGGGGGTGCGATTGGGAGGTTCCCTTGTCAGTGTATTAGACGTTATGGTAGGTGGAATAAAGGTCGGTCCAATGTTTCGTGTTCCTTTAATTCTGCAGTTCTGCTTTCACAAAATGCAGTCTCTTGATGTAGCTGAAGAAGATTTTCAGTACTTCAACGTCGACTGTTTTGTTAGTTTACGTTCCTCTACAAATGCAGGCGTGCTTCGTCTATAAAGGATGAACATTTATGAAAGCGACAAACTGCAATGACGGATTCCTGAATGGAGGAAAAAAAGGTATTATGAATATGTGCAACTAAATGCATCGTGCCACGGAAGATGGTGCTGACGAATGACAGCTCCCCCGAGCACATGCCGTGTGTTCTTTTTGTGTGTTGCCGGTTGTGTGACTGACGCGGCGTACTGGAAGAAGTAGAAATATGCGGTATTCATGTCAGGAACAAGCCGAGATTGCGTTTGTGTGCGGCCAAGAAGTTGGAAACCGTCGAGAGGCAGCATGACTAGACCAAAACAAGAACCCTCACAGACACCAACCACATCACACAAGATTTCAAGTGTTTTTTTGGATGTTTGTGTGGTCAAGGGTCCGTTGATTCCTTTTTTGTTCTGTTCGTTATGCTCCTAGCATGAATGTAACTCAACTGAATGTTTCCAGTTAAAAAAATCTGTAAGACCTGGAGAAACGTCTGGAAAAATGCATTCCTTCCTAAATAATAATAAAATCGCTTTTTTTTCTTTTGTTTTGTTATGTAATCTGTTCAACAAATGTAATAATTTTATTTCTATTCTAATTACAATTTATTTCGGTACTACATGCGCAAATGTTGTTTGACAGCTGAGTGTCAAATTGTGAATCAAGCAAATTGGTTACATAGTCTGCTCCCCCACCCCAGTCAACATGTCATAAAACCTAATCACAATCAGCACACGTTTCAACACATTTTACTAAAAAATAGTACTGTAACGTAAAAAAATGCTAGTCAAAGAGTAAGACAGTGAACGTCTATTTACAAAACAACATAATTTAACGACAGTAATGCTGTAGAAAAAGAAAAAAAACGATCATATATTAGGCGTTAAAAAGATGTGAGAAATTACGTAAGGAAACAATTATAAACATTTATTAATTGCGGATACTGGAAGGCAGCAATTGTATCTGTGCCGCAAATATTAAACAATCTTGTGAATACACATATTTAATAATAAGGTATATATTTCTACTTCACGTTAATATTTATGTCAATACTTACAGTAATGCAAATACGATTGTATGACCTCAAAAATTTGATAAATATAATAAGCCATAAATTCTTTGTATACTGTTCAATAGATAACACATAAACCCTGCTGAAGATGGGAAAACTTCTCTGAAACATTTATGGGTAACAAACGAACGGAAAAATCTTCGACCATAATATAATTTTTATTTGATTTACGCATTCGCATAAGATCACAAATAAATTTATGGAAATCTGGACAGGAAAAAGTCCGTGGGGACAGCTAAATAGAAAGAAAGCGTTTCAGGATCAAGCTCTCCATCATTCTGCAACCTCAGTAGCCGATTGCAGTATCGACGTCGAGCAAAAGTATTTGAATTGGTCTATCGGTGCGCTACCGTTGCTTTGTAAGGTTTAAGTGTGAGTTCCTGCACAGCCCTGCGATCAGATGTCGCTGACACACCAGTGTGACGTGCTAACTGGCGCAGCGATTTTCTCGTACTTCCTGCCTAGTCCGTTCATAACTAGCCCAGCATCCCCCCCCCCCCCCACCTTGCTAAAGCCTTTAGGCTGCTTCCCACAATGTCCGAGCAACGCGTGGCTATGAGGGTTCTGGTTCTTTCGCAACGCTGACCCAACACTTATGTCGTGCATAAAACACCATATGCATTCAGCAATGTGAGATCTGTCAATAATGTTAACTTTAGGACATAGTCTAGGTAACTCGCTCGCCTTAGAATACTTCACTCCATCTCTCCCCCATCCAAGAGTTAACGTGAGAATTTTTGAAGCACCAGGAACTCAACAGCGTATCCCCGTTTTAAGCAGGACGCAGCTTCATAAATCACAGAACATCAAAACTGGTCTTGTTTCGTTAACCTTCTTTTGTATCTGCGTACTACTGCGACGATTCGGTGTTCGAGTAATTTATTCTACGTAAATCCTTTTAGTTACGTATAACACTGAACCTTAAAGCATTATCATGCAGTTTCCCAAATGTTTCGTAAGTACCATGTCTACTCGTTTTTTTCTTGCCAGGTTGTTTGTTTACGGATCCTACAGCTGCTTCGCAATCGACCGGGATTTCAGTGATCTGCGCCTGACAGCACGCACAGAATGCGTGAGCGAAGCGATAACCGCAGATATCCACGGGCCAAAAGGAAACTGCAGGACGTCCCTCCAATTAAATCGACTAATGTGCACACTCTCTGTGTAAACATCGACATCATTTAAAATGAGTTAGTATGACACGGTTGGCCATGAGGCCCGAGGAATTATTCAGAATTCTGATAAGATATCTATAAATTGCAGAAATGTACTATGAGATGGTGCAGCCATTGATCGTAATAAAACTCCTTTCTTCTTCTTCTTCTTTGCGGATGGATCACTTAGGACCACGCGTAATCAACATTTGTTGGCCTTCCTTTTCGCCCAGTATTCCTTCATAAACAACGAATGGGCTAGCTTTCGTTGCGTAGACCATGTATGTCGGTTAGTTTTTCTCTCTTCTTCCTCAAAACCCCGTGTGTTTGTGATTTTTCTGATTTCATTTCTATCATGTGGATTTGGAGACCCTAATTCTCTCAGGTCTTTTTCCGTCTGTTTGTACCAGTTCGGTCTTGTAGTTTTGTTCTTTAAAAATGTATGGATTTTGTGCGTTAACCTGTTTGAGTCCATTCTTTCTAAGTGCCCCATGAATTGGATTCTTCTCATGCGCATTGTGTCTGTTATTTTGGAGATATTTTTATATATTTCTGCATTGGGTTTTGGATAATGTACCCCATCTTTAGTTCTTGGTCCTAGGATTTTCCTCATTATCTTACGTTCTTTCACTTCTAATTCCTCTTTTAGTGTTCTGTGTTGAAGGTTCAGTGTCTCAGATGCGTAGAGAGCTTCGGGTCTAATTACTGTTGTGTAGTGTCGTATTTCGCAGTTCCACGAGAGACTCTTTTTGTTGTAAATGTTTTTTGTTAACTGAAACGCCGTCTCCATTTTCTGGACTCTTGATCTGACAGATTTCTTTTCATTACAATTTTCTGCAATCCATTCACCTAAGTATAATTCTTTTACTCGAGAAATGTAGTTATTACCAATTTTGAGATCAGAAGGTACATCTTTGACGTCAGTCATAAATTTTGTTTTTTCAAATGAAATTTGTAATCCTATTTTAGCTGCCTGTTCTTGTAATAATTCTAGCTGTTTCTGTGCATCGGTAATGTCTTGTGCGATCAGTGCCATGTCATCAGCAAATGCTAAACAGTGTAATTCTATGCCCTTATGTCTTGGTCCCAGTCTGTGTGCTGGTGCACCTGCTTTTTTCCATTCTCTAACGACTTTTCAAGAGCACAATTGAAGAGCACTGCGGGCAGTACATCCCCTTGTCGTACTCCTGTGTCTATTTCAAATTCTGTGCTCAATTCTCCCATAAATTTTACTTTGGATTTGGTCTCCGTGAGTGTTTCTTTTATGATGTTTGTTGTCTTTTGATCTAGTCCAAATTCTGCTAATACTTCAAAAAGGGATTCTCAGTCTATACTGTCATATGCTTTTTTAAAGTCGACAAACGTGATGACATAACTTTTGTTTGAAGTACTATGTAAATATTTCATTGAGTTTTTCAAGTTAAGGATTTGTTCTACGCAAGATCGACCTTTTCTGAACCCACCTTGGTATTCGCCTAGTTTTGAATCCAGCTGAGGTTCTGCGGTTTAGTAGGGCTTTAGACAGAATTTTGTATGTTATTGACAATAAAGAGTTTCCACGATAGTTGTTGGGGTCTGTTTTACTTCCTTTTTTGTACAGAGGATGTATGATTGCAGTCTTCCAATCTGTGGGGATTTTTTCAGTTTTTCAGATTTCATGTATAATTTCTTTGAGTTTTGCAATAAGATTTTCTCCTGCATTTTTCCATAATCCTGAGATGATTTGGTCTTCTCCTGATGCTTTGTTATTTTTCAGTGACTGAATTATCTCCTTAATCTCTTGTAAACATGGTGGCTTTGAGTCTGGGTTTCGTTGTGTACGATGGAACTCAAATTTTTCTGCAGGCTTTTCACAATGCAGTAATTTAGAAAAGTATTTTGCAAGAATTTCACAGTTTTCGGTGTTGGTATGAGCAATTTCCCCATGGTCATTTTTGAACTGGAGTGATTGAGGAGAGTACTTTGTTAATTTTTGTTTGAATACTCTATAGAAATTTCGGGAATTGTTTTTCTTGAAATCATTTTCTATGTCTTGCAATTTTTTGTCTTCGTATTGCTTTTGTGACTGTTTTCCTGGTATCTTTGAGATCTTCCAGGGTCTTTTGATTTTTGTTGTACAACCAATTTTGCCACGCCTGTTGTCTGAGATTTATCAGTTGGTCACACTCATCTGCCCACCATGAGTGTTTACGTGTTCTTGTTTGCGGTGCTACAGTTTCAGCTGCATTTAAAAGTCCTGCTTGCAGTTGTTGCCAATTTTGTGGTTTTAAATTTTGCGTTTCTTTTGTAAATTGTTCATTGCCGTTTATCTTTTGTACATCATATTTACGGTGTGGAGATTTCTTAGTGAATTTTCTTTTTTCTGGAATGACATCTAGGGAGACTTTTGTTGGGTAATGGTCGGAATCTAGGTCTAGCCCATTCAAGTTTCATGATTTCTACTGTATTTACGCGGGAGATCATTACATGATCCAACTGATATTCACCTAGTAATGGATTAGGTGAGATCCAAGTTTTCGTTTTCGAGGCTCTTTTCTTGAAAAATGTTGATTTGAAAAATAGGTCATGGTTTTTGCAGATTTCAATGAGTCGCATGCCATTCCGGTTGGTCTGTGTATGTCCTGACCATTTACCTACCCAATATCGATATTTCTTTTCTTTACCGATTTGTGCATTGAAATCGCCCATAAGGATTTTGACATGGTTATTTGGGATTTTTTGGAGAATATTATCTAATTGGTTCCAGAATTCTTCTACTTCTTCTATTTTGTTTTTGTTAGTGATGTTAGTTGGTGCATGTCCGTTGATTAGGGTGTATACCTTATTAGCTGATTTTATTGTCATCATGGAGAGCCGATCCGAGTAAGATTTGAAAGTTGCGACTGAATCAAGTATTGATGCATCTACTATAAATCCAGTTCCAAATTGTGGACAATTTGCCATGGCTCGTTTTCCAGATTTTCCTTCGTATATCCTGTATCCTTCCGAATCAAAAGGATTTTCATCTGTATATTGTGATTCCTGAAATGCAATAATTTTGATTTTACGTTCTCTGGATTTATCCAGGATGTTTTTTAGTTTTCCCATTTTTAAGAGAGAATTTACATTAAATGTCATTAGCCAAATTCTAGATTTTGGTTTGATTTTGTTATTACGGGGTTTTGAGGTACTCCGATTAACCTCCATGCACACTTCTGTGGTCTCCCCAGAATCCGAATAGACCACTTGCGGTTTTTCAACGGTGGGATTTGACCCACTGGGGTAATTTGTCTTTGAAGGTGCTGTATCCATGTTGATTTAATTGGACTGGGTTTGTGACTGAAATTGAGACTCCTTTATATGTACTGATCTCAGAATTTATTCACTTAGCATGCGTCAAGCGTTTCGACTTTCGCCATTTTCAAAAGCAGATGTACATAACATCATTCGTGGGTAATAAGTTCAACTAACCTAGGGACATCACACACACCTATGCCCGAGGCAGGATTCGAACCTGCGACCGCAGCGGTGGCGCGGTTCCAGACTGTAGCGCCTAGAACCGCTGGGCCACTACGGCCGACGGTAATAAGTCAAATGTAAATTAAATAGCAAACATATGTACTTATTCCAGGCCACTGAAGAAGATAAATTTGTTAACATCGAGTATAGATTTAAGTGTCAGGAAGTCGTTTTTGAAGGTATTTGTATGGAGTGTAGCCATGTATGGAAGTGAAACATGGACGATAAATAGTTTAGACAAGAAGAGAATAGAAGCTTTCGAAATGTGGTGCTACAGAAGAATGCTGAAGATTAGATGGGTAGATCACATAACTAATGAGGAAGTATTGAATAGGATTGGGGAGAAGAGAAGTTTGTGGCACAACTTGACTAGACGAAGGGATCGGTTGGTAGGACATGTTCTGAGGCATCAAGGGATCACCAATTTAGTATTTGAGGTCAGCGTGGAGGGTAAAAATCGTAGAGGGAGACCAAGAGATGAATACACTAAGCAGATTCAGAAGGATGTAGGTTGCAGTAGGTACTGGGAGATGAAGAAGCTTGCACAGGATAGAGTAGCATGGAGAGCTGCATCAAACCAGTCTCAGGACTGAAGACCACAACAACAACAACGATGATGCCTTGCAGAAAATAAAGGCAAAACGCGTATGGCACTAAAATTGTGTTTTATTCAGTTGCTGTCAGACGGTCCATAAGTAAAAATTGTCAATATACCGTAATAAGTGAAATGGGTTTGTGCAATATCGATACAAAGTATCTAGTCAATCATCAGTGGTAGTAACAAGAAATTGCAAATTTGTTTGACTACATAAGAGGGGCGTTCTGTAAATAATGCAACATATTTTTTTCTACGCCACTTTCGACTGAAAAATGCGGAATTTGTTGTAGGACATCGTGAAATGTTCCCGCTTCAGTCCCTAGTGTTTCAGAAAGTTCCGATGGGTGACGGAGCTATACGTAGTTTCCAAAATGGCGTCTGTAACGGAAGTGCGTTCGAAGCAGATAGCTGTCATTCAGTTTCCTTTGACGGAAAACTAGAGCATCGCAGATATCCTCAGGTGCTTGCGGAATGCCTACGGATATCTGGCAGGGAAAAAAAGCACGGCGAGTGATTGGGCGTGGCGTCTGCCATCATCGCAACAAGGTCGCGCAGACCTGTCCGATCTCTCGGCTAGCCACGCACAGCCTCAGATAACTGAAGAAACGACTCCAGCTTGTTCATCGCCACAAAAATGCAAACGAACTTCTCCATGACGACGCAAGTCTGTGCTACCGAGAGGAGCTCAGAAAACTTCATTGGACTTTCTTCCTCGCCCACCCTACGGTTCGGAAATCTCACTCTTCGACTTCCATCTGTTTGCCCAAAAGAAGGATGTACACAGCGGGAAACAGTACATGGATGATGGAGCAGCAAGACAGTGGCTCCGCCGATCAGTAGAGTGGTAGGATGCAGGCATACCGGCATTCGCGGTAAAATGGCGTAAGACCATCTCAGTGAACGAAGATTATGTTGAAAAATAGAGTTTTGTAGCCAAAAAACATGATGGTCCGGAGAAGTTCGACCGCCGGGTGCAAGTCTTATTTCAGGGGATGCCACATTGGGTAACTTGCGCGTCCGTGACGAGATGATGATCAGGACAACACAACATCCAGTCCATGAACGGAGAAAATCTCCAACCACGCCGAGAACCGAATCCGGACCCCCTGCACAGTAGGCAAACACTTTATCACTCAGCTAAACCTCAGTTCTACAGGCTGGTGTTGCATCTCATGATGTCAGTGCGTAGCTGCTGAGAGCCTTCCATGCTGTCCACGTCTCTGAATTACCTGGAGAAAGCTCTTCCTTCGGAACCATCCATTTCTCCAAATGTTGACGTTTCCCCTGTCAGTTTGAGATCCTTGCTTGCTGTGGTGTTCCTTTAAATGACAACACGCTCTTTCAGGATGTGCTGGCTGACGGCAGTATCAAGAGTGGGCTTCTGTAATAACAGCCTTGCCTTCCTCGCATCTAGCAGTTATCTCGGCTCTAATATCAGGAGCAGTTATGCCAGCAAGACACTGGAGTTTATCTGCGAGTGTAGGTCGTAACACGTGACACTGCGACTAGTCTCATTAAGCGCCACGTCCATATTTCTGGTATGGCTGGTCTTGTACCATGCCGAACATGTATATTCATCACTGGAGTAACATAGCGCTAGAGTGCTAGTTCTCACGAGATTGATTAGATTAGATTACATTAATACTTGTTCCATAGATCATGAATACGACACTTCGTAATGATGTGGAACGTGTCAGGTTAATAAAAGATGTCTGTACAAGATATTACATTACACAAAATATTGCATGACACTAATGTTTAAGTTGGTTTTTTCCCCCTTAACTTATATCTAAAAATTCAGCCAATGAGTAGAAGGAGTTGTCATCTAGAAATTCTTTTAGTTTATTTTTAAATGTTAGTTGGCTATCTGTCAGGCTTTTGATGCTGTTTGGTAGGTGACCAAAGACTTTTGTGGCAGCATAATTTACCCCTTTCTGTGCCAAAGTCAGATTTAACCCTGCATAGCGAAGATCATCCTTTCTCCTGGTACACACTGCTATTACTTTTGAACTGGATTTGATAATTAACAACAAATTTCATAAGTGAATATACATACTGTGAGGTTACTGTGAGGATCCCTAGATCCTTAAATAGATGTCTGCAGGATGACTGTGGGTGGGCTCCAGCAATTATTCTGATTACACGTTTTTGGGCAATGAATACTTTTCTACTCAACGATGAATTACCCCAGAATATGATGCCATACGAAAACAGTGAATGAAAGTAGCATAGTAAGCTAATTTACTGAGATTCTTATCACCAAAATTTGCAATAACCCTAATAGCATACGTAGCTGAACTCAGACGTTTCAGCAGACCATCAATGTGTTGCTTCCAGTTTAACCTCTCATCAATGGACACATCTAAAAATTTTGAAAATTCTACCTTAGCTACAGACTTCTGTTCAAAGTCTATATGTATTACTGGAGTTGTGCCATTTGCTGTACGAAACTGTATATACTGTGTTTTATCAAAATTTTAAGAGAGTCTGTTTGCTGAGAACCACTTAATAATTTTGTGAAAACATCATTTACAATTACATCACTTAGTTCTTGGTTTTTGGATGTTATTACTATGCTTGTATCATCAGCAAAAAGAACTAACTTTACATCTTCATCAATGTGGAATGGTAAGTCATTAATGTATATCAAGAACAGTAAAGGACCTAAGACCGAACCCTGTGGGACCCCGTACTTGATAGCCCCCCAGTTTGAGGAATCAGCTGTTGGTTTAACATTACATGAACCACTTATTTCAACTTTCTGCATTCTTACAGTTAAGTATGAATTAAACCATTTGTGCTCTGCCCCCCTCAAACCATAATGATTTAGCTTATCTAAAAGAATTCCATGATTTACACAATCAAAGGCCTTTGAGAGATCACAAAAAATATCAATGGGTGATGTCCAGTTATTCAGAGCATTTAATGTTTGATCAGTGAAAGTGTATATAGCATTTTATGTTGAAAAGCCTTTCTGAAAACCAAACTGACATTTTGTTAGTACTTTATTTTTACAAATATGGGAGGCTACTCTTGAATACATTACTTTCTCAAAAATTTTTGATAGAGCTGTCAGAAGAGAGATTGGGCGGTAGTTGTTGACATTCGACATATCCCCCTTTTTATGCAATGGTTTTACAATGGCATATTTCAGTCTCTCGGAGAAAACACCCTGCTCCAGAGAGCTATTACATACGTGGTTGAGAATCCTACTTATCTGTGGGGAACAAGCTTTAAGTACCTTGCTGGAAATGCCATCAATTCCGTAAGAGCTTTTACTTTTCAGTGAGTTTATTATTTTACTGATTTCAGAGGGAGAGGTTGGTGGAATTACAGTTGTTTCAAACTGCACAGGTATGGCCTCTTCTATTAGTAGCCTTGCCTCTTCTAGTGAAGATCTAGATCCTATTTTCTCCACAACATTTAAAAAATGATTATTGAAAATATTTTCAATTTCTGATTGTTTGTTAGTCCACTTGTCATTCAGTTTTATGGCACTAAAGTCTTCCTGTGCTCTTGGTTGCCCTGTTTCCCTTTCAATAATATTCCAAATTGCATGGTTGAGCTCACCACGTGATTCCTGTCAGTTTACGCACTATGTTGTTTCTGGCAGACATTTTCTGTTGCAGTTTTAGTCAGTGTTTCTTATATGGAAGTGTACAGTCCAGAGTCACTGCCAGATACTCCAGTGTGAGACAGTGTTCAAGAATAATTTACTCACAGATGATTCGAAGAGTTTTGACAGCTTGTTTGTTCCAGAGGTGGATAGGTCTGAGTTATGGCAGGATTCGGCTTCAAGTGGTTATAAGCAGGGATTTATAAAAGGTTTGTTCCACTTTTTCATAACAGTGAGCCTCAGTGGGGAGGATTGCACAGTCATTATTAGTGCTCAGATTTATATGCACTGGAAAGTATGAATATATGCATGCTTCTATGCATTAAAAATCTGATAACTATGCTCTAAAAACTTTAAAATATGCATAATAAATAAAATTCATTATTTCAACTTTCTCACATCTTTTAATCCTCCTAAAGTAATCTGATTATACAATTATTCTTAAAACATTAATTAACAAAGTTAATGTTTATTACTGTCTGGTTGTCTCTTTCTCTTAGTCTATTTTGCGTCAGTTGCTTTTATTGCAGTAAACAATTAAATATTTTTCACAGTTTTCTGGAAGAAATGATTTCCTTCTGTCACTTAAATGTTTTTATACGAAGAGAAAGATCTCTCTACATCACACGAAGTCACAGGACAGTACCGAAAAGAGGCTATGTCACTTACAGAATAACCATTAAGCTGTTTTTCAGGTTCTCCTTGTAACACCTTATTCACATCTCGAATAAACATTTAACTTGGATTCCTTGCTTCAGTTTTCTCAATTCTGTCGCGAAGACACTTCCCTATTTCTCCTGGTATGTCTCCGTCGACATCTGTATCGTAGACCTCAAGGGCAGAAAATAGAGATATTGCTTTTTCTTCCAAACGTGTGTTTGTGGCTGGGAGTTTAGTGAAATAGATCCTAATAAACACTAATTTACTCTGGAGACTCTCCTCATTGCAAGCACTAATTGCAACTGGGATACTTGCTGCTTCGTTTCTGTCCATCCCGTTAAGCACCCTTTTCACGTCTTCTAAATGCTCACTGTAATACAGAGCTGCTTCTATCCATGTTCCCCACCTCATGATGATCGGCTGTGGGGGTAAACGAATACCTGGCATCATTTCAGTAATTTAAGTTTACTCTTGATGGCGCCTTCACAAACACTTTTTTCACAGAGAAATTAAGGCATTTACTTCTGGAAAATACGCTCGAATTTCTTCAGACAGTCGGCGAAGAGCATGTGCTAAACAAGTTATGTGAACTACCTTGGGATAAAATACCTGCAAAGCTTTAGCGGCCTTAATCATATATGCTGCTGCATCTGTAACTATCACCAGGAGTTTTTCCTCGTTTTCTTTAGCAGGCCACAAAACGCGTAATGCATCACGAACAACCCTAGCAATAGTAGAATTGTTTTTTTTTTCCCCCAGTACTATGGAGACAATGAGATGAGATGTTCCTGGTTCAGATTCCGCCATTTTTCCGACAACATTGTTGGCGATATATCTCCCACATGAGTCAGTCTTTTCACCTACAGATAACCACACGTTTGAATCCCCAGTATCATCTCTGATCTCTTGTATTACCTGAAAAGAATTATTTTATTGAATATTTGTAAACAACAGCCATGGTAATAGGGGTCTCACTTGTTTTTTTTGGGGGGGGGGGGAGGATAAGTATAACAAAAAATATTAAAAATGGTTCTTGATCGTAAACTCGTTGACACCACAGGCTTACGAAATTTTATGTTTCGATTTTAAAATATTTTGTGTAAGTGAATTTAATTCTTAAAAAAAATTGAAAAGTTTTAATGAAACTTAAATGGAGGGTGGGGGATTTGGGGGTGGCTGACATGCAAACTAATTTCATTAAATAAATGTTTAAACTTACCACTTCGTAAACTTTGCCAAGATAGTTTTTCCTTATCGTTGATTCATCATGAACTTTTCGTTTGGTATATTTTTCGAAGAACCCTAGAAATCCTACATCATTTAATTTATTGAAAGGGATGTTGGCTGAAACTAAAGCTTTGCAGAGATCTTTCGAAAAATTATCATTGCCATCATTTTCACTTCTGCTTACAGAAAATGCTGTTGGTAAGGTTGTCTGAATGTTGGAGATAATTTTTATTAGCAGCATTTCTATGAGCAGCTGTTTGTAAATGTTGTGTAATCTGGAATTTCTTCTCACAAGGCACCTATAACAATGGTATAAAAATAAAGTGAGTTTACTTTCATTAAGTAAAAAAGCAACTCGAAAATCACATTGATTTTTAACTTTGAGAAATCAAACATAGAACTTACGTGCTTCTCACACACTTGGCATAATACTACATTTCTATCTGTTGTTAGAGTATGATTTCCATCAATCCACTGTCGGAGTAAATAAGCTTTACTGTTCTTCTCCTTCGGCATTGTGGTAATATGGTCTCCTCCTGCGCACACTTCAGAAATCACGAAGAACAGCACACTAGTTACTGATTTATTGGTAGCCGACAATGGAACTTTTTCATTCTTGGAAATGTCATTGTTGCCGCCGGCGGCTTCGTTTGTTACATAATGCAAACCGTACTGACTTTAATACACGATGGCCGACCGAACTTTAAAGGTTTGCCGCATGATTGTTGATCGCTATTTAGTTTTTGTTAAGCTGTCGAGAGACATATTTTTATAGTACAGGAACCGCTCATTGTTGATCGCTATGTTCGCCTCATTTTTAGGCGCACTTTTATGGATTTGTAAATATGACAGACAAGTAATTCTACACAAACAGAACGCTAAAAGAGAAATTTGCTCAGGTCTTACTCTTCTTCTTAAACTATTGCAGTGAAATACTTGTATTTCAAGAATCATTGCTGCAAAAGTAAAATATATGCATAAATATGCAAAAGTTATTTACATATGCAATAACCCCTAAAATATGCGTTTATATGCATTATCATGCAAATATGCAAAAATCCTAGCTCTAGTCATTATAGACAAAACTCCGGGCTCCTGCAACCAGCAACAGCTGGTCGTTGTCGTAGATGTTGAGTAATAATGTTGTGAGCATACTGTTTGCAGTAACTCATTCTTCTGTGTTATCCATCTACTTCTTTGTCACCGATAACCACAAGGAATATCTGGTTCTCGAGAAAGTTTCTGATGTTGCACGCGAGGTTAAAGTCTTTGGAGATGTCACACTCTTTTGTCAGAAGAAGCTATTGATTGTGTCGTTAGCCGCAGAGAGGTCAGTGAATACAGTGCCTATGATGAGCGTTTCTCGAAGCCATCCTCGATGTGCCGTGTCGAGCTTAATACCTGTGATGTGCAGCTGATTTTACGAAACCGCACTGAAGACAGAAATTTGGGATGAACTTAACTCACACACAGAAATTAAAAAAAAAATAATAATTTCAAAACAACGATCCGATTTTACAACGTTATATCTTTTACATGTACGCATGTAGAACTTACGAGGTACGTTTTGCAATTCGTGTAGGAAAGTTACCATTTACCTTTCACAAATGTTCAATGTGTCCTCCAACAGAAATTCAAAAAATAGTTTATACTTTAGCGAGCAAGTCTGCAGCCACTGCATTCACTGCTGTTGGTATGTAGGGTCGCAGTTCAAATGACTCTAAGCGCTACGGGACTTAACATCTGAGGTCGTCAGTCCCCTAGACTTAGAATTACTTAAACCTAACTAACCAAAGGACATCACACACATCCATGCACGAGGCAGGATTCGAACCTGCGACTGTAGAAGCCGCGCGGTTCCCGACTGAAGCGCCTAGAAGCGCTCGGCCACAGCGGCCGGCGGTCGCAGTTCAACCAAAGTTGCTAGAAGGTGATGCTCTTAGATTGAGTCTTTCATAAGCAACCTCAAAAAAAGACGTATAACGTGAGATTAGGTGACCGTGGAGGCCAATAGTGCAATGTAAGATCAGTATGTTCCTTAAGGCTGATCCATTATTGAGACAGCTCATCTACATTATCAGAGGGTTAAACCGGTTCATGGTGCGGACGGTCCCAGTGGCAGGTTGCCTTCGTAATGTTTACAGGGCCAACACAAATTTTATGTTTAGTATTTCAGACTATTTTAAAAAGATTCTCTAATGTACTCCTTAAGACTTATGACAGTATGTTAATGATTTAACACAGTAATACAAATATTAGAGTTAAAACCACGCGTTTGTCTTGAGGCAGCGTGAATCACAGCACACAGTTTGCCCAGTTTACATTTATCAATTTCCTGGCAGATTAAAACTGTGTGCCGGAACGAGACTCGAACTCGGGACCTTTGCCTTTCGCGGGCAAGTGCTCTACCAACTGAGCTATCCAAGCACGACTCACGCCCCGTCCTCACAGCTTTACTTCTGCCAGTACCTCGACTCCTACCTTCCAAACTTTAGCAGAAGCTCACCTGCGAATCTTGCAGAACTAGCACTCCTGAAATAAAGGATATTGCGGAGACATGGCTTAGCCACAGCCTGGGGGTGTTTCCAGAATGAGATTTTCACTCTGCAGCGGAGTGTGCGCTGATGTGAGTCGTGCTTGTGTAGCTCAGTTGGTAGAGCACTTGCCCGCGAAAGGCAAAGGTCCCGATTTCGAGTCTCGGTCCGGCACACAGTTTTAATCTGCCAGGAAGTTTCACATCAGTGCACACTCCGCTGCAGAGTGAAAATCTCATTCTGGAAACATCCCCCAGGCTGTGGCTAAGCCATATCTCCGTAATATCCTTTCTTTCAGGAGTGCTAGTTCTGCAAGGTTCGCAGGGGAGCTTCTGTAAAGTTTGGAAGGTAGGAGACGAGGTACTGGCAGAAGTAAAGCTGTGAGGACGAGGCTTGAGTCGTGCTTGGGTAGCTCAGTTGGTAGAGCACCTGCCTGCGAAAGGCAAAGGTCCCGAGTTGGAGTTTCGGTCTGGCACACAGTTTTAATCTGCCAGGAATTTTCACATCAGCGCACACTCCGCTGCAGAGTGAAAATCTCGTTCTACATTCATCCAGTCTTTGACAGTGAGCTCTCAGCGACTTAAAACGAACTGTATAGTACGTCCTGGTTAAACGATTAATAATATAAAATGTAATGACTTCATAAGTAATTGAAATACTTAGTGAAGGTAAGTTTTCGTAAGTATGGTAACTCAAAACTTTTTTTTTACACACTTACATACCTCGATATGCGCACCATGAGTGGCTCGACAGATATCGAATCTTGATTTTCTCTAAGTGTTTTGCAGCATGCAGGCGTGACGTTCGCTGTAGCTACACGAATGCGATGGTGCAGATCTGGTAGATCACGAAGTGGTGCCTGATACACTTATTTCTTCATAAACCTCCATAAACAACATTCCATTAGAACTACTGACAACCTTGGGAGAGCCAGTCCTGACAAAACTCTACCATCTGGTGAGCAAAATGTATGAGACAGGCGAAATACCCTCAGACTTCAAGAAGAATATAATAATTCCAATCCCAAAGAAAGCAGGCGTTGACAGATGTGAAAATTACCGAACTGTCAGTTTAATAAGTCACGGCTGCAAAATACTAAAGCGAATTCTTTACAGACGAATGGAAAAACTGGTAGAAGCCGACCTCGGTGAAGATCAGTTTGGATTCCGTAGAAATATGGGAACACGTGAGGCAATACTGACCCTACGACTTATCTTAGAAGCTAGATTAAGAAAAGGCAAACCTACGTTTCTAGCATTTGTAGACTTGGAGAAAGCTTTTGGCAATGGTTGACTGGAATACTTTCTTTCAAATTCTGAAGGTAGCAGGGGTAAAATACAGGGAGCGAAAGGTTATTTACAATTTGTACAGAAACCAGATGGCAGTTATAAGAGTCGAGGGACATGAAAGGGAAGCAGTGGTTGGGAAAGGAGTGAGACAGGGTTGTAGCCTCTCCCCGATGTTATTCAATCTGTATATTGAGCAAGCAGTAAAGGAAACAAAAGAAAAATTCGGAGTAGGTATTAAAATCGAAGGAGAAGATATAAAAACTTTGAGGTTCGCCGATGACATTGTAATTCTGTCAGAGACAGCAAAGGACTTGGAAGAGCAGTTGAACGGAATGGACAGTGTCTTGAAGGGAGGATATAAGATGAACATCAACAAAAGCAAAACGAGGATAATGGAATGTAGTCGAATTAAGTCGGGCGATGCTGAGGGAATTAGATTAGGAAATGAGACACTTAAAGTAGTAAATGAGTTTTGCTATTTGGGGAGCAACATAATTGATGATGGTCGAAGTAGAGAGGATATAAAATGTAGACTGGCAATGGCAAGGAAAGCGTTTCTGAAGAAGAGAAATTTTTTAACATCGAGTATTGATTTGAGTGTCAGGAAGTCGTTTTTGAAAGTATTTGTATGGAGTGTAGCCATGTATGGAAGTGAAACATGGACGATAAATAGTTTGGACAAGAAGAGAATAGAAGCTTTTGAAATGAGGTGGTGCAGAAGAATGCTGAAGATTAGATGGGTAGATCACGTAACTAATGAAGAGGTATTGAATAGGACTGGGGAGAGGAGGAGTTTGTGGCACAACTTGACTAGAAGAAGGGATCGGTTGGTAGGACATGTTCTGAGGCATCAAGGGATCACTAATTTAGTATTGGAGGGCAGCGTGGAGTGTAAAGATCGTAGAGGGAGACCAAGAGATGAATACACTAAACACATTCAGAAGGATGTAGGCTGCAGTACGTATTAGGAGATGAAGAAGCTTGCACAGGATAGAGTAGCATGGAGAGGTGCATCAAACCAGTCTCAGGACTGAAGACCACAACAACAACGACAACAAACCTCCACATAAAAAAAAAATCAAGTGGCCTAATGTCTTGGCTTCTAGGGGGCCAAGCAATCGATGGACTACCACTCCTAACCCAGTGATCTGGGAACTCATGAACTAAGAAATAATTCGCAATGTTCGGAAAATGACATTCTGTGGCATCTCGTTGGAAGACCACGTCTTGAGGAAGTTGTGACACAGCATGCAGTTCCAACATGAATACATACGTTGCTGCATTAACTGTAGGTTCCGTGAAGAAGAACGGATCTACAACTCTATCCTTCAACAATCCACTTTCGGAGAGTCACGTTCGTACTCTGTCACTACGTGAGTGGTTCAGTTCTTGTATGCGTGTTTACCTTGCTGGAAGTGTGGATGTTGCCTCGTCTGAGGAGCAGATGAAGTCAAAGAATGCCTCGTTTTCATCCACTTTTGTCAGAATTGTCTCCGCCTTCCGTCGCGGCCGGTCCCCTGGCTTGATTGTGTGACTAGCTGCTGTTTGTACGCCCGTAGGCAAAACCTTGTATAGACGATATCGTGTATTGTCGAGCGAGGTAACTGTAACTGCCCTCTTGCTTGTCGTATTGACTCACGAGAGCTCCGCTGTGAGGTCACACGGATTAATTCAACAGCAACCTCTGGAACTGCGTGCTTGGCGTTGTGGCCCGGCATCGAAAGCAAACTCTCAGATTCCCTAAATCGCTTGCCTCATTTCTCGTTTCCTACGTAAATGGGAAGCTCGTCAGTGGGTCGCAGTCTGCAGTCACTCTGGAAACGATGTTTTGCCAAAGTTCAAAATGGTTCAAATGGCTCTGGGGACTGAACTTCTGAGGTCATCAATCCCCTAGAACTTAGAACTACTTAAATCTAACTAACCGAAGGACATCACACACATCCATGCCCGAGGCAGAATTCGAATCTGCGACCGTAGCGGTCGCGCGGTTTCAGACTGTAGCGCCTAGAACCGCTCGGCCACTCCGGCCGGCTTTTGCCAAAGTAAAAGGTGGTAGCTCCGTATAATGGAAATGAATGTATGGCATTGTAGCATTGTTGGCCGAGAGTCCCCCATTTGGGGAAGTTTGGCCGCCGAGGGCAAGTGCTTATTGCATTCGAAGCCACATTGGGAGACTTGCGCGTCGGAGATGGGGATGAAATGATGATGAGGACAACACAACACCCACTCCCTGAGAGGAGAAAATCTACTGCCTCAGCCGGGAATCGAACCCGGGCCCCTTGGCTGACCACTCAGCTAACAGGGGCGGACGGTGACTCCGCAAGAGGAAGCACAAGGAACACCTGCTGCGGAGGCCGCATTACTGCTGACGCTCATTTACGGGAACAAAGTAGTTACGCGCACACACACGCAGCACCAACTGCCGCAAGCAAGGAGAAAACTTATTGAGTTACCATACTTGTAGAAGCAAGCAGACAATTAATATCTCAATTACGTCTCAAGTTATTGCGTTTTACAATATTGTATATTCAACCACAAGCTCCTGTATATAATTTTAAACCTTTACGAAACTTCTTCTCGTTAAAACCCCCTCCAGAAAAATAATCAAACGAGAAAGTGTATCGCTTTCCATGTAAGAAAACTTCAGTATCAGTTACGAGTTTTACTTGTAACTCTATTCGCTACACATTTTGCAGACAGTATCCACACATACTGCTGAAAGTATACGCACAATTATATCACTGTACGACAAACAGATCGGGAGACATGACATCATAAACATTCTGACGCCTGAGAAACTAGCGTTTGCAGAGAGTTAATATTACCTGGACACTATTTATCCACTGTTTGATAAAGAGAGCAGTTAGCGACTTCAAACAAACGCATTGCGAAACCTTGTCGAAACTTTTCCTCGCTTATATGCTTAACGTCAAATATTCAATACGTTAACTGCTTTGTAAAGTACCCAGGCGCTTGAAGTTGTTTTATACATGGGAGTTCGACACCTTAAAGAACCGCACAGCCGGTGGGTGGATGCGGGATGCCGCTATGAAGTAAACGTGCTTTATATACAGGGTGATTCAGGAACATATGCAAATATTTTCATTTCTTATTCTACAAGCAAAACTAAAGAAAAAAGTTCATATAAACGTAGGTCCGCAAATGTTTAGTCACCGAGTTACTAATATGAGGCTATTGCAAAACTGCACGAGGTTAAAGTAAAGCACGATTTCCATTTATTTTGTTGTTATTGATGTAGTGAATCTAATAAAACATGTCCCTGACCTGTATCTGTAGTAGTTTTCCAGAACATTCAGAAAAGCAAAGAAGTAATATCGTAAAATTTTTAATTTGTTAATTACTTGGCCCAATTTGTTTTTTTTTTAATTCCAGATAATTGCACAAAGTTTTCAACAGAAGTTATAGAGAATTTAATTTTGGAAAAATGATGGTAATGACGTTAACTGAGACTGTGTGAATGTGTTAGATAATCTGCTTTTATTAATACCATAGCACACATGAATTCATGTACTTCCGTGTGCGCCACGCCTTAGGTCAGGGGTTCCCAACAAAATTTTCTCGAGGGCCCCCTCATCGAGCATGACTGATACCCTGTCATATCACAATATCAAGTACCTAAAAAAGCCAAATTAAGAGTCTTTTTATACATTTATATTTTTGGTACTTAGAAAAAAACATTGACATGTTCATTATTGAAAAATATTGAGCTTAAAACTTTTTCAATTTAGCCATCATTGTTATTGTTAAATATTTTATTATTGCTCAAAATCTTTGTCTTCGAATGTGGGTGTTTAGTATAACAAATTCCTCAAAAAAATAAAAATTGAGTATGAACTGAAAATGACAGGAAAAAATTAAAACTGAGTGTATTGGTCTTTCAAGCGTACTACACTTGAGATTGCATTGAGTAGACATGTGTGAAAAATAAGAAAACACTAATTTCATACAAGGTATTATTTATTTGAAAAAATACTGTTACAACAGAGTACTCCATCAGTATACAGTTAATTTTAATTTTCAGTTCTTAATGAGTTCAATCTGACCTTTGAGTCCATTATTTCTGAAATATTAGCTTCCAAACTTGAAACTTTCACTCTGAAGTCCGATCACATGTCGAGCTGATTCCTATATTTGTTTTTCATGAAACACATGGAAGAAAACGCTTGCTCACACCGATATGTGGTTGCAAATGGAAGGATGTTTTTCATTGCCTTATCTCCAAGTTTCTTGTAGTCTTGCGTGCTGTTGCCCAGAAGTCTGCAATTTTATCACCGATGAAAATGTTTATCATCGTACCACAGCTGGACAGATCCACAAGTTGATCTTGCTATTCTTCAGTGAGGCCTTGGATTTTGTCTATTTCTTCACAGCTGAAGGGATTTCGAATCCATCTGTCGTCAGGGTCAGGTTCAGGGAAATACTCTCTAAAAGTGGTGGCTAGGCTGCGTAGATGCTCAGCTACATTGATCTTGATCTGGTCAAGCAAACTCTCCTCTGGAGACTCCAAGAACTGTTTTGAAGTCGAAAAATTAGTTAGTGACTCATTTTCTATCCTTGACGCCCAGATCTGACACTTTTTGACCATATCACTAATCTTATCCTCAACTTTGAATATGTTTACAGTTTTTCCTTGTAAACTCAAGTTTAACACAGTCAAGTGTTCAAACACCTCAGCAAAGTAAGCAACTGAGCAAAGCCAAGAGAAGTTAGTGAGAAAATCCGTGTACTTTGTGTCAAGAAGGAAGACACGAACCTCGTCTCTAAGTTAAAAAAATCTTGACAAGGTCCTACCTCGAGAAAGCCGTCTTACTTCCGTATGAGTAAGAAGTTGCTCACGCTCACTGCCGATCTCTTTACACAACAAAGAAAATAATCTGGATTGCAGATGTCGAGTTTTAATGTAGTTAATGATTTGAACTACTTCGTTAAGTATCTTTTGCAAAGGTTCAGGCAATCTTTTGGCTACTAAGGCTTCACGATGGATACAACAGTGAGTCCATTTCACCTCAGGCACTATTGCTTTGATACGAGCTTGAAGTCCTGTTTTTTGACAGCCATTGACTTTGTTCCATCCGTCGACAAGCCTACACATTTTTTTCCAGTTGACATCGTGTTCACTGAGATAATTATTTAATGCAGTAAAAATGTCGTCTGCTGTTGTATGCAGTTGTTCGCATGAAAAAAGAAAATCTTCGAACACTTGGTCCTCCCATAAGAATCGTGCGAAAACCAACATTATAGGTTTTTTTGATGTGTCTGTGCTTTCATCCAATTGTAGAGCGTACATGTCACTCATGCAAAGTCTAGCCAGCAATGTTTCATCGACGGTAACTGCCATATCAGTAATTCGTCTTTGAACAGTATTATTTGAGAGCGGGACAGTTACTATTACCTTAGCAGCTGCTTTACCTAACATTCTCTTGCAAAATATTATTGCTGATGGCAGTATAAGTTCCTCAGCAATTGCGTGGTTTTTCCCACATCTAGCAACAAGCTGAGCCACCTCGTAAGACGCAAGGGTTGCATTTTCATTTACATTTGCACCACAGTGCTTGGTAATTGTTTTACGAGATGTTTTCAACTCTCCTAATTTATTTTTGAAAAAATCTAATGACTTACTTTTGTACTCTGGGTGCTTTGTTTTCAAGATGGCGCCGGAGTTTTGCTGATTTCATACATTCATTCCAAGGCTTTCATAGTAAATTACACATTGAGGTTTAGGCTGTTGCTCAGGTCCAGTGAACGTAAAACCGATTTCCAAGTAACCAGAGTTATATTTTCTAATTTTTCCAGTAAGCTTAACACTGATCCTGGAAGGGTTAGGTTCAAGGAATGCCGACGATTTAGGTTCAATGGACACTGACAACTTGGGCTCGAGAGTCACTGACTTCCACTTGCTTGAGCATCAAATGTATTATCTTCCTCTTCATCTGTAGGCCTTACTCGTTTTAACGAACCACTTTTTAACCAACGGTCCATTTTTAACTACGCGGACCGTAGCTTCCGCGAAAAACAACGCTTTACAAACACTACTGTTTTAGAACAGAATGTTGAATATGTAAACAAAACGGTCTTTGAAAGCACTGGCAATAAATTAACAATGGCCGATTGTCGTCTGAAATGCGAGTTTCTGCGTAAAGTGACTGTCAGTTGTCAGCTGCAAAGAGGCAGCGCGCGCAGTCTAACGGCAGAACTATTTGCCTCTATCTAATTCTAGTTTCGCGCTAGAGTGTGCTAATGTCAGTTGGCTCTAGGAAGACACTAGACGTAGAAGTTAGCGTTCGCTAAAGCTCTGCTCATGCAGGAAGTGGCCAGAACAAAAAATCTGTTATCATACGATATATATTTAATATTTTTTTATTCTAGTAGCATCTTGCGGACCCCTCTGGCATAGCTCGCGGACCCTGTTGGGAACCACTGCCTAATCGTTGAGAGATACGTCCTGTCCTGTTACCCGGGATACGTTGAACAGCATCCTTAATATCCTCATGATTGTCTTCACGTATCGAGCGCAAGTACTGATTATGAACGCTAGGTAGAGAACCTGTCTCCCGTAACATTCGGAATACTCCACTAATGGTTTGTGCATTCGGAATCCTCCGAGTTGGATAACGTACGCAACAATTGTTAACTGCAGCCGTAGCATTACCATCACATTTGCCATAAACACCATATCGGCGTATATCTCCACCGTAAATTTCAAAGACATCCCTATTTCATAAATAATCTACCAACTACAACAGATACTATGTGGTTTCACTTAAATACACTGTTGTTATTATGTTCTTTCGCTGAACAATACAGAATACTAACTCGTTTCAAGTTTAGGAAACGACTGAAACAACTGACTAACAGTTGCCCATAACGACATAAACGTTTCCACATTCAGATTGGAAACCAGAGAAATTTACTTGTGTAACTATTGCAGATACACCTATGGGACATATTTTATTAGATTCACGAGACCAATAACAACAAAATAAATGGAAATAGTGATTTACTTTAATCTCGTACAGTTTTGCGATGGCTCCATACTAGCGAAGTTGCTAAATTTCAGGCAAAATCTTTTATTAGCCGTAACTCGGTAACTAAACATTTTCAGACCTATGTTTATATGAATTTTTTTCTTTAGTTTTACTTATAGAATAACATATTAAAATATTTGCATATCTTCATATATACATCACGAGAGGTAATATGGCTGTCCTCCCTTCAAAGAAATACTTTGGCTTTCTCGAAGTCTTCGATAGATGTCACTGTTGTGGAGGAATCGCCGTGACTGCGGCAGCCACTCTAGCAGACGAATTAAAGCAGCAGTTCTTGATATGGTCAGCTGGCTCATTCGTTGCAGTTCTGGAAATTATTGCTGCCTTTTCTTTCTATACAACTGAGAACCTGTCCTCTTCGTACTCGTTATCTGCATTGTGATGTTAGTATGAAATGAACTTAGGAAGCTCCCCCAACGCTGAATAATTCTGATGGTCGCGTGAAGTGTGTTCTATTTTGTTACGGTGCTCGGTTACTTCCAAGTCCGTATCGATGCTAGTGCTGACATTTCACTCAGACGGCGCTTTGGCGTTAGGCGGTTGTTTCCGTGTGTGATCGCTGGCCGGAGCTTAGCTGGAGGCGTGTGAGTTGGGAAGAGGTGGCTGCCTTGGCGTGAAGAAAGTTCGGCTCGGCTGGGGTTGTTTAAGTCTGGACGCCGAGTGGGGCCCTATGGGAAGACCAGACCGTGATTTTACGGTTAGTAGTGTGGACAGCGGCGTGGTGTGCCGTTTAACTTGATTCGCAAGGGGAGCAAAACCTCGCCTGTTGTAGTTTGTCGAGCCTGAGTTTGAAATACCATCTATGTGCGACGGGATGTCATTTCGTCCTCCTGTCTCTCCGTCGCTGGGATTACTATCATCGTTTACCGTCCCATGGATGTATATCGATAGGCTACGCTGCTCTCTGTACTCTACTAGGCGCTGGTGATGGAAGTGCGTCGTTCAGCGGCACGTTAGTCTGGGTGCTTTATGTTTGATCTTCAAGTGCATAGTCTTCGAGTGGCACTCATTAGCGTTTGTCTTGCGCAGTTAGATTGGAGTTTATTTTGTCTTGTGGTGGTTCCGCTTTCAGTTAACGAAGGTTAAGCTTGATTCGGCACTCTGTAAGATGCTTGGCACCTCAGCAGGCGGGTCGGAGCCATCTTCGCGACTAAACGGAAACCTTTAGACTGAGAGGTCTTGTGTTTTGCATATTGTTCATAAATTGTTGTTGTGTATGTGTTGGCTGAGGTTTCTTATGGATTTCCCGGCATTTGGTCTGTTGTCCGTCCCGGGCTAGCTCTCGTTATTTTAAAGGTCGGTCCTTGTTTTGGCGCCGGCCGAAGTGGCCGTGCGGTTAAAGGCGCTGCAGTCTGGAACCGCGAGACCGCTACGGTCGCAGGTTCGAATCCTGCCTCGGGCATGGCTGTTTGTGATGTCCTTAGGTTAGTTAGGTTTAACTAGTTCTAAGTTCTAGGGGACTAATGACCTCAGCAGTTGAGTCCCATAGTGCTCAGAGCCATTTGAACCTTGTTTTGGCTTAGTACGATTTTGGCTTACTGCCTGGTGGTTCTGGTAGTACGCCTGGTCGCTGTGGTTGTGTTGCATTTTGTATGGGGCCGTGTGCTCGGAGCTGTGGAGTACCATTTGTATGAACTGCCTCACTGGGGAGTACTGATCAGGCCATTCTTGGTCCTCTGCTGTATGAAATGATTTTATTATCATTTTAAAGTAACTTTATCACTTAAATAATTTAATTCTTGTTGCGTTAATTGCAACTTGGGTACTGAGAAATTTAGTAGTGTAATTACGGAAGATTTAACAGTGGCACATGCCCCTTTACGTTTCGTAATCTGTTAATTACCGAAAGACCTCAAGCTCATAGTCATATGATGTGATTTTGTTAAATTATTGTATTTTTATGTCATGTTATTGTTTTTGTTAATTTGCTGATCACTGGTGTACTGTTCCAAGTATTAAAATGTTTCAGGCAGCTATTACTTGGGTGGAACGCGCGGAACCGCAACGGAGAGAGTAGTTGCGTGCCTTACGTGTCCGTTGTCAGCGTTGTTTGTTTTGGTGCACCTGCGTTAAGTATTGTGTTACCTCCTCCCTTGCGGACCCGTCGTGTTCTTCTCATAAACATTTCCTTCAAGGCATTTTAGTTAATTTTATGTTTGTATTATTTTAATTTATTACATTGGTAAAATTGTGCGGATTTCATT